>NW_023270268.1:25361949-25542378 GCF_011800145.1 Mirounga leonina
TCTTCTTCTTCTTCTTCTTCTTCTTCTTCTTCTTCTTCTTCTTCTTCCTCTCCTCCTTCTTCTTCTTCTTCCTCTCCTCCTTCTTCTTCTTCTTCCTCTCCTCCTCCTCCTCCTCCTCCTCTTCCTCTTCCTCTTCCCCTTCCCCTTCTCCTTCTCCTTCTCCTTCTCCTTCTTCTTCTTCCAGCACTTTGAATACATCATGCCACTCCCTTCTGGCCTGTAAAGTTTCTGCTGAAAAATTAGCTCATAGCTGTATTTTCCTTGTATGTAACTGGTTTTTTTGTTTTTTTTTTTTCTTCTCTTGCTCTTGTTAGAATTCTCTCTTTAGGGCGCCTGGGTGGCTCAGTCATTAAGCGTCTGCCTTCGGCTCAGGTCATGATCCCAGGATCCTGGGATCGAGTCCCACATCGGGCTCCCTGCTCGGCCGGAAGCCTGCTTCTCCCTCTCCCCCTCCCCCTGCTTGTGTTCCTGCTCTCGCTATCTCTCTCTCTGTCAAATAAATAAATAAAATTAAAAAAAAATAATTCTCTCTTCATCACTACTTTTTGCCACTTCAGTTACTATGTGTCTTGGTGTGGACCTCTTTGGGTTGATTTTGGGGGAGGATCTCTGCCTCCTGGATCTGGATTTGTTTTCTTTCTCAGATTAGGGAAGTTTTCAGCTATTATTTTTTCAAATAAGTTTTCTGCCCCCTTTTCTCTCTCTTCACCTTCTGGGATCCTTATAATGTGGATGTTATTACAGTTGATGGTGTCCCTGAGTTCCCTAAGTCTATTTTCGTTTATTATTATTATTATTATTATTATTATTATTATTATTATTATTATTATTTCTCTCTCCTGTTGCCATTACTCTGTTCTCCAGGTCACTGATCCATTCTTCTCCTTCCTCTAGTCTACTATTTATTTAATCCAGTGTATTTTTAATTTCAGTTATTGAGTTCTTCATCTCTGATTGGTTCTTTTTTATGTTTTCTATCTCTTTGTTAAGGGTCTCACTGAGATCCTCCACTCTTCTCAGGTCCAGTGAGTATCTTTACAATCATTATTTTAAATTTTTCTATTAGGCATATTACCTATCTCCATTTTGTTTAGCTCTATTGCTCTCTCTGATTTTCTCCTGTTTTTTCATTTGGGACATATTCCTCCATCTCCTCATTTTTGTCTTACTCTCTGTGTCAGTTTCTATGTGTTAGGAAAGTCAGCTACATCTCTTGCTTTTGAAAGCAATGGACTTATGAATAAGAGGTCCTATAGTGCCCTGCAGTGCAATGTCTCCTGTTCACCAGAACCTAGTGCTTCAGGGGTGTCACCTATGTGTGTTGCATGCACCCTACTGCTGTGGCTGAGCCACTTTCAGTCCAGTCATCAGCAATGGCTCTCTTTGCCTGTTGTGGGCAGTGTTTGGTCCCTATGGTGTTAGTGGACCAGTCTGGGGCTGCCTTGGCCCTGAGTTGCGCCAGACCAGGTATTTGTCAGTGATGTGGTAGCACCAAACTGCAGGGCACTTTCCCCTTGTTGTCCCCTGAGAAGATTTCATTGGTGGGTGGGGCTTACAATCAGACCAGTTGTCTGTCTCCACCTACTGCTGGGGCTGCAGTCTGGTGTGTGTGGTTATCTTCCCCTCTTTCCAGGGCAGGAGTTACCTTGGAGTGATGCTAGTCCCTGTCAGGGCTGCTTACAATCTGCCATGCCTGTGGCACTTTGGATGGCCTCCAGCGAAGGGCATATTGGAAGGGGCATATCTACAAGAGAACATGGGGGCAGGGTGTGTGGTATTAGCAAGGTTACCAAGGTGGGTCTGCTGTGAGAGGGCACCTGAAGCTGGGCTGGAGGGGGCATGTCTGCAGAATGTAGGGGCAGGGTACACTGTAACATGTTAGGTAGCATGTGTTGCCATTGTACTGGTTCCCTCAGGTGTCTGTGTGTCTAGGCTGGTGGGCAGGGAGGGGGGAAATGGCACCTGCCATCTTTTTTGTTCTTGGAGAAGTCTCCCAACAATCCCTGTACCATGTGCTTTGAGATTAGTAAACAAATCTCCCTCCCATTTATCCCAGGTGTTTTTTGAACTAATGCTTCTATGCTGTATCTCTGCAGGGCTGTTTGTTGTGTTGTATTTTTAAGGGCAGGGACTCAGTGTCCTCTTGCCCTCCCAGCTCTGCCAGAGCTGAACCTGCTGATTTTTAAAGTTCCAAGTATTAAACCCCACTGATTGTAAGAACCAGTGAAATTATGCTTCTCTGGGTTTCAAAGCCAAATGTTATGGGGATTCATCTTCCCTGTGCGGGTTCCTCATGTCTGGGGTGCCTGGTGTGAGGGTCTATTTCTCTCCCTTCTCCATGCCCATGGTCTCCCTCCCTCTTGTGGACAGTCCAGCAGGTCCGTTTAGCTCCTGACTGCATCTCTGACCTTCCTACCCTCTTCAATGTGGCCTCTTCTCTATATTTAGTTGTGGAGAATCTGTTATGCTATTCTTTGAGTCATTTTCTGGGTTATTTACACTGATGTGGGTGTTATCTAGTTGTATTGGCAGGCCAAGATGAGCTTAGGATCCTCCTACTCTGCCATCTTCCCTGGAAGTCTTTGTAATAGATTTTATTTATGATAAAGGAATATTGACTACTATAGAACTGTGTCCATGATGTTGTCCTCATCATGGGGCTTCCCTTGGGGCAGGGCATAGAAGAATAGCCATTGGGCATTAGGAAGATGTAGAAGATTATATTTTTCAAAGATGACCATACTAATATATATTTCATCCTATATGTTCTTACAATGTGATGCTGCCATTCCTCCATCCAGGGATGGGGGCTTATATTCTTGCCCCTTGAATGTGGGCAGATCTTTGTGGTATATTGACCAGCAGAGAAAATAATCCTATGTGGCTTCTGAGGATAGGTCATAAAAAGTATACACATCTGCCTGGCTCCCTCTCTCTGCTGGTCTCATCCTTGGATCCCAGTTATCATGCTGTGAGGAAACTAAGTAGCCACATAGAAAGGCCACATGTAGTAGATGCCCTAGCTACTGTTTAAGTCCTCCTAGTTACTCAAGTTTTCCCAGCCAATAGATAGCATCAACTGCTACACATGAGCATGAAACTTGAGATGATTTCATCTCCCATCCTTTGAGACCTCAGCTGAGGCCCCAAACATTGTGGAGGAGGGGTCAGTCAATTCTGTTACACACTGTCTTAGTTCCTGACCCAGAGAATCCATGAGCATAAAATAATGTTTTTATGTTACTATATTTTGGGATCATTTGTTATAGCAACCAAAGTAAATATAACAGAGGGATCCTACTCAAGGATTACTGTGGTCCCCCTATCCAGGAAGAAGGGAAAGAGAGTCTGAATGATGTTTTGGACTGGAAGGATGGGGCCAGGGGGTACCAAGGATAGGCAAGGATATAAAGCAAGGTATGGAAAAGACAGGATCAGAGGATTCAAGGACTAAATCTGAGAACTGGGAGACTCTTGGCATGTGGTAAGTAGGCACTTACTTTCCAAAGAACCTGGTTTGCCTTGCAGCAAAGAGTGGTTCCAGCTCAGGGAGTTAGAGGACGTTATCTTGGAAGCCAATGGGTGGGCTTCAGCATATGCTGTAAAAAGGATTTGGACATCAGATGGATGGCTGGACTAAATGATAACATTTAGGGATGCCTGGTTGGCTCAGTCAGAACAGCATGTGACTCGATCTTAGGATCATGAGTTCTAGTCCCACATTGTAGAGATCATGTCAATAAATAAAACTTTGGAAAAAATAAATGATGGTATTTAATGTTCTTTCAATCCTGAACTTCCATGAAGTTCTTAGAAAAGTATAAAACACTATGCAAATGTATGTATTATTATTAATGCATTGTCTATGGGCCTGATAAGACGAGGCTTAATAGAAATTGGTAGGTAGCTAGGGGCACCTGGGTTGCTCAGTCAGTTAAGTGGCTGGCTCTTGATTTTGGCTCAGGTCAAGATCTCAGGGTCCTGGGATCGAGCACCCCCATCGGTCTCCACACTCAGTGCGGAGTCTGCTTGAGGATTCTCTCTCTCCCTCTCCCTCTGCCCCTTCCCCTGATCTCTCTCTCTCCCTCTCTCTCTAAAATAAATGATTCTTTAAAAAAAGAAGAAAAGAAATTTGTAGGTAGCTTAAAGTCAAGGCAAGAAGCTAAATAATTCTAATAAGGTCAATGGAGGCATCACTGCATCCCCCTTGTGCTGGTGGCAAGATAAATTCCCACTATACCATCCGCCATGTGCTAACCTTCAGTTATCCATTAGATTCCAGGCTCCAAGGAATATTCTCCTAATAAAAATGAGGGGAAGTGAGGAAGAAGAAATAAGTCCATGTGGGAAATAGGTGACACCACAGCCAAGCATTTAGCCATGGGGAGGAGGTAATCCCAACTCCTGGAACCACATTTGTGAGCAAATTATACATTGTTGGAGAATGGGGGTAAAGGCAACCAGAATAATGTAGCAGCTCCTGCCCTACATTCTCCAAATTATTTATAAAATCTCTATCGATCCATTTATTGCAATAGCTTTTAATTATTTGTTCAGTTGGGCTGACTTTAAATGTCTAAAGGGCAGGGATCAAATATCTTCATGCCTTCAGTGGTTAATATAAACCTGAAAGAGAACAGGAACTCAATAATTGTTTGGTGAATAGGTAGGCAGAGTGAATGGCTGACTGGCTGGCTGACTGGATGGATGGCTAGATAGATGGATGGACAGATAACATTTCCTGTTGGATATTTGAAAGCTGGCAAGCCTATCACCTAAGTGCAGGTTTGCTATTCCAGCACTTAGAAACTTTGGCCCAGAACCTTTGAATATGGGTAGGTGAGGGGTATAAAGAAATCTGGACATTTATGAGTGGTCTTCTGATACCTCTGTATCAACTTATCCTCCTTAGAATTGCTCTATAAACTACCATGGAGCACTAGCATGGATCCTCCACCAATTAAGCATATTGTTCATTTATTCAACAAATGAAGAAGAAAGGATGATAGAAGAATAAGGTGATGCAGGGACATGGTAAAAGAAGATACATTGATCTAGGGAAGATCAAAGTTTTCCCACAGAAAATGATGTGGAGTGCTAAGTGAGGAACCAGGCAAAATGAACGGGGATGAGTACTCCAGACAGAAAGAAAAACATACGCCAAAGTCCAGAAATAAGCTAAAGCCAGAAGAGCTTCAGAAACAGAGACATTCTATAGGGCCATATATTTAGCCATAAACAAGTGTGAAGACCCACAAAAATCCCTTTTTATTTGAACTGAAAAAAAGGCCTATTAGCTGAGAAGCCCTTTTGCTGTCCTGAAAGGACCAAATTGTAAATTCCTACTTAGCTAGGACTGTGTTTTTCTCATCTTTGTGGCCACAGAGGGCTGGCTTTCTTACACAGAGAAAGAACTCAGCACCTATTGTACACCTAAAACTTCCCTTAATGTGTGAGCAAATTCTAATTTTCTTCTAGAAGACCCTGTGCTCCAAGGTGGTCAGACTGAAGGCAACTGTCTTGTAGTCCTGCCTATGGAAACAATTCTGTATAAGCCTTTGGCTATCTCCTAATGACTGTGTATCTAGGTAACTTTGTCTTCTTTTGAGTTTCCCAAGAAGCAGACCCTAAGACAAAGAGCTAGATACAAGTGGCTTATTGGAGAGGTAATCCCAGGAAGCACTGGTAAGGGAAGGAAGCCAATAAAGGGTATACTAGTGAGTTTACTGCTTTGGAACCTGGGGCTCAAACCTGTGTGAATCTCTGGGGAATAGTATGGAAAACATCTCAGAATTGGCTCAGAAAAGAGGGAGCAGAGGTATTTATCCACCAAATCCCATTTCTCATTGATTGGTTCAGGGCAGCTCCTGAGAAAGTTAACTCTCAGCATTTCTGGCCTGCCCCTATGCTGGCAAAGGAAGTGAGGGGTTATGGGCAGGGATACTGAAGCATCTGCTACTGGTTGTCTCCCACTTGGGCCCTAAGCCCTGCTCATGTGGCTGGGGGACACAGGAAGTCAAGTCCCTGGGATCAAGACTACCATCGGGTCTTGCACTAAGGGGGATTTCCTGATGGCAGGGAGGTTGAGGTTAGTTAATCCTGTATCATTGCTCTGTTTGATCTACTTGGATACTAAAGAAGTCACACAATTCTTTGCTGACACTTTTTAAAGCTTCTTCCAACCCATACTCATACTGTACTTATATTTCAGTTAATTTTTCATCCTATCATTTGTATTGCTATAATTTTTGTTTTTAATCAAAATGTTCATTAAAATCCTTTCACTCTCACAAGGTTCTTTATCTTCTGCCTCACCCTTCCGCATGTCACAGCAGTGAAGAGACCTGAGACTGATGGTGATAGGGAAACCGAGGCTTGGAAACTAGAAATAATGACACAAGGTCACGTGGCTAAGTAAAAACAGAGCAAGGACTAGAATTTGAGTCTCTGGGCTTCTAGTTTCAGGGGCTGACAAACTCTGACCATTGGGCCAAAACCACCCTACTGCCTAATTTTATAAATAAACATTTATTAGGACATTTGTTTACATAGTATATGTGGTTTCTTTCATGCTACAACAGCAGAGCTGAGTAGTTGCTACAGACAGTGTGTGCCCCACAAAGCCAACATGTTTAATATCTGGCCCTTTATAGAAAATATCTGTCTGTTCTTGGCCACTGTTTATACCGTTGTTCCCTAATTCCCAACTCTCACATTATCTGCAGTCACAGTGTCATCTCACATACAGTCTCTCATTTACACTGCACAAGAACCCAGGCAAGTTTTTCCCATTTTATATATGAGAACATTAGGCATAGAAGGGGCTGTTACTTGTCCAAGATTACACAGCTGGTTGAGAGGCAGATACAAGACCCAAATCTACATCTTCTGACTTTAAGTCTATGTGTTTTTTCCACCCAGCCTCTGCTCTCTCTTGGGCTCTCTCATGCCTGTCCCTAGTTTAATTCCTAAATACTCATCCATTCAGACAAGAGCCTCCCTCAATATATGTATAGCTTTCTGTATGGCATGAGTAATCTAGATGTATATCTTCATGTTTTTCTTGTTGCCTTCAACTCAAACATAGTGCTAGTACAAGATAAGTTATAAGAATCCAGGAACATAGCCATAAATTTTGATAATGTAGGTGGTTGTTTTTTATAAACTGTAATTTATTGAGGTAGAAATGTAAGCCTTTCAAATGCAGAGGACTGAGATGATTTATCTGTGGCATACCCCACTAGAACTCAATCTCACTAGTTAAAGAAATATTCCAGAAGGGTTTAACGCACCCGGTTGTGACCATTCCAAGCAACAGCATTTTGTCTGAAATAGTCCAGTGGGACCATGTGGTTCAGATAGTTTTCTGACAAATATATCAAGGGATAAAAGAAAAGAATGACAAAAATTGAACACATGCTTCACTGGAAGTATGTATGCAGGTGATTAATATTGAGAATCACTATTATACTAAAAAAAAATTTGTGGTCCCATCATAATTCATCTGTACCCAACTCTAGCCATTTAACCATTTAAATAGTAAATTTAAATTATCTTATGATGAACAATGGGATTCTAGATTTTACACACTTTTGGGTTAAAATTGACAAACTACCTTTATCACACACACGACTTACCATCTGAATTTGACAACACTCAAACTGGTCTGTACCCCATTCAAGGAGAAAAGTCCCCTGTTTCTTCCACCCTGCCTCTGCTCCCTTGGGCTCATGCCTGTCCTTAAGTCTTGCTCTTAAATACCCACCCATTCAGCCAACAGCCCCATGGCTTTCTATATGGCTTAAGTAATCTCAGGTGTACATCTCTCATGTTTTCTTGTTGCCTCCAAACCAAACAAAAAGGTAGCTGTGGTACAAGATAAATGACAAGAATCCAGGACCACATTTGGATGTTGCAGCAATATCAAATTCCTACAATCTTTTCTAAATGCTTTCTCTAAATCTCTGTTTCTTGCATTGCAGACCAGTAACCAACTGTCTGCAGAATAGCACCAATCTGCACTATGAGTGGCACTCAGAGATTTCCTCTTCATTTTCCATGTTGTGCTTGTTTTCTATCGTGAGCTCCGTGCTATGTTCCCTCCTATCCTCTCAGAATTGGCCCTATTGCTTCCTTATTTCCATGTGTGAAACAGAGTTGCACTTTCATCATAGTATTGTTAAGAAGGTTTTGATTCCCTTGATAAGCTCTGCTTACCAAAAATGCTGGCTCCCTACTTCACGTACTCCCCTAGGAATGGCAGTGCTGTTCAAGACTCTCTTCTATTCTGGGCTGTGTAAGACTCTTCTATTCCACCTACATTTGGATGGCATCTGCCACTTAGCCAGGGCAAAGGGAGGTACTGTTTAACATCTATGTGACAGGAAGTGTCACTTCCTCATTGGCAACCAAGTCTAAAATAGAATTTCCCCACTGGGCAGAAACACTGTAGCCATGATCTACCTGTATCCTGTCATTGCACTGGGAACTACTCCTCCCCACCCCTCTCCTCTGCCCCTTGCTGAAGCCCTATTTGATTGATTGCATTTCTCCTTGATCATATCATACTGAAAATTAAGTAGCTAGAACATTCATGGACTGACAGTTACCTTGCCTGAAAGCCTAGTTGTCCCCATCAATTCAAACCCCCCTATTAAGATTAGGTCGACAGGACTCTTAACTAGAAGAGAGAGGAGCATATTTTAAACCACACCAATCCCATCTGAAGTGTTAATTGCTGATATACACTGTGAAGTAGCATTTTTAAATGGATAAAATTTTAGCCTTTACTCCTGGTTGGTGTTTAGACTTTGATGACTAAATTTCTCTAGAAGATAAATTATTTTGGGAACAGCTTGGGAATAGAACTGGCTTCTGTTCAAATTAAAGTTTGTCACCATCATACATTTTGCTTCCACATCCTTTCATCTCCTACTTTTAGCTGTGCAACTTGCTAATTCTCCTGTATTTCAAAGGTGAGAGATGCCAACATTGACAGAGGCAGTGAGGTGCTGGGGGAAGGCAAGGAGACTTTGACCTTGGGGAAAATACATAACAGTAATTTAATGTTATTTTAAATGCTTGGGGGAACATGTCCATTTTTAGTTACAGGGAATTAAAGATTAAAAATACTAAACTTTTTAAAGATGAAAGACATGCTTTATTAAATTAAAATCTTACACAAATGCCAAAAAAAAAAAAATACTATAGCTTGAGGAACCTGTGAGAAATGTAAAGATTCTGTTTCCTCAATCCATCGAAGTCCTATATCCCAGAAAAACTGAGACTCACAGCTTTCAAAACAATTTAAACTCCTAAGCCATGACATTCGGTAAGCTTCTTCTGGGCCATCACTGGAATTCAGGGTATTCCGGAGATTGTCTTCCTTCTCCCTGGCCTCCCTCCTTCATGTTGATTCTAGCAGCTGATATTTAAAGATGAGGATGACAAGAAATAATGCCACTTTCCTCCACTGTTTTAAAAAAAAAGAATTGTTGAACTCAGACATGACTGTCACTCACGGCCCCACCATTTGAATGACACTTTTTTAAAAAGTTATTTTTTTCTTTCAAAACAAGGGTGACAGTTCCTGCATTAAAAAAAAAAAATCTTCCATCAACTGGGAAACACAATCACTAGAAATTTTTGGCACACTACTTTGGGAGAAAGAGGTGATTGAGAAGAAAACACACTAATATTAAGCACATTTGTTTAAAGCAACTGTCCAAGTTCTATCCCAGAGTCAGTGCAGATTCCAGCCATTTCTTTCTCATTCTGCATCTGTAGTTTTTGTCAGTGCTGATCAATTGCTATTATGTTGACCCTTACACACATCAAGATCCTGACCATCAAGGGAAAAATAAATAAATATTGTTTGGTGTACTGTCCTTACTAAGGCAAAAAATTAGACCAAACATTATTAAAAGCAAAATCACAGGCCCAAAATAGAGTCACTTGTGCCAGGCCCATGTCACTAAACCGGGGCTTAACACTTAACCTAACTGCAGTTTCGATCTTCCTGAGGAATGCAATCTTAACTGGTCAGTCTAGAATTTCCTGGTCAGCACCAGAGAGGTAATTCATCTAATAAGACCCTTTTGTCCCCTAAAGGAAGGTAACTTTGGCTGAAATAATCCTTTTTTGTTGATGACTTTTTTGTTGCACTCTCTCTCTGCTTTTAAACATCTTCCCTTTTGTACAGATCTTTGGAGCTCCTTTCTACTTGGTAAATGGGATACTGCCCAATTCCTAAATAGTTCAATAAAGCCAACTAGGTCTTCAAATTTTACCTGGTGAAATTTTTGTTTTTTAACAACATTTCAAAAAGATTTTCAACTTTATATGAAACTGTCATTTTAACCAACTGATTAAAAAAACTAAAATCCACATTCCTTGAGTACTCTGGTTAAACTATTACCTCATCTGTAAAATGAGAAAGTCCCAGCAGAAAGTTCATTCATTTATTTAGCAAAGACTTATTAAGTGCCTAATCTGTGCCAAATGCTGTGTTAGGTGCTGGAAATACAGTCATGAACAAAACAAAATCCCTGCACTCGCATGACTTATAGATTAGTGGGAGAGATAGATACAAAGCAAATTATTACACAATTTATAATTGCAATTGTGATAGGTCCTACAAAGAGGAAATACAAGATGTTATGAGAAAGTGTCATGGGGACAGAGAAACCTAACCTAGGATTCCTAAATCCCAGCAATAAAAACATGTGCAAAGGTGCTGAGGTCGGGGTAGAGCCCGATCCTTTAGAGAAAGAGTGGGAAAACAGCTAAAACAGTATAAATAAGTGATCTGGGTTGAGGCCAGAGACCAAGCAATGACTACATCAGCCAGGGCTTTGTTGTTAATAATTATAAGTTGATACTTTATCCAAATAACGAGGGAAACTATGGCTAAGACACCTATTTGTTCCCCAATATCTGTTCACACCTTTTTCCTTTAGCAATAGAACCCCTGAATGTAGGCAGACACACATCTGCCCAAAACAAAGGCTACATTTCCCAGACTCTTATGGGACTGAGTTCTTGCCAATGAAGTGTAAGTAGAAGTGATAGAAATAACTTCCAGGAAGTCTCTTTAAAGAAGAGGGTGTATTCTTTCTTCTCTCAAGTGGGACTGCTGATAGGATGGCAGGAGTATGAGTAGCCATCTTAGACCATGAAGGTAGAAGTTACATACTGAGGACAACAAAGCTACAATGAATGAAGCCTGATTACCTGTCACCATGAGGGGCCATGCTATTTCTGAATGGATACCTCTAGGCTTCTACTATGTGAGAGGAGATTACACTGAATTACACATCTATTCAAGCCACTCTTATTTTAGACTTTCTGTCAGTCTTGCTGAACCTACTCTTACTTGATACTGAACTCATTCCTTAAAAGTAGAGGTTAAAGAAAGGTCTCTTATGATGGGATTATGATCTGTTAAGCTCACAAATTTCTATGACCTTTGTGACATAACTGAATATTTAATCGAAGAAATAAAACCAGAGCAAAGCTTTTGTTTGCTTATGCATTCATTTTTTTATTCATTAACTGACTCATTTGGCACCTGTCACATACAAAGTACTTGTCTTTGGTGTTGTAGAGGACAAAATCACAAATATTTTGATGCCTACCCTAAAAGGACCTATAATTTGAAAATATGGATGTTGATGACCCAGGAAGACAGTTAAAGAAAAGCTGATGTTAAGAACATGGACAGTTTGGGGCACCTGGGTGGCTCAGTTGTTAAATGTCTGCCTTCAGCTCAGCTCATGATCCCAGGGTCCTGGGATTGAGCCCCACATTGGGCTGCCTGCTCCGCGGGAGGCCTGCTTCTCTCTCTCCCACTCCCCCTGCATGTGTTCCCTCTCTCACTGTGTCTCTCTCTGTCAAATGAATAAATAAAATCTTTAAAAAAAAAAAAAAAAGAACATGTACAGTTTACTGAGATAATAAAACTAGCATACATTGAGTCTAATTGCACCTATAAAGCTACCACATAGTCTAAGTGCCATCCCAATTCAGAAACTATCTAAACTAATACTCTAAAGTTTCAGAACAACAGGAAACTTTAAAGAAAGCCACTACCTGTCTAATTCGATAATTAATAGGATTCTGCTGACCTCAGCAGACCACTCAAGCAAAGTAAACAGGCAAAGATCATTTTCTCCTTTGAAACCAGGGATTAACAAAGGAAACCCAGCCAAACACTGGGCTTCAAACACCTGCTGCTAAAATCTGTTTTATCATTGTCATTGCCAAAGCTAGTTCCCAGTTACAGGTTTATCATAGTTGCTGAGATCCTACTTAAGAATTAACGCTGCAGTTTTACAGGAGAGAAACCTGATCTGCTATTTAGAAGTAAAGTTGAAGAGCCAATTGCCTCAGCAAACAATCCTTCAAGAAAATTTATGAGCATGCACCAGCTGAGGGAGGAAGTCCATGGAAGACAATGTGCTACAGTCTCGGGTGAACAGGCAGTAGAGGGGGTGGGGGAGGGCTATTTTTGAGCACTTCTGTGCCAGTGATTGTGTAAGGCACGTATTATAGGAGAGCTTGTCTAATATTGACAAGATCTCTGTGAGATTTGAATGTTGTGTCCTTTAACACATAAAGAAACTGAGGCTGAAGAGGATATGATTTATCCAGATCATGCAATCCAGATGCCTTCTGTCCATTAAGTCAGGCAACATGTACCTCTGCGGGAGATGGTGTCTTCAACTGTAAATTGGAAGTGAGGGGTGTTAGCAGATGGTCTCCAAGGGCATTTTCCTTGTAAAAGCCAAGCTATAGTTTTCCACCTAATAGCCAGCAAGCCTGTTTCTGAGCCTTGGGGTTGCCTGCCAGTTCTAGCAACAGTAAAGTCTTCCCTTTGTACTAAGTTGATAAATTCAGCACAATAAACCAACTGTCTCTATAGTTACTCTTCATCCTAGGATGAAGATCTTCATTTAACATTTGAAAACATCTTAAGATGTATGAAAACTGACACTTTGAAACACTATGGTGCAAACTTTTATGGAAAAAAAATGAGAAACATTTGACAATATCGACACTTAAAAATTTGGATTCTGTAATTCCATTTGATGACGGGTTATTTCTGTCTCATGTAAAAGTCTGAAGAAGGACATTAAAGCTAGTGTAGCTGATCTGCTTGATGAAGTCCTCAGGGACCTAGGATTCTCCCAGGCCAGTGCTCTATCATCCTTATGATGTGGCCCTTGTCTTCATGGTCCAAGAAAGGGGGCCAGAGCTCCAGATACAACATCTGCATACTAGGCATTAGGATAAGAGAAAAAGAAGGAGAAAAGAGTGTTTACCAGCTATGACGATATCAGAAGTTCCACATAGTACTTATGCTTACATCTCATTGGCCAGAATTTAGTCCTAGGGCCAAGTGTTCTTCTAATAGAGATATGAGATGTAGTCTTTATTCTGGGCACCCAAATACTCAGCTAAAATTCTGAGGCTTTATAATGAAGGAAAAGGAAGAAAACAGGTACTGGTAATAGCCAGCAGTCTGTGCAGTAAGTAAACAAGAAGGAGAGGAGTTTGTATATTATGATACTATATGTGAAGAAAAGAATATATGCATACACATATAAAATGTTCTCAGAAACACTCAAGAAACTGACAGCTTCTTATAGCCCTTCAATACTGTTTAAATTGTCACCGTGAGTACAAACTGCCTTTATGATTTGAAATTTTAATTTGGCAATTGATAAAATTAAACAAGAGTAGATTAAGAAACTTGATAGAAATATACACAAATATTAAGGAAATTGTCCTTGGGAGGGTAGAGCAACAAGTTAGTAATTGTTCTTTTATTTCTTCTGCAATAATTTCTGCTTCTAAACACTGGTACTGCTTCAGAAGTCAAGAAGAATGAAGACAGAGTAAAATTAAGAGTAAAATATGTTAAGTGAAAGAAGCCAAACTCAAAAGACTGTGTACTGTATGATTTAAACTAAATGGCACTCCGGAACAGGTAAGTCTATTGAGAAAATATCAGTAGTAAAACCAGATGTTAGAGATGAAAGAGGGTTTGACCACAAAATCTCAGATTAGAGAGGCTACAGCATGAAGAAATTTTTTACAGTGATAAAAATATCCTATATCTTGATTGTGGTAGTAGTTATACTACTCTACATATTGGTCAAGATACAATAAAAAAATAAGGGCACCTGGGTGGTTCAGTCAGTTAAGCATCTGCCTTTGGCTCAGGTCATGATCTCAGAGTCCTGGGGTCAAGCCCATATCAGGCTCCCTGCTCAGTGGGAAGTCTGCTTCTCCCTCTGCTCCTACCCCTTCCCATGCTCTCTCTCTCTCAAATAAATAAATAAATTCTTAAAAAAAAAAAGATACAATCAAAAATATAATCCAGAAAATCAACAAGATCAAAATTAGATTGATCAAAGAAGAAAAAAAAGACAAGTCTAAAGAATGAAAATGAAGATATACCTTGTAATACTTCTGATATTAAAATAAAAGAATATTATAAAAAAAGAGTGCCAATACATTCAAAAACTTAGATGAAATGTATAAATTTCTAGAAAAATAGAAATCAACAAAATTGACTCAAGGAGAAGAACTTGAATAATTCTAAGCCTACAAAATAACCCAAAAGTTTAAAATCACACAAAAAAACCCAGGCCTATGCAGTAATAAAAATTTTAATCCTGTGAAAAATATTACAGAGTACAGAGAAAGAGGGAACACTCCTCAAAAAATCTGAAGAGGCTAGCATAATCTTCATAGTAAAAACTGACAAAGATAATGTGAGAAAAAAAATTGAAAGTCAATTTCTTTTTTTTTTTTTTTTAAGATTTTATTTATTTATTTGACAGAGAGAGAGCACAAGCAGAGGGAGTGTGGCAGGCAGAGGGAGAGGGAGAAGCATGCTCCTGCCAAGCAGGGAGCCCGATGTGGGACTCGATCCCAGGACCCTGAGATCATGACCTGAGCCAAAGGCAGATGCTTACCTGACTGAGCCATCCAGGCACCCCTGAAAGTCAATTTCAAGTCATGAACACAGATACAAAAGTCCTAAACAAAATATTAGCAAACTAAATCCAGAAAACAGATTTCTTTTAAAGGTAGTAACAATGACTAAAGTAGGTTTATCGCAGGAATGAGAGGTTAGTTTAACATTAGAAAATCAATTAATATAATTTACTATAATCTTAGTCTAAAGGAGAAGTATTATAAATTACCTTAGTAGACACAGTAAAAATATTTCCTAGAATTCAACATACATTTCTGATAAACATTCTTAACAAACTAGTAATACAAAGAAACTCCTTAAGCAATAAACGGTATCTACCAAAATCCTACAGAAAACATTATACCTAACTGTGCAATATTGAAAGCATTTCTTTTAAGTTCAGGAGGGAAAAAAAAAACCCAACAGAGCACCTGCCATTATCTCTTATATTCAACCTCATACTGAAGGTCTTAGCAAACACAAAAAAGAAAGTTAAAGAAAAAAGGTAAGATGTAATTCACAATAAAACAGTCATTATCCATAATTGATATATCTACACATGAGTCCCAGAGAACCTACACACCAATATTAGAGTTCACTAAAGATGTGAACAAGTTCTCCGGATACAAAAATCCATATATAAAAGTCTAGTGCATTTCTACATATAATCAATACTTAGAATAAATTTGAAGGGACACCATTTACAGTAGCATTAAAAAAATATTAAGTACCTAGAAATAATTTTACTAGAGATATGCAAGGCCTAATAGAGAAAATTATACAACTATGTGAACTGTATTTAAAAAGACAAAAATAAGAGAGAAATTATACTGTGCGGATATATTGGAAAATTTGATGTTATGAAGATATCAATTCTCCCCTAATCAATCTACAGAATCAATGTGTTTTTGTTTTTTTTTTAAGATTTTATTTATTTATTTGACAGAGACACAGCTAGAGAGGGAACACAAGCAGGGGGTTAGTGGGAGAGGGAGAAGCAGGCTTCCCATGGAGCAGGGAGCCCGATGCGGGGCTTGTTCCCAGGACCCTGGGATCATGACCTGAGCTGAAGGCAGACACTTAACAACTGAGCCACCCAGGCGCCCCTGGAATCAATGTAGTTTTAACAAAAATTGCAACAAGCCTTTATTTTTAACTCAAGAAGCTAGATTCAAAAATGTATATGAAAAAGCAAAGAGTCAGGAATAGCCAAAATATTCCCCAAAAGGAGAATAAGATGGGAGCTTGCCTGACCATATATCAATACATATTATAAAGATATAGTTGTTAAAACACTATATAATTGATACAGAATAGACAAAAAGTCCAATGGAATAAAATAGAGAGCCTAGAGATAGATCTACACATATATAGAAACTACATATATGGCAAAATTGGCAAAATAGACCAGTGGGTAAAGGATGGGCTTTTCTATTGTGTTGGGACTATTGGTTATCTATTCTACACTATACATACTTCTTCATACCATACACCAAAATCAATTCTAGGTCAAGCAAATATTTAAATATGAAAAACAGACATATACCAAGCATTTAGAAGACAATATAGGAGTACAGCTTTACGACTTTGAAGTTAGGAAAGGATTTCTTCAATAAGATACCAAAAGGCACAAAAATCATATAACATATGATTATAGCTTTAGTTACATTAAAATCAAGAATTTTTGTTTATCAAAAGATACTAAAAGGGAATAAAAAGAGAGACCAAAATTTGTAAATCTTTGCAACATATACAACTAATAAAGTATCAGTAACAAAGTACACTGTAAAAGCTTCCACAAATCAATAAGAAAAAGACCGCATAACAGAAAAACAGACTAAAGACTTAGGCACTTCAGAGAAGAGAAAATATGAATGGCCCATAAACACATGAATAGATGCTCAATCTCATTAGTAACAAGGGGAATGTAAATTAAAACCACACCAAAATACAATTTCACTCCTACAAGCTAGCAAAAATTAAGAAATCTGATAATACC
This sequence comes from Mirounga leonina, assembly GCF_011800145.1. Classification (NCBI taxonomy): domain Eukaryota; kingdom Metazoa; phylum Chordata; class Mammalia; order Carnivora; family Phocidae; genus Mirounga; species Mirounga leonina. The sequence goes on from NW_023270268.1 coordinate 25,378,935, forward strand.
TAGTGTTGGAGAGACTATAGAGCAACAGAAATTCTCGAACACTGTTGGGGGAGGGTGAATTGCTACAACAGCATTGGAAGATACTTCAACATTATCTAGTAGTGTTGAAGTTTTGTATACCTTATAATCCAACAATTCCACTTCTATTTAGGCCCTAGAGAACTTTTTGCATGTGTGTATAAGAATATTCATAGCTTCCTGAACATAATAGCAAAAATATTGGAAATAATCCAAATGTCCATCAATAGAAGAATGAATAAATTCTTGTGTGCTAGATACACATAATGGAATTGTGTACAGAAGTGAAAATAAACTACAGCAACATGCATCAACATGGATGAACCTCAAAAATGTCAAATTTAATAAATATATAAATCAAATTTGCACATAGAATCCATTAACATACATTTCAAAATATGTAAAGCTAATCAATGTATTATTTAAAAGTATAAACATGTTTAAACTATCGCAAAATAAGGACAAATAGGAACATGAAAATATGCTCAACATCATTAGCTCTCAGAGAAATGTAAATCAAAATCACAAGATACCACTTCATATTCACTAAGATGACTATAATAAAAAACAAAGGGGTGCCTGGGTGGCTCAGTCATTAAGCGTCTGCCTTCAGCTCAGAACATGATCCCAGGGTTCTAGAATCAAGCCCCGCATCGGGCTCCCTACTCGGCGGGAAGCCTGCTTCTCCCTCTCCCAATCCCCCTGCTTGTGTTCCTGCTCTTGCTATCTCTCTCTGTGTCAAATAAATAAATAAAATCTTAAAAAAAAAAAAGATAATACCAAATGTTGGTAAGGATGTGGAGAAACTGAAACCCTGACATATACTTATGGTGAGAATGTGAAATGGTTCAGTCACATTGGAAAACATCCTGGTAGTTCCTCACAAGGTTAAATATGGCATTACCATATAACCCAGAAATTCCATATCCAGGTACTGAAACACTCTAAAGAGAATTGAAAACAAGTCCACACAAAACATACGTATGCAAGCGTTCATAGCAGCATTATTCATAACAGTAAAAAAATGGAAACAGCCTAAATGCCCTTCAACAGGTGAATGGATAAATAAAAAGTAGTCTATCCATATAATATTATTAGCAATAAAAAGGAATGAAGTACTAATATAGACTACAATGTGGATGAACCTTAAAACCATTACACTAAGTGAAAGAAGCTAGTCACAAAGGCCACACATTGTACGACTCCATTTATATGAAATTTCACAAATAAGCAAATCTAAATAGACATAAAGTTGATTAATAGTTGCCTAGGGTGGGGACAGGGCAAGTTGGGGAATGCAAAAGTAAGGGTAAAAGGGTACAGGATTTCTTTGGGGGATGATAAAAATGTTCTAAAATTTATTGTGATGATGGTTGCACAACTCTGAATATACTAAAAACCATCCAATTATACAGATTAAATGAGTTCACTGCATGGTATGTGAATTATATCTCAAAAAAGCTGTTACAAAAGATAAAAGAAAATAAGGGCAAGGCTCATTAAGAGAAAGGTAAATATGTGCGGTGATCTGTGTGTTAATTAATTAACTTGATGGAGGGAATTCATACATATATGAAATCATGTTGTACATCTTAAATATCTTATAATTTTATTTGTCAATTATACTTCAATAGAGCTGAAAAAAAAATAAGGGCAAGAGAATGTAAACACAAAATTCAGAATAATAGTTACCTTTGAGGGAGAGAGAAGGGAATGGAAAAAAGGAAGGACCCACAGAACATTCCATGGTAAGATGCTTTTTATTAAACTAGATGGTGGTACGTGTATGTATGCTGTATCATAATTCTTAATACCATATATATTTAAAATATTTTAAAGGCCAATAAGTATATGAAAAAGTTGAAACTCTTCAACATTAATAAAGCACAATCACACTGTTGTCCTTAATACTATGAAACTGCTAAAGGTTGGCATTTGCATGGTGAAATACGTGTTCTTATACACTGCTTGGGGGTGGTGGTTATACATTGCAGAAGCCTTTCTGGGGGACAATTTGATAATCTGCATCATGAATCTTAACATATGCATACTCTTTCTCCTAGTATTTCCATTTCTAGGAGTATATTTATATCTCTCTCCCCTTGAATCCTTGGCAGGCCCTATGACTTGTTTTTACTAACAGAATGAAGCAGAAGTGATGAACTGGGACATCCAAGCCTGAGTCTTTTTTAAAAGGCTTATCTGGTAGTTTCCTCTTTTTCCTTCTTGGGAACCTGTCACCATGCTGCAAAGAAGCTCAGGTTTCACTATGAAATGATTAAAAAAAAAAAAAAGCCCAAAAAACCAGCACATGGAGAGCCCTGGAGGAGGTGAGATTGTCTTTGATGATGCAGCCCAACCCAAGCTATCAGCTGAGTACAGCCACATGAGTGACTTCAGCTATACCACATGGACCAGAATTTCCCAGCTGGGCCCAATCAACCCACGGAATAGTGAGAAATCGTGTCATTGTTTTAAGCCACTAACTTTGGGATGGTGTGTAATGCAGCAACAGAACTGAAACAATATCCTAAAGAAATAATGACAGATATCAACAAATATACAAGATTGTTCACATAAGTAATAGCAAAACATTAGAATCAATCTAAATGTATGTGTTGAACTTCTGCTGTTTCTTTGGCTACTCAGCATTCCATTTATTTTATTTTATAACAGAATCCAGAGTTTCTTTTGTGAAAACCTCCCTCTTCATTTTCAGTCAATGTGGTTCCAGTGAGGTTTCCCTGTGCACCAGGAGTGGACATATGACTCAGACCCAGTACTGGATCCCCCCTGGGATTGGTTCAGGGATGGGCCAAGACTCACACAATATGGTCACAATCAGAGTGAATCTCAGATTTGTATAGGAGCTACAGGAAAGAGTTCTTTCTTTCTTTTGAGACTGTTGATAGTCTGAATGATTGAAGGCAAGAGTTCCTAAGAAACTGCAGGCAATAGAGCTGAAGGATGGAGAGAACCAGGTCTAGACGACATTTTTGAGTTCCTAGATCAAGCTACTCCCTGGATTTTCTGGGCATGTGTGCCAACAAGTCCTTTATTGGCTTACCCCAGTTAAACTGAGTTTTCTGTCTCTTGCAACCAAGAGTCCTAATCAATACAAGGGCTGTCTTAGGGAAAGTTTGTTTGCAAAGGAGCAGACATCCATTCAAAAAAGAGAGGAAGGAAGGGGAAGATCTCATGGGCATCATGAGACCTGGACAGTTACCCAGCCACAAACCTCTGCATTTCTCATGGTCTCTATTTTAAATGTGTCTACAGCTTCTTTCTATTTTATAGCCAGCTTCCTCTGTCCCCTCTATACAGACTTCATCATAATAACCTCAATCTCCAGAGTTTATATTACCTATAAACCCATATCCATAAATATAACAGACATAGTTTTAGTAGCCAATGTCAAATTCTCAAAGGAAAAATCTGATGGACTCAGTTTTGGCTGAATATCTACCTGTAGTTTAATCAGCCATGTCCAAAGGCAATGATCATGAAATCTCTAGGTGTTTTGTTTTTGTTTTTGTTTTTTGAGCTGTTAGCTGGACAAGTTCCCTAAAGAAAGATGTAGGCAGAAAGTAAATGATATGCATATCTAAGGTACCACAAAGTGAGGGAAGAATGTGTAATCAAGGAGTGATATACTATGGGATAGTAAATAGCCACCAAAACCATGTTTTCAAAAAGTGCTTCATATCCTTCAACAAATGGTCCTGGGACAACTAGATTTCCACATGTGAAAGAATGAAGTTGGAGCCTTACCTCACACCATGCACAAAAATTAACTCAAAATGGATAAAAGAGCTAAGTATAAGCATTAAAACTATAAAACTCTTCAAAGAAAACATAAGTGTAAATCTCCATGATCTTGGATTTGACAAGGCTTTCTTAGATATGACACCAAAAGCACAAGCAACAAAAGAAAAAATAAATTAACTGGATTTCATAAAAATGAAAACTGTTTGTGTATCAAACAACACTATAAAGTAAGTGAAAAGACATCCTACAAATTGAAGAAAATATTTGCAAATCATATATCTAATAAGGATTTCATATCCAGGATATATAGAGAAGTTCTTTAAACCAACAACAAAAGAAAAACAATCTAATCTGAAAATGGGGAAAGGACTTGAATAGACATTTCTTTAAAGAAGATATGCAAATTGCCAATAAATACATGAAAAGATGTTCAATGTCATGAGTCATTAAGGAAGTGCATATCAAAATCATAATGAGATATCATTTAATCTCCTTAAAATTCTTAAAATTCATAAAACATAGGTGTAAAATTTCATGAACTTGCATTAGGTAGTGGTTTCTTAGGTATGACACCAAAAGTACAAGTGACAAAAGGAAAAATAAAGTATATGATCAGAAAGGGAAAAGAAAACCCACACAACAGGAGACAATATTGCATCTGCATACAGAATACATAAAGAACTCTTACAATGCAACAATAAAGAGAAAATAACCCAATTACTAAAATGGGCAAAGGACTTGGATGGATATTTCTTCAAAGAAAACATATGAATGTCTTCTGTAAAATCCATCTTACTAGGATGGCTAAAATTAAAACACAGACAGTAAAATGTGTTGACAAGGATGTAGAGAAACTGTGCCCCTTATACATTGCTGATGGGAATGTAAATTGGTATAGCCACTGTGGAAGACAATTCAGCAGTTCCTCAAAAAGTTAAAAGTTGAGTTACCATATGACGCAGGAATCCCACTCCTTGGTAGATACTCAGGAGAACTGAAAACATGTCTACACAAAAACCTATACATGAACGTTCATAGCAGTGTTATCCAGAGCAGTCAAAAATAGAATGAATCCAAATGTCCATCAATTGATGAACAGAATTTTAAAAATGTGGTACATTCATAAAATTGAATATTCGTTAGCAATAAAACAGAGTGAAGTGCTGATACATGCTATCACATGAATGAATCTTGAAAACATTATCCTAAGTGAAAGAAGCCAGACACAAGAGACCACATATTGTACTGATTCCATTTGTAGGAAATACCCAGCATAGGCAATCTATAGAAACAGAAAGTAAATTAGTGTTTTCCAGATGCTGTGGGGGAGGGGAGACTGGGTAGTGATTGCTAATGGCTCCGGAGTTCCTTTTTGGGGTGATGAAAATGTGCTGAAATTAGATAGTGGTAATGTCTGCACAACTCTGAATATACAAAAAAATACTGAATTGTATATTTAAAAGGATGCATTTATGATACGTGGATTATATCTCAATAAAGTCACTTTTAAAGTCCATACAGATTGTTTCATCTTTTTAAACTATAAAACTAATATATGCTTATGTAAAATACCATATGTTCAAGAGTTTAAAACACAAAAGAAGAATCCAGTAGTAAGTTCCCACAAGGAAGCCACAGGTAAATTGGGGGGAGGCATAGGCTGATAGGGTTATTTCTCTAAATATTAATTTTTTATTATGTTATGTTAATCACCATACATTACATTATTAGTTTTTGATGTAGTGTTCCATGATTCATTGTTTGCGTATAACACCCAGTGCTCCATGCAGTATGTGCCCTCTTTAACTAAATATTAATTTTTTACAAAAATTGTACATTTTGTAAAATTTACATTTTGTAACTTAATTTTTCCTCTTAGCATATACCAAAATGTCATTCTTAAGTCAGTAAATATAATTCTACTTCCTTTGTAATTGCTATGTAGTATTACACTGCATGAATATAACAATTTATTTGACCACTTCTGTATAGATGTACATTAGAATTGTTTCCAGTTTTCTTTTATTACAAACAATGCTCCAGTGGGTATCCTTCATAAGTAATTTTTATAAAAATTTCCATGTGGATAGAAGTCACAGCAAACTGTAGACATCTTTTTAGGTACACAGTGGACAGTGGATATCTGCTGTTTCAATGTGCCTACTTCCGTTCCTTCATCTTCTTGTAACTGATCCTGTTTTTCTTTGGGGAATTGCCTCTCCCTATTCCGTATCGTTCTGGTGGGGCTGCAAATCAGAGTAACCTGCTACCTGGGACATGGTAATCGGTCCAACAGGACCTGTTGAGCCAAGCAGAGCTATCAGAGTCCTTCTGTGGGATTTGATACATGGATGGTGGAAAAGAGAGAAGCTTTCTTTGCCTGGGGGTAGTTCCCTGAGACAAAGGAATGGGGAGCTCTCTAAAGCCAGACTACCTCTTCCCTACTCCTTGCAGGGAGCCCAATTAGAGGCAGAAAAATAAGTGAGAATTGCTTTACACAGAGAGAAAGAGATTGAGAATGAGCTAATGACATCATTCCAGTTACTGGATTCAGCCGTGCCTGAACTAATATCCACCCTGGACTCCCCAGTTATATAATAAATTTTCTACTTTCAAGTAATGGAAAGTCTTACTGGTTTAGTACATTATTCAGCATCTTTTTATGTCTGATGTCAGAGCCAGATTTCTGACTGGAGGGCTGGATGCTCCAGTTTTCTAGTTGATGCTAAAAGAGAAATGCCCCCGGTGCTCACATATATGTAGTCAGCACAATCCACACAGTCCCTAAGCACCTAGAACTGTTTGGCTAGACTGGTTCCCTGGTTTCCTAGCAACCATTCTCCTTCCACTTCCTCACACACTTACACCTTTTGTGACATCTCCTTTTAAGGCTACGTTTATTTAATTTTATTTTTTTTAAGTTTTTTTATTTATTCACTTGAGAGAGAGAGAGAGAGAGAGCACAGCGCGGGGAGGGGCAGAGGGAGAGGGAGAAGCAGACTCCCTGTTAAGCAGGGAACCTGTCAACGAGGGGCTCCATTCCATCCCAGGACCCTGAGATCATGACCTGAGCCGAAGGCAGACGCTTAACCCACTGAGCCACACAGGTCCCTCTGAGGCTCCTTTTTTTTTTTTTTTGACAGAGAGAGACAGTGAGAGAGGGGACACAAGCAGGGGGAGTGGGAGAGGGAGAAGCAGGCTTCCTGCGGAGCAGGGAACCCGATGTGGGGCTCGATCCCAGGACGCTGGCATCATGACCTGAGCTGAGGCAGACGCTCAACAACTTAGCCACCCAGGTGCCCCTACTCTAAGGCTGCTTTTAATGTGTGCAGTTGGGAGGCAGAAAAGAGGGCATGGAAATACACACAATGTAATTTACTCCAGGTCTTGAGACCTGAGACTGTAGGTGAGGGGTGGCCTAGCTTACAGATTCAGAACATTCACTGGAGACTAAAAATAGCAACAGATTTTGCTTTACTGTTAAAATTCTAGTTTGCTTATACCTGATTACTTTCATGAAAATAATAGTACGTATTTTAGTCCGCTCAGGATGCCATAACAAGATACCATGGACTGGGTGGCTTAAGCAACAGAAAATTATTTCTCACAGTTCTATAGACTAGAAAACTGAGATCAGGGGGCCAGCCTGGGCAGGTTCTGGTAAGGACTCTTCCTGGTCTACAACAAGTCGCTTTCTCAGGTGTCCTCACATGGCCTTTCTTCTGTGTGGTATGAAGATGGATGGGGGGGGGGGGGAATAGAGGAAGATCTCTTCCTCCTCTAAGAAAGCCACCAATTTCATCATGAAGGTCCCATCCTCATGATCGAATCTAACTCTACTTCCCAAAGGCCCCATCTCTAAATACCATCACATTGGCGGTTAGGGCTTCTGCATATGAATTTGGTGGGGTGGGGACACAAACATTCTGTCCATAACAGTATCAGAATATCATTAAAAGATTTTTTATATTTTTAGTTCATGACATTCACAACAGCCATGTAATAGGGGAGGCTACATTTACATCACATGACATAATCCAAGGACACCTTAAGGGACTTGCCCAGAGTCTCACAGTGTTCCCCTCACCTACGGACTAATTTCATTGTCTTCTGGCCTAGAGGCTTCTGACAATTTTCTCAGCTACGTGCAACGTCGTATTAGGCATGGTAGTGCTAGGATTGCACAGTGTTTATGCTACTTTTATTTGCAGTACACACGGCTCTTTCCCTCTGTCTCAGATCCAATACCAGATTATACTGAAGTCAGTTAACAAACTGGTAAGTACTGCAATAAATATGGCTACACAGGGTGCATAGCTTTACAAGGCAGTAGCAGACTGAAATGTCAAAACTAATGTTATTCTCGGGCGCCTGGGTGGCTCAGTTGGTTAAGCGACTGCCTTCGGCTCAGGTCATGATCCTGGAGTCCCGGGATCGAGTCCCGCATCGGGCTCCCTGCTCAGCAGTGGGTCTGCTTCTCCCTCTGACCCTCCTTCCTCTCATGCTCTCTGTCTCTCATTCTCTCTCTCTCAAATAAATAAAATCTTAAAAAAAAAAAAAAAAAACTAATGTTATTCTCATTCTGTGACATGGACTGCACTGGAACCTCTGTCCATCCAATGGCTCACCCAGAGTCTGAGTCACCCTTGACCCCTGACTCTTGCCCTCACCCACTACCTCAATCCATTACCAAGCAAAACAGGAGTGGGATCTACCCACTCCTTTATACATGGATGGTGGGAAAGAGAGAAGCTTTCTTTGCCTGGGGGTAGTTCCCTGAGACAAAGGAATGGGGATCTCTCTATCATTGGCCCATCTTGCCATCTCCACCATCACCAAATCTTGCAATAACATCCTAGCTGGTTTCTCTGCTTCTTCCCCCCTTGCTAGGCTTGCCAAATAACTTTGAGCATCCAGTTAAACTTGGACAACTGATAAACAATGATTTCAGATAAACAATGAACACGTTTTAGTATAAGCATGTCCCATACAATATTTGTTAATTTGAATTTCAAATTTAACGGTGTATCCTGAATTTTTATTTGCTAATGCTCGCAACCCTGCCTCTTGTCTGCCTCTAGTCCTAACAGTTAGCAGAGTAAGCCTCTGAAAATGCCAAACTGATTATGTCACTCCCATGCTTAAACTCTTCAATATTGTGTCATTACTCTTAGGAAAAAAACTCAATTTCCTGATGGTAAGTTCTCCAGGATCCATTCCTGAAGGTAAATAGTTTTGGTTCTGGAACCAAACTGCTTGGGGGCTTGTTTTAAATATCCCACTCAAAGGAACCTTCCCAACATCCGGATCCTTACTGAGTAACTGCTATAATCCCTCACTGTGTCTTTTACGATCATACTTCTGCGGATCACTTACCCCGCAGCGCCCCCGTCAATGGACCTCTACTAGAGTAACACGCCTCCCCCTTTGCCCCGCCCCTAGCGGAGGAGCAACGGCTCCTCTGATTGGTGGCTTTGAGAGAAGGAACTGGGCATGCGTGGCCCCATCACTCACACCTAAAGAAGGTGTCTGGACGCTACTATGCCTGCAAGGTAGGCTTGATGGGACATGTTCAGCCCTGTGCCTTGAGGTTTTTGGGGAGAGGGGCGATATGTTCAATACAGGAGGGAAGCATTAACAAGCCTGGCTGGCCATACCTCAGCCGTGTTCTTTTGTTCAGCAATGAAGATGACATTTTTATCTCCATCTCCTTTACACCTGTGCCTCTTAGTTTCTAAACCAAGGGGGGGGGGGGCCTTGGGGGGGGGGGGGGGAGGAGGGTAGGCGTCTTAATTCCTAGCCTCCTAAACCCTCAGTAGCATTCACTACAATTTGTATTTACATGTTTATTTATGCTTGTTTAGCTACTTTTTAATGTGTAGAGACCACGTCTGTTTTGTTCAGTGTTGTGTCCCCAGTGCCTTTTACAGTGCTAGGCACAGATTTCTATCTTCTCAATATCAGGATGATTAAATAAATAAATGAGACTTGTTGCCTGCCACAGTGCTGCCACCCCATCACTCTGAACATAGTTAAGCCCAATCCTGAGATGGCAGTTGAGTGCTAACTCTGATCATTTGCTGATAGGTGTTTGGAGCTCTGTGACCATGCCCAAGCTCATCATGAAATTGCACACATGTCAGAGTGGGCAATGTAGGACAGCTTGCACAGATTTGCCCAGAAACCTCTAGGACCATGTTGTCCCCACCAGATGTGCTAACTTAGAGCAATGTCAGTCTGGGTGGGATTTGAGCTCCTCTTCTCTTACGGACACAGATTTGGGTATTTGGTCACCTCCTGCTGGTCTTATCCTACAGCTGAGTGAGTCCTGCAAGTGAAGCCGTAGTCCAGTTGTTCCTGACTTTCTCCACTTTCCCACTGGGTCCAATGGAGGCCCAATAGACTGTGCCTACATGAATTATGAGAGATAGTTTCACAACCCGTAAACCTTGCTGCAGTGAGAGGTAACACAGTGCAAACTGGCTTTAGTTGAGGCAAACTGCAAGCAGTATCTTCCATGAGAGAGCCAATTTAGCTGTAATTCAAAGACTTTCTTCTAACACTTGGAGTTCTGCCTAAGGGAAGTCTCCTTGGTGTGACCATGACCCAGAAGTTGGTGATTTTCTGACTAACAAATGTTTTTTTTTTTTTTTTTAAGATTTTATTTATTTATTTGAGACAGAGAGAATGAGAGAGAGAGAGAGAGCACATGAGAGGGGGGAGGGTCAGATGGAGAAGCAGATGGAGAAGCAGGCAGGGAGCCCGATGTGGGACTCGATCCCGGGACTCCAGGACCATGACCTGAGCTGAAGGCAGTCGCTTAACCAACTGAGCCACCCAGGCACCCCTGACTAACAAATGTTTATTGAATGCCTTCTACTTGGGAGTAGCATCATACATACACTTAACAGAAGTGAACGCAACTATGGTATAACAACAGTAATAATAGCTAAACCTTCTGTACCACTTATAATGGGTCAGACACAGTCTTTACCTGTATTAACTCATTTCATTCTCACAACAACCTCCCCAAGGTTGTTATTATCCCATTATCCCCATTTCACAGATAAGAAACTGAGTCACACAGAGGTTAAATAATTTGCCCAAGGTCATGACACTAACTAGTCAGTGATGCAACAGGCTTTCAAACCCAGGCAGTCTGTCTCCACTGGACAGGCTCTTAACCACACCTCTACGCCATATGCTTTCTTTTTTTTTTTTTTTTTTAAGATTTTATTTATTTTTTTGACAGAGAGAGACACAGTCAGAGAGGGAACACAAGCAGGGGGAGTGGGAGAGGGAGAAGCAGGCTTCCCGCGGAACAAGGAGCCCGATGCGGGACTCGATCCCAGGACCCCGGGATCATGACCTGAGCCGAAGGCAGACGCTTAACCGACTGAGCCACTCAGGCGCCCCTACGCCATATGCTTTCTAGCATGTGGATGACTATCTAAATAATGAGTACATTTCTACCTACCAGTTTATTTAATGAGCTTGGGGTGAGGGGTTCCCTGTGCCTCTTAAAATAAAATTATCTTGCTGCATTGAGGGTGATTCTGTTATTTAAAGATCCTACTACTGAAGAACTAACACAAGCTAGCTAGCTCACCGGTGGAAATAGTGATCTGTTCCACTGTTAAGGTAAAAATGAGTGTTGGCTTTTAAAGAGATGGCATGTCCTCCAACACAGCCACATCCTAAGGAAATGTTCAAGGGCAATTTTAACTCTAGGCAATTTACACCTTAAATCCTGGCTCTAGAACTGAATATCCATTTAAGATGTGCATGTGATGAGTACTGGACATATAAAGCCAATCATTATCCCTGCTTTCAATTTGTGAGCCCCTTCTTCCTTGCTGACAGAACCCCAGTTTTTGTTCGGGGCAGCAATGTATCCAGCCACTGCTGATGCATCATTATTGGTCTCTGTTAATCATGGCAATTCTTTTTTTTTTTTTTTAAAGATTTTTCTTTATTTATGTGCCAGAGAGAGAGCACAAGCAGGGAGAATGGCAGGCAGAAGGAGAGGGAGAAGCAGACTCCCTGCAGAGCAAGGGAAGCCCGATGCGGGACTTGATCCCAGGACCCCGGGATCATGACCTGAGCCGAAGGCAGTCGCTTAACCAACCAAGCCACCCAGGGGCCCAATCATGGCAATTCTTTTCCTCAGTTTCCCAGCCTCTCTCTGCAGTAAGGTTGCATGACTTCATTCTGCCCAATGAGATACAAAACAATAAAGCTAAATATGCTGGAGGACTTCTGGAAAGCCATGACTTTCCTAATAAAGGGAGATAGACATGACTTGAGCCATACCTCCCCTTTCTTTCTGCATTGATTGCAGATATGATGGCTGGAATAATGGCAACCATGAGGGAAAATCATAGAGACAAGAAAAATATAATAGAGATACCATCCCTGATAATCACTGAGTAGTGAAACAATATCAGCATCTGCCCAGTACCAAACTTCTTTATGTGAAAAATACAAACATTGAATTCTCTTAACTTGTAGCCAGAAACATTCCTTTATTGATACACCTGCTCTGATGGAGTTCACCATTCCGTTGGGCACACAGACATTAAGTATAGACTATGGATATACAAATAGATATATATATCTGTATGTCTGCTCCTTCCCTTCCTCTAGGCCTTGGCTTAGGAGAAAAAGGGCACAAACCCAGTCTCAGGGACCCATTGAAATCACCTTTTTCCTATCTTCTCCATATCTCTCCTCACCCACCTGCTGCTAACCTGGGCAATCCTTAGCTCATTCTGAAGGTAGGAGGCCTTGCTGATCCTCATTCTGTATTCTTCCAAATCTATTGTCTTTGCCAGGCCCTTCTAGGCAGGGCTTAAAGTTTTAAATCTCAAAATCCAAGAGAAGATTCCTTTTTCTGAGAGGTCTACTCTCTCCCCGAGACAGAAAGTATTCATTAATACTTCCAAATGTTATCCCACCACCTAATTACACAAAGAATATATAATTACCAACTGAATGAGTGCTAAGTGAATGATTCAGTGAGAGAATATAACAAGGGGATCTGACCTGGTTTTGATGAGGGGTTCAGAGAAGGCTGTTTCATGCTACCTTTGAAATATATCTAGAGTCTGATCCCTTTTCCTCACCCTCCACCATCTTAGTCCCACCTTGCATCATCTCTCACCTGTATGTATCCTGCAGGTTCCGGGCTCCTACTCTTGTCTCTGCTGCACAGAAGCTAGAGGGAGTCTTCAAAGACAAAAGTAAAATCCTGTTACTTGTCTGCAGTAGTTCTCCTTATCACTTGGGGAGGGGGGTCCTTACCATGCCCTAAAGGCCCTCCATAGTCTGCAGCCCCTTCCCCATTCTCTTGAAGACCTCATCTCCCTTCCTCTCCTCTTTGCTGCTTACCCTGTCCAGCCACACTGGCTTCCTTGCTGTTCGTTGAACAAGTCAAGAGCACTCCCACTTGCAGGGCCTCTGCACCTGCTGTACACTCCCTCAGTCCTTCCAGTCTCTGCTCAAATATCCCCTTAGCAGAGAAACCTTCCCTGTCCACCTGTCTAAAGTTAACAATCCCATCCCCTGCTTGGCTTCTTCCTTCTTACTGTGCTTTGTTTTTCTTAGCACATCTAGCCTCCTGACAGATTGCATATTTTCACATTTATTTTATGCCTCCCTGCCTAGAATACCCACTTATGAGAGGAGGGACTTTTTCTCTTTACCCAGAAGACTGCCTGGCACCTAGGAGGTGACATATATATGAAGTGACCTTTGAGCTGAGAACTAAAGGGTGAGTAGGAGGATGAGAGAGGTAGGGGTGGGGGGAACTGTTTCAGGAAGAAGGCAACACTTGTGCAAAGGCCCTTAGGTGAAGGCAGCATGGATGAATTAACAGGTCACTGTGGTTGGAGAACAGAGTGAGAAAGGAAGTAGTACACAGCAAAGGTAGGAGGCTCCAACTAGATCATAAGGGCCTCCCAGGTAATGGCTAGGAGCAATGAGAGGCCAGTAAAAGATAGTAAGCTGGGTGGGTAGGTGATATAATCAGATCTACTTTTTGAAAGCTCATTCTGGATATGCTGGGGAGGGGATAAGGGAAGGAACTAGGAGAACCAGGGAGAGATTCTGTACAGTATCCCAGAGAGAGAAGTTGGTGGCTGAGAACATTTGATTCTCACTACTAACATGCTCTTTAAGCACAGCTCTCCAGAAAGACATCTACTATTTCACAAGCATCCCTGCATTGAAAAATGGAAAATAAATGTCTGCAGAGGTACCAGATATTATAATCATTTTGATAGCAGTGAAATGACATTTTATGAATGAAAAGATATCTAAGGGATTCCAATAATCTATTAAGTAGTGCAAATAAAGTATGTTTCATGTGAATATATAAATATTCATAAAAACTGCTACACCTTGGATGACCTCTGCGTGGGGATGAATTTTCTTGATTTGCACCTTTGATCTTCTAGTTAAAATGTCTATTCATTCTGACTTCTAAAACCTACTTGAAGGTAACACATTCATTATCCACAAACACAGACCTTATATAATTCTATTTCTGTATAATTATGTATCCCAGGACCTTCTGATCTCTGATAGTTTGGGCTACCTCTGTGAATTACATGACCACTAACCCACCTCCTTTGCTTTTTTTAGATATAAGATGATTAACTTGAAAAGGGCTTCTGTTTTTTAAGGATTATGGAGAGAAATTATAAAAAAGTGATTTTTTTTTTCTAAATTATTTCTCAGGGTTATGTTACATTAAGACTACTTCATGTGTGACATATTTTAATTTAGTAAGTAGTGCTGTAATTACATACAAAGAACACCCATCCCTCCTTCTGTTGTAGGTTGGGCCCCTACATTTCTTTTACCTGACAGTAGTTTGCACACTTACTATTAGTTAATTACCTCTGTCCATCTCTCCCACCACCTTGCCCCAGAGCTTTGCCCAACGCCTAGCACACAGTAGAGCTACAATACAATTCACAGCCTGTGCCACTGGCTACCTCATTGGTCCCTTCCTGTGCTTTCTTACTGGCAGCATAGGGGTCGGTTCTGTCAGCCCACACTGACATTATTAGACTCCCTCAAAGACTGCCTATTTCCAGTCTCTGTCACTTGCAAGCCATTCTGCAAACTTCTGGTAAACCCACCTTGCTAAAATCCCATGTCCATTACACTGTGATTCTGCTCAGAAACCTTTAATGGATCCTTATTGCTTACTGAAGGAAATTTAATGCAGTGGTTAAAAGTGGGAGTTCTGGAATCACCCTGTCTGAAGTCGTATCCTGGTTTCCACGTTAGTAGTTGTGTGATACTGGGCAAGTTACTTAACGTTCCTTGGTCCTATTTCTCTCATTGGTAGAATAAGGGTAGTGTTACAACCTATGGTTCAGAATTGCTGTGAGAATTAAATGAAATAAGATGTATAAAATACTTATAAACATGTTTTTTTATTTGTTTTAAAGTTTACTTTGTCTAAGAATTGCTACCCTGGTCTTTTTTCTTTCTTTCGCTTCCATTTGCATGGAATATCTTTTTCTGTCTCTTCACTTCCAGTTTGTATGTCTCTTTAGGTCTGAAGTGAGTCTCTTGTAGACAGCATATAAATGGCTCTTGTGTGTTTTTTTTTTTACTAGGAAGTACTCAATAAATGTCAGAATTATTGATATTATTAGGGTTTAAATCAAGTCTAAATTCCTTAGCAGTATCCAAGGCATTCTACCGTCTGATCTTTTTTTTTTTTTTTTTTTTTTTTTATTTGCGAGAGAGAGAATGAGAGACAGAGAGCATGAGAGGGAGGAGGGTCAGAGGGAGAAGCAGACTCCCCGCCGAGCAGGGAGCCCGATGTGGGACTCGATCCCGGGACTCCAGGATCATGACCTGAGCCGAAGGCAGTCGCTTAACCAACTGAGCCACCCACGCGCCCCTACCGTCTGATCTTAGCAAGTATTTTTGTGGGTTTTTTTTAAAGATTCTATTTATTTATTGGACAGAGAGAGACACAGCAAGAGGGGGAACACAAGCAGGGGGAGTGGGAGAGGGAGAAGCAGGCTTCCTGCTGAGCAGGGAGCTTGACGCAGGGCAGGATCCCAGGATCATGACCTGAGCCAAAGGCAGACGCTTAACAACTGAGCCACCCAGGCGCCCCTAATTTTATCTTTTTCTGTTCTACCATATCCCTTACCCCATGAACCATCTGCTGAGGCTGTTAGGTCTGCCCCTATATCTTCAGCTTTCCTACCTCTGGTATTTCGCTTATGTCTTTTGATCCCACTGAATGTCCTCCTGCTGCTCCCTATTTGTATCATTTCCATCCTTCGGGGTGCACTGAAGCCCTCCTGCGTCCACAAAGCCTTCCCTGGTCCTGATCAGGCCCCACTGGTCTCTCTTACACCTCTGGAGGAATCCTGTCCCATATTCCCCAGTTGAGCAAATACTTCCCCAGGACAACTCATTTTTTTCTCATACAACTGAACAAAATCCTTAGTTCATAACACACTATCATCATTGGCCCATGGAATAGCCCTCATTTTATATTGTATTTTATTATTTGTTTTATTAAAAACATTTTCTTATCTTTCATTCCCAGTCCCAACATTCAGCCAGTATTATACTTTCCATCTCACCCTGCTTATTACTCTCCTGCCTCAATTTTTTGTTTTTAAGGTTTCTCCATGTTGATGTATGGGTATATGAATCTAGTTTATTTCTTTTTTAAATTTTATTTTATTATGTTATGTTAGTCACCATACAATACATCATTTGTTTTTGACGTAGTGATCCACGATTTCTTTTTTTTTTTTAAGATTTTATTTATTTATTTGACAGAGAGAGAGAGCGAGAGCAGGAACACAAGCAGGGGGAGTGGGAGAGGGAGAAGCAGGCTTCCCGCGGAGCAGGGTTTCAAGAAGAAGGAAACCATCAATTATATCAAATAATGTTGACTGATGGACCCAGTCAGGGGAAGACTGAGAATTGTAGACAAGTCTTTGGAGAAATCTTGCTGTAGAGGGGAGCATAAAAATGGAGCAAAATATGGAGGCGAATGTGTAACAGAGGGAAGCTTTCTTTCCTTTTTTCCTCCTTTCTCCTCTTCCCCCTTCTCCACCACCTCCTCCTCCTCTTCCACGTCCTTCTCCTACGTGAGGACTATAATTGCCTGCTGTGACTGATCCAATAGGAAGAGAAAACTGACAGTGCAGGACAAAGAGAGGACAATCCAGGAACAAATGTCCTGAAGAGGTGAGAGGCATGATAGCAGTTAGTGCTGGGAAGGGAGGCAGGCCGAGGACATGGGGACACTTATGGGCAGGTTGCTAGATCTGGTGAGGGGAGCACATGGAAACTGTTTGCTTCCACTCTCTCAATTCAGTAAGAAGTGAGGTCACCAGCGAATGTGAGGAAGGAAGAGAAGGTATTAGAGAAGTTGAGCAGGAGAGGGATGGACCGGGAAATGTGGTAGGATTACCAGGAGCACTGGGCACTGCCCTGATTCATAGACTGGTAGGATGGGTGTGTGAGAGTTTGTGTGTGGCATGTACATAGGAGAGGATTTGTGAGATGGTACCATGTACACACACGCAAATCCACCAAACACCAACTGTTCTCCAGGATGGCTGTACTAGAGGTGTGTGGGTTTTTGTTTCTCTATAGCCACATAAGCACTTTATAAAATCCAGATTAATTGTTGCAAACTTTTGGGAGAAGTGGTTGTTCTCTATATAGTTTTCATTTCTCTGGTTACTGAAGTTGAGCATCTCTTCCCATGCTTTTTGGCCTTTCCTATTTCCCCTTCTCTGAAATGCTTATTTATATCTGCCCTAATCTGGGTTCCCCTGAAAAGCAGAGTCTTCAGACAAGGACTTGAGTGCAGGTCATTTATTCAGAAGCACAAGTTAAGGAGTAAGAACAATGAGACAAGGGAGAAAAACAAAAACAAAACAAAAAAGAAAATAGGTTATAAGTAGGTTACTGCGGTGGGCAACTAGACTCAGTCTTGATAGGAACTCTCTGAGGAACTGTGCTGAACATTCTTCAGAATTATCCCACCAAGAAATGGGGAAGCTAAGCTATTTATACAGTACCCCCTGGTCCTCACTGGTTGAGGGATTCAACCACCAGTACTTCCAGTTTGCACTGCATCTAAATGAAGGGTGCCCCACAGTACCTCAGAACTTTCAGGCCGAGAGAGAAGTTCCACAGTGAGGTGGGAAGCTGTGTGATGCAGGGAACCATCTGCCCACCACAGCTGGCAGGTGAACTTAGAGGTAGGCCAAGGGATGTGGGCAGGACATCAGCAGGGTCTGCTACAGTATCTTTTATCCTTTTCTTTTTTTTTTTTTTTAAAGGTTTTATCCATTTATTTGAGAGAGAGAGAGAGAGAAGGAGAGAGCGCATGAGCAAGGGGAGGGGCAGAGGGAGAAGCAGACTCCCCGCTGAGCAGGGAGCCCGATGTGGGGCTCCATCCCAGGACCCTGAGATCTGACCTGAGCCAAAGGCAGACACTTAACCGACTGAGCCACCCAGGTACCCCTCCTTTATCCTTTTCTTTTATTTATCTAATTTGCAGGAATTCTCTGGATATTTTGTACATCACATCCTTAAGTTATTACCATTTTGTCACTTCCAGTCTATCACCCCTGTCTGTTAACTTTGTTAATGGTATCAGAAATCTTTAATTTTGGTGTCATTAACTTCACCAGTTATCTCCTTTATGGTTTTCACTTTTTAACATCTTAAGAAATCCTTTTCCATTCCAATGTCACAAAAATATTATACATTTTCTTCTAATAGATGTATAGCTTTGTATTTCATATTTGGCTTTTAACCTACCTAAAATTCATTTTTGTATGTAGAACAAGGTAGAGATCTAATCCCAGTTTTCCCCATACAGTGGGCCAGTTTTCTAGAGACTATTGATGAATAATCCCTCTTCCGCCTACCAGGTTATGGTGGTGCTATATACACCAAGCTCCCATGTGCCCATGGGTTGGTTTCTAGATTCTGTCCATTTGCCATCCATTCAGCTCTTCAACCAATTCTTTATTTTGGCAATTACATATTTTTTAAAGCCAGTAGCCTCAGAGGGCACCTGGGTGGCTCAGTCGTTAAGAGTCTGCCTTCGGCTCAGGTCATGATCCCAGGGTCCTGGGATCGAGCCTCGCATTGGGCTCCCTGCTCCGCGGGAAGCCTGCTTCTCCCTCTCCCACTCCCCCTGCTTGTGTTCCTTCTCTCGCTGTGTCTCTCTCTCTGTCAAATAAATAAAATCTTTAAAAAAAAAAAAAAAGCCAGTAGCTTCAGTGGACCCTCCTTCAAAACTTCCAATTCTTATTTCATATTTGCAATAACTTACTTAGGATTAAGATCCATTTTCATACCCTATCAATAGGTCTCCTTCTGCTGTAGGTTGTTCTGTTTGTTGTCATTCTCTCACAGTATTTATTTTTCTTAAATTTTTCCAGATTTTTGGCTGTGGGCTTATCCTCAGTCCTTTGAGACCATTAACCACCTCTGCTTCTGAGGTCTAACTGGACGATGTAGGAAAAGCCATGGCCAGGTAGGTGTAGGGAATGGGCGAGATACAACTCACAAGTGAGTGATCTTTCTACTGATGGCCAAGCTTAAAAACACCCAATTTTCCATTGGGTGCCTCTCAGAATATTGCCCTTTCCCATCATCTCAAGTACCAATATCCTTGTGGGACAGCCAGCCAATTTGGCCCATAGTGGCAGTCACTATCCCAATCAAACTGTCTCTTAATCTGTCATCTCTGACTACTCCATGCTTCACTTCTACCCAGGACTTCTTTTTTCCCAAACAAAACATTCCAAAGCCCTTCAATCATTCCTTATGTCATGGCTTTCAAACTCCTGATCACTTGCCAATGGGCATCTTTTAATTGTCACTGTCCATTTTAAGATGTGGTGTCCAGACCAGAATATAATGCTCTGGGTGTTCATAATAACATTTGGCCATGTGAATATCAAGGTTGTAAAAATTCTTTATTTTTTTTAATTCAAACCCAGAAGTTTTCAGTGAAATAGTTCAACTGTTAAGCTTCTGGGAGGAAATCATAAGATGTGAGAAAATCATCCTATCAAGGGAGAATGAGATTGTTTTAATCACAGAATGGACAGCAAGGAAAACACTGATAGAAACAAGATAATTAGTATATGTGCTGCCAAAGCGAGCACTAGAAACAAGATAATTAAAAGAACACTATTAAGCAGTCTTCTTAGGCATGTGTATCATGATCAGCCATACCTGGGACAGAGAAATCACGAGACAATAAAATGAAAAAAAAAAAAAAAGTAAAAGAAAAAGAACAAAGGGTGAGGGTATATTAATGGGGAAAAGGAAGATTCTGGAGTTTGGGAAAATCAAGAAAGAATTAGATTCAGAAATGGGAAGCCCTGAAGAAAAAAAAAGGAAAAATTCATGAAATTTCCCCCATTTATTTCTGAGGGGAGTTTTAAAAATGAAAAAAGAATGGATTATCTTTAAGTGAATGAAATTCATAAAATTAATTATTTGCATACTGCTGCCCAGTCTTTGCTCTCTGAAAATTGCTTCTAAAAACTATATGATAGGGACATTTGCATGAAAAAGTATTTAGAGGAATGTCTGCAACTAAATCAGGGAGTGTGTTTTTGGCAGATAAAACCAACTGGTTTTGAAATTTAAGAATATTTTCATTCTCAAGTATTGGAGAAGATAAAATGAAAAATTTCTGTAAGAAATGGAAAGAATTTTACTGTTAGCTAATTCATACTAATCCCTCTTGTGGATCCAGTTTTCAAAGGTGTAGTGGCTTATATGTGTTTGTGGAATGAATGAAGGAAAGAATGAATAAATAAGTGAAAAATACGATGAAAGAAAGAAGGGGAAGAGCAAAGAGGGAAGGAAGAAGGAAAGAGTGTTGTAATACTATCAGAATTCAGGGCACTGGTGCATTCGAATTGCTTGAGGAGCTTCCCTGCTAAATTGGGGTGGTAGAGATGACTTACAAATGAAACACTCCCAGACTCTTACTTTCTCTTTCTTTTAGCCTTTACTTTCTGGAGCTCATGAAAGAAGTTGGTCAGTATTTGCAAATATATCAAATTGATAGTGATGATGACAACATCAGATACCACCCCTTCCTCTGCTCCTCTTTTTATCAGAATTCCCTGAAAAAGTTATTTGATGTGTTCTCCTCTCCTCCTCCATTCACAACTGTACCCTCTCCAGTTCCTCTCCTCTTCTCTCATGAAGTCACTCCAACCAGGGATCCGCCCCCCCCGCCCCACGACCAACCCACCAGAGCAGGGCACCCAGTGGCCAGGTTTCAACCCCCATCTCTGATCTGTCAGCAGCAGTGACATCTGATTGAGCATCCCCTTCTAGAAATACTCTGTCCTTCTGACTCCCAGAAGGGGGGTTCTTTCTCACCTGGCTGTTCCTCCTGGGACATCTTTGCTGGTTCCTCCTTATTTCTCTCATCTCCAAAGTGCCCCAGGACTCAGTCCTTAGACTTGTTTTTATATCAATATTTGTTTCTACCTATATGTTGACTCCTTGTTTTTCATCTGACCGTCCTTAGAGAGTGTTAAAAATGAAAAAGCTGTGCATGCTGTAGTAGATAGAATAATGCCTCCCCCTCCCCCTGAAAGATGCCCATGTCCTATCCTCAGAACCTATAAATATGTTCCTGCTTTGGACTGAATTGTATCCCCCAAACACACACAAAAATCCTAAGTTGAAGCCCTAATTCCCAGTATGGCTGTATTTGGAGACAAGGCCTAAAATAAGGTAATTAAGGTTAAATAAAGTCATGATAGGGAGCCCTGATCTGACAGGATTAGGTGCTAACCTTTATAAGAGGAGATACTAGATGGTTTGCTCTCTCAGCCATGTGATGCACAATGAGAAGGCAGCTGTCTGCAAAACAGGAACGGAACTCTTACCGGGAACCAAATCAACCAGCCCCTTACTCTTGGACTTCCTAGCCTCTAGAACTTTTAAAAATAAATTTCTATGTTAAAGCCACCCAGTCTATGGGGTTTAGTTTTAGCAGCCCAAGCAGACTAATACAATTACTTTACATGGCAAAAAGGACTTGACAGATGTAATTAAGAATCTTGAGATACGCAGATTGTTCTGGATTCTACAAAAGGGTGCAGTATAATAACAAAGGACCTTCTATGGAGGAAGCAGGAGCGTCAGAGACAGAGAGGATGTGATGGTAGAAGCAGAGATCAGAGAAAGATTTGAAGATGCTACAGTGCTGGCTTTCAAGGTAGAGGAAGAGGCCATGAGCCAAGGAATGCAGGTGGCCTCTTGAAGCTGTGAAAGATAAGGAAATGGATTCTCTCCTAAAGCATCCAGAAGGAATGCAGCTCTGCCAACACCTCGAATTTAGCCCACAGAAGACCCATTTCAAACTTCTAATCTCCAGAATTGTAAGATAATAAATTTGTGTTATTTTAAGCTGCTGAGTTTATGGCAATTTGTTATGGCACCAGTAAGAAAAACTAATACTATGCCAGAATGTTTTGAAGTGAAGTATACGGATTCCTGAACCTTTTTTTGATATGCATCAAATATATAAGACAGGCTTACTGGACAGACAGAGGGATAGATAGGTGCTTAGATGTGTGATGAAGTACACACAGCAAAGAATGAATGGTAGAATCTAGGTGGTGGGTACACAGGTGCTAACTTAAAATTCTTTCAACTCTTCTGTATGTCTGAAATTAAAAAAATAAAAAATGTTGGGGAAAAGCAAAAAATTAGGTAAATATTGTAATTTTTCCAAAATTTGTTATTTGGCTTCCAGAAAAGAAAAACACATGTCTTCTCCTTGCCTCTTCCCTGAAAAGGCCTTGAATTTCTCTGGAAGATTTGTTTCTACCTATTACGTTCCCTGGTCCCCCTGGTGACTAAGTGCATGTATTTTCAGAAAGGGCTAGAACACAGCAAAGGTAATTAGACCCTGTGGAGACTAAAGACTTAACCTTCACATCAATAGCAACAGGCAGTTATCAACTGGGTTAACTAGCCTAAGGGAAAAAAAAGCATATAACCCCAGGGGATGCTAGTACGTGCGCTTGCAACTGAAATGGCTCAGTAACTTCTCAAACCTCAACTACTGTGAGGTACTCTGAAAACTGCTAACTATCCTTACTGCAATGGGAAAAAGGTAGGAAAAAAATCAATGTTACTTTCAAGAACTGGGCGCCGCTCCCATCTTTATGAGAATATTATGTTCATAGTAAATACTATTGGGCAGTGAAAACAACAGGCTGTATCTAGAGGTCTTTCCATCCATTGGGGAGTGAGATTAAGAGAAAATCTTCAGATGTGACTACCTGGGTTGGAAGTTCGACATTTATCTATCTCAGATGCCATAGCATGTTGGATGTGGGGAGAGTTGGCTTCTTTGTAATGTCTTCTGATAGATATGTGGGGGAGAGGGGTGTTATTTTAATATACTAGCTGCTGTTTTCCGTATCTGGTAGTGGCTTTTTTCCTTACCCTACGCCTTCCCCCATCACCACTGCCAGGTGAGGGCGGGCTGAGCCCTGTGGGTTTCCGCCTAGGAAGGTGACTGCAAAGAATCTGGAGTCTGATTCTGGGCCTTTTCAGTTTCCAAGCAGGCCTTTGAAATTCAAGACAGAAAAACAAGGGTTTTCATTTACAAAAGCTGTGCTTTTTGAGAGAGAACCTAGGTTTGAGTTACAAAATCTTGGTTAGAGTATCAAAAACAAAGCTGTACAGCAATTGATATATAATGTATGCCAACACTGTCTTGCCAGGAGTTGAGACAAAGGCCAGACCTCTCTTTCGGTGAGATTAATTCTTCACTAGGCACTTAACCTTTCTGTACCTCAGTTTTCTCATTATGAAATGGAACTTAAAATCTGGCCTTGCTGCCTTGTTAGGGTTAAGGGAGATAACACAGGTGAAGTTCCTAGCACAGTGCCTGGCATATACTGACACTCCCATTCTTTCCCTTCTTCCATTCTCCTGCCTGATCAAGTCATTTCTGAGAGAAAGAAAAGCAGAGTCTATCTTGGGTATGTTAACTTTAAAAATAAAAACTGTCAGTCATTTTAACGGCAAAAAAAAAAAAAAAGGTTTACTTGGGAAAAGCAGAGAATTGTAATTTGGGACAAACAAGCTTGGGTTAGACCTGCACAAAATGTTCTCAGGTTTCCCTGGAGCAATCGGTCTGGGAGTCTAGACGTAGGCATGGATTTTTATCTAATCTTCAGACCCGAGGTCCCATGGGTGATTTGGGGCCAGGTGAGGGCTATGACCCAATACCAAAAATGCTCATTCCAGAGCCTCTTGATTCTTTGCAGCCAGTAGCTCTGGAAAGCACCAGTTATAATTAAGCAGTCGAGTTTCTAATAGCAAGAATATTAAGAATAATGGATAACATGCCAGCCACTGAGCTAAGGTTTATACCCATTAACCCTTTAACCCCCAGAAGAGCACTAGGAAGTACTTTTACAGAAGAGGAAACAGAGGTCCGTATTCCACATGGATGCATGTACGACTCTCCCTCAGCCCCAGCTCTCTAGGGGGCTTGCTTTTTAAATCTAGCTGGCAGCATGAAGCTACATTTTAAACCACATACAAATGTTGGGAATTACTGATTTCTTATATTAACACCCAGCTATTTTAATATAGGAAGGGATGGTGTGTGTGTATATTAGAAGTATACTGTCCCTGTTCTTAATTATCCACACCTAAGAAAAGACCAACTGGCTCATCCTCATGCCTGTAAACCAAATATGTGATATAGAATGATAATGCCTTATGCCAAAATACACAAATTGAGTAATCCAAAATTCTAATATCTATGAACTATAGACATGCTTAGTTTACAATTTGTTCCCTAAAATTATACCCAACTTTTTATTATAATAATTATAATAATAGCTAACATTTCTGAGCATTTCCAATGTGCCAGATCCAGATCCTCAACTCAACACATATATGCTACTTCATCCACTCCCACAGCCACTCCACAGGGCAGAGACTGCCAGTGCTCTCCACTCTAGAGGGAGGGAGGCCCAGAGAGGTTAGGCAACTGGCTGAGGTCACACAGCTAGGAAGTAACAGATCAAGGTTAGACTCCAGGCTTTGTCTGCCTCTAGAAGCCATGCCGTTAACCACAAAGCATGCTGGGGGATTGTTGCTGATACACTTTTAAGAATGATTGAAAAATAAAGAGTATTAAGGGCAGAGAGAGCAAAAGGAGGAAATCCATGAACTAACAGGGTCAGTCTTTCCAGCAAAATTCTCCCTTGGTTCTCCTGTAGCATGAAATCCTCAAGCCACAGGGAAGCAAAAGCATGAAAGGGCCAGGCAGACTTATTCAGAAACTTTGTGGGGTGGGGGTGGGCAGCTTTGTGTTTCACCTCAACACTTTTCCTTTCTTCAAATTCATTTCATCTTTCCTGAGCCCCTATCATTCTGTTCCAACAATACTCTTTCTCCCTGCTTCAAAACCCATCATCTGGCCTAGCAGATGATTTTTATTGACACCCTCTTCTCTTTGAGACTCCTGACTAACAGGAATGCATATTAGGAATTTATAAACTTGCTTTCAAAGACACCACAGGAACAGCATACAATTTTCACACACTGCTTTGTGCCCTTCTAAGAAAAAAATAAGTTTACAATGGAATATAGTGAGTTAAAGGTCTTAAGTGATAGCAGTTGATTTTCTGTGAAATCTTTTCTTAGAATGCCTCTTAGAGACCAGCGGGGGTTCCTCCCCTCCCCCACTTCCCAGAGGTTTTCAGAACCATTCTTCTCTCTTATCTTGCAAGTCTGCGCTGGCATGGAGGTGTCACGCCACACAGGAGGGCTGTGGGGGCTCAGCCCCAACCTTCATTATCTATTCAGGGAGGATAGCATGCTGTTCTCTAAGAGTTGCCTGAAACCAGCTCTTCTGTCACACACCAGCAGCCTTTAGTCAGAGAATGTGGACATCATTACCGCTTTTAATCTGGTCCTTGTGTGTGTGTTTGGCGGGGGGACTACCAATCAAAACCCTTGTAATATGGCTTCTGTATTAGGACAGGTTTCAGAGCCTCCTGCTACAGTGGGGAAGCTCCCAGAGGGTACAGCACGCGTCACTAATGATTTCTGCATCGTCTTCTTCACATTTGAAAAAAACAATGGAGAGAAATTGTTACAAACTACTTTCTTCCTAAGAAAAGCCAGTTGTTTTCAAAGGTTTTAAGCCTACAGGAAGTACTTTAGAGAAGTGTTTCCAGTAGAAGTATAATGAGGACCACGTTTGTAATTTTAACTTTTCTAATAGTCATGTTTAAAAAGATTGAAAGAGGGGCGCCTGGGTGGCTCAGATGGTTAAGCGTCTGCCTTCGGCTCAGGTCATGATCCCAGGGTCCTGGGATCGAGTCCCACATCGGGCTCCCGGCTCAGCGGGGAGCCTGCTTCTCCCTCTGACCCTCTCCCCTCTCATGCTGTTTCTCTCTCGCTCGCTCTCTAAAAAATAAATAAAATCTTTAAAAAAAAAAAAAAAGATTGAAAGAAACAGGTGAATAATAGGTGCCTAATTGAAATAATACATTTCGTTTAACCAAACATAGCCAAAACATTATCTCAACATGTGATCAGTATTTTAAAGTTCACTAATGAGCTAGTCTGCATTCTTTTTTTCGCATGAAATATCTGAACTCGGATATTTTACAACTACAGCACATCTCAATTTGGACTAGTAACATTTGAAGTGCTCTACTGAGGAGCATGTGACTCACAGCTATTGTTCTGAACGAGGCAGGAATAGATGTTGTTTAATGTCAGTACATGTACACATTGCTTTGTGCAGATCTTGACAATAAAATTCGGGATTCACATAAATTAGAGCATAAAACTATTATTGTTTCCACTTGCTCTCAAGCAAATTGCAAACACCTTGGAGGAAAGGACCCAACTCATAGCCAGACATGTAGTATTTCCATGTTTATGGATGATGTTGATAATTTAGTGGATGATTAGACTTATCTGTTTTATAGTTTCTTTAAATACCAATTACTTGTCTGCCTGTCAAATTTTATATTCTTCTTTTTCCAAACATTTTATTTTTGGAGGGATCTCCATATTCTTATATATAACCATCTGTCCAAACTCACCACCTAAAGCCATCTCCAACCCAAAATGTCCAAGACTGAATTTTTGATTCACCCCCTCTCCCCCACCAAAAAAGAAAAAACTTGCTCTACTTGCAGTCTTCTGCACTTCAGTTGATGGCAATTCCATCCTTGAAGTTGCTCAGTCCAAAAATCTTAGTCATCTTGATTCCTGTATTTCTCCCATACCACACATCTATCCTGTCAACACATCTTGTCAGCTATATCCAGAATCGACCACTTCTCACCAACATTCCTTTTACCACCCTGGTCCAAGTCTCTACTCTCTCAACTCAGGATCCAGAAAACTCTAAAACCTAAGTCAGACCAGTGTGTCTTGCTTAAAAAAACCATCTGACAGCTCCCTATTTCACACTGAGTAAAAACCAAAGTACTAACAATGCCTTTTATAAGACTAGATATGATCTGCCCCTCCTCCCTCATTTCCTCTCAGACATCATCTCCCTCACTCTCCTCCCTCCCTCTGCTCCACGCACACTGGCATCTGCTGTTCCTTGATCTTGATGGAGCCAGGCATACCCTTGCTTAAGGACCCATGCCTTTGAGAACACTTCCTCTAGCTAGCCACACTAGGTAGGCTGACTCCTTCACCTCTTTCAAGTCTTGCTCAATCTCCCCTTCTAAGGGGTGCCTCCTCTGATCAATCTAGTTCATCCTACCCTCTCTCTCCAGTCTATTTCCCAC
Organism: Mirounga leonina; assembly: GCF_011800145.1. Lineage (NCBI taxonomy): Eukaryota > Metazoa > Chordata > Mammalia > Carnivora > Phocidae > Mirounga > Mirounga leonina. The sequence goes on from NW_023270268.1 coordinate 25,406,573, forward strand.
CTCCACATTCCTGATTGACTTTTTCCCTCAGATAGCCCCATGGCTCACTCACTCCCTCACCTGACACACGGCACATGGGAGGCACTCAAAAAATATTTGATGAATGAACGAATTTCTTTCTTTTATGCCAAATAAAGTACAACAGTATAATTTTCAAGACCTTAAAAATATTTGTTCAGGTTTCCTTCTCAAACCTTCCAAAGACAATTTATAGGCAATTTTGTTCAACATTTAGTGGTTTTACTACAACAAAATGCAGGACCAGTTACTCACAAATTTATGAAATGGATAAAATTTCTCTTCCTTACCTTCCACTTTGTCTTTGAACACTGTGTCCCCAATCTCTTTTACTTTCTATCTTCTGTTTACTGAACATAAGTTAGCCAGTTAGCATGAACACAATAAAAGAGTGATGGAAATATCCCATATCTTTATTGTCCAGTGTGATAGCCATTGGCCATATGTGGTTATTGAGCACCTGAAATGAGGCTAGCACAATTGAGGAATTGAATTTTTTTTTAAGATTTTATTTATTTATTTGAGAGCATGAGTGAGAGAGCAGGAGTGGGGGCGGGGAGAAGCAGGCTCCCCACTTAGCAGGGAACCTGATACTGGGCCCTGGGATCATGACCTCAGTCAGGGGCAGATGCTTAACCGACTGAGCCACCCAGGCACCCCAAGGAACTGAATTTTTAATTTAATCTAATTGGTTTAAATTTAAATAACCACACATGGCTAGTGAAAGTGCAGCTTCATCCTTGAAGAACATTTTTAAGCTCTTTGAGGAAAAATATGTCTCCCTACCACAATGCCCTTAAAAACACCTCATGCATCATCATATGAATTAAGAAGAAAACCAGTTAGTATTCCCCTCTTTTATAGAATTGGGTAAAGTATTGTACAAAGAAGTGACTTATTGAGAGTCATTAGATGACATGCAAACTTTTAAATTAAACGGAAGATGGCCAAAGTTGGGGGAGAGAGAGAGACTGGAATGACGACACAGGTTTCTTCTTGTGCCTTTCCATTTTCACTGCCAAGAACAGAGATGATAATAACCTCCATTCCTGAAGCACTGTGCAGGTACTTTGTTTTAATTAATACTCTTTTTTTGATGAATTTTTTATTAAGATCTTTATTTTAATTCCAGTATAGTTAACATACAATGTTATATCAGTTTGGGATGTACAATTTAGTAATTCAACAATTCTATACATGACTCAGTGTTCATCATGGTAAGTGTACTCTTAATCCCCTTCACCTATTTCACCCATCCCCCCCTCACTGGTAACCATCAGTGTGTTTTCTATAGCTAAGTCTGTTTCTTGGTTTGCCTCCCTCTCTCTTTTTTTACTCTGCTCATTTGTTTCTTAAATTCCACATATGAGTGAAATCATATGATATTTGTCTTTCTCTGACTGACTTATTTCATTTAGCATAATACTCTCTAGATCCATCCATGTCATTGCAAATGGCAAGATTTCATTCCTTTTTTTTTTTTTAAGATTTTATTTATTTGACCGAGAGAGACACAGTGAGAGAGGGAACACAAGCAGGGGGAGTGGGAGAGGGAGAAGCAGGCTCCCCGCCGAGCAGGGAGCCCAACATGGGGCTCGATCCCAGGACCCTGGGATCATGACCTGAGCAGAAGGCAGACGCTTAATGACTGAGCCCCCCAGGTGCCCCAAGATTTCATCCCTTTTTACGGCTTGTGTGTGTGTGTGTGTGTGTGTGTATCACTTCTTCTTTATCCATTCATCTACTGATGGATGCTTAGGTTGCTTCCATAATCTGGCTATTGTAAATAATGCTGCTATAAACATAGGGGTGCATATATCGGTTTGAATTAGTGTTCTTGTATTTTGGGGGTAAATACCTAGTAGTGCAATTACTCAATCATAGGATAGTTCTATTTTTAACTTTTTGAGGAACCTCCATACTGCTTTCCACAGTGGCTGCACAAGATTGCATTCCCACCACAGTGCAAGAGGGTTCCTTTTTCTCCACATCCTCACCAACACTTGTTGTTTCTTGTGTTTTTGATTTTAGCCATTCTGACCAGTGTGAGATGATATCTCATTGCAGTTTTGATTTACATTTCCCTGATGATGAATGATGTTGACCATCTTTTCATGTGTCGTTGACCATCTGTATGTCTTCTTTGAAGAAATGTCTATTCATGTCTTCTGCCCATTTTTAATGGGATTATTTGTTTTTTGGATATTGAGTTGTATCAGTTCTTTATATATTTTGGATACTAACCCTTTATCAGGTACGTAATTTACAAATATCTTCTCTCATTCAGTAGGTTGCCTTTTAGTTTTGTTGATTATTTCCATTGCTGTGCAGAAGCTTTTCATTTTGATGTAGTTCCAATAGTTTATTTTTGCTTTTATTTCCCTTGCTTCAGGAGACCCACCTAGAAAAATATTACTATGGGCAATGTCAGAGAAATTACTGCCTGTGCTCTCTTCTAGGAACTTCAGGTCTTACATTTAGATCTTTAATCCATTTTGAATTTATTTTTGTGTATGGTGTAAGAAAGTGGTCCAGTTTTATTCTTTTGCATGTACCTGTACAGTTTTTCCAACACCATTTGTTGAAGAGACTGTCTTTTTCCCATTGCATATGCTCTTCCTCCTTTGCCAAAGATTAATTGCCCATATACCTGTAGGTTTATTTCTGGGTTTTCTATTCTGTTCTATTGATCTAAATGTCTGTTTTTGTGCCAGTACCATAATGTTTTGATTACTGCAGCTTTGTAGTATAACTGGATGTCTGGAATTGTGATACCTCCAGTTTTTTCTTTTTCAAGATTGCTTTGGCTATTTGGGGTCTTTTGTGGTTCCATACATATTTTAGGTTTTTTTGTTCTAGTTCTGTGAAAAATGCTGTTGGTATTTTGATAGGGATTGCATTAAATGTATAGATTGCTTCGGGTATAATAGACATTTTAACATGGAATGTCTTTCTATTCCTTTGTGTCACCTTCAATTTCTTTCATCAGTGTTTTACAGTTTTCAGAGTACAGGTCTTCCATCTCCTTCGTTAAGTTTATTCCTGAATATTTTATTATTATTGGTGCAGTTGTAAATGGGATTGTTTTCTTAATCTCTCTTTCTGCTGCTTTGTTATTAGTGTATAGAAAACCAACAACCTTCTGTACATCGATTTGTACCCTGCAACTTTACTGAATTCATTTATCAGTTCTAGTAGTTTTTGGTGGAGTCTTCAGGGATTTCTATACATAATATCCTATCATCTGCAAACAGTGAAAGTTTTACTTCTTCTTTATGTATTTGGATGATTTTATTTCTTTTTGTTGTCTGATTGCTGTGACTAGGACTTCTAGTACTATGTTGAATAAAAGTGGTGAGAGTGGACATCCTTAGGAGAAAAGTTCCCAGTTTTTCCCATTGAGTATGATGGTCACTGTGGGTTTTTCATATAAGGCCTTTATTATGTTTAGGTATGTTCCCTCTGAACCTACTTTATTGAGGGTTTTTATCATGAATGGATGTTGTACTTTGTTAAATGCTTTTTCTGCATTTATTGAAATGATCCATATGATTTTTATCCTTTCTCTTATTGATGTGATGTGTCCCATTGATTGATTTGCTAATATTGAACCACCCATGTCTTGGGAATAAATCACACTTGATCATAGTGAATGATTTTTTTAAATGTAATCCTGGATTTGGTTTGCTAGTATTTTGTTGAGAATTTTTGCATCTGTGTTCATCAGAGATATTGGCCTGTAGTTCTCTTTTTTTGTGGTGTCTTTATCTGGTTTGGGTATCAGGGTAATGCTGGCCTCACAGAATGAACTTGGAAGTTTTCCTTCCTCTTCTATTTTTTGGAATAGTTTGAGAAGAACAAGTATTAACTCTTCTTTAAATGTTCGGTAGAATTTGCCTGTGAAGCTGTCTGGTCCTAAACTTTTGTTAGGAGTTTTTTGATCACTGATTGAATTTCATTGCTGGTAATTGGTCTGTTCGAATTTTCCCTTTCTTCTTGCTTCAGTTTTAGTAGGTTATATGTTTCTAGGAATTTATCCATTTCTTCTAGGTTGTCCAATTTATTGGCATTTTACATTTTCATAATACTCCCTTACAATTGTTTGTATTTCTGTAGCATTTGTTATTTCTCCTCTTTCATTTGTGATTTTGAGTCCTACTTCTCGCCTTTCTTCTCTTGCTCTCTTTCATGGTCTGCTGACTTTCTTTAGTGATAAACTTGGATTGTTTTCTTTTTATTCTTTGCATATCTATTGCTGGTTTTTGTTTTAATCAATAATCTTATCAAGTTTTCACAACAACCCTGTGAGGCTCTTTAAACTGTTATCATCTCCATTTGACACAGAGAGAGTTGAGCTTGTGAAAGCACGACTTCCCCACATAGCCAGCCTGGGATGCTGAGTCTGTCTGAGCCCGGGCCTCAGCCCTATCCTGTGCTACCTTTCACCCTCCTCTCTCAGCCCTGAGACTCCAAATATCTTTAAAGTACACTGAAGTAAATTGAGTGCATCTCTATCATCTTTGCTTCTTCTACACAAAAGACTAAGTACTCTGAGATTGGGAATAAAACTGATGAGAAGTAACTTATCATTTCCTTACCTTATTAAAAAAAAAACAGTGAATGCAGGGGAATCAATCAGAGTAGCCTCTGAGACTATTCAGTTCTAGTCTTGCAAGATGAACAGTTTTTGTCCTCTTGCTTTCCTTGCCTCATTATGGTTCTATGAGGGGGCTACAGGTCTTATTTTTATTCCTCTCTTTGTAAAGATGTGAAAATAGTAATTCACCCATAGTTAAAAGCCAGGAAGAATGTCCCACCCTCAAGTATTCCCACCCTTGCTGTGGGCTTTGCTTCTCCACCCAGCAGGGGAGCCCCAGCATTTTATAATTACACATTAATGAAGAACAGAATCCTTCCTTGTTTTATTTTGCATTTCATTTCCAGAGTAATTTGATGTGTGTGTGGAGAAGGGCGGGTGTGAGGAAATGTAAACAGTGCTTATTTATTACAGCTTTAATTTAGACCAGATCTCCCCCTAATCCAATTCTGAGTAGCACAGTTTATACCAGTAAGCAGTAAACACTAATAAAGATCAGCTGCAGAAAGGGGAGGGCCAAAAATTCTGCTGGGTATGCCTGTTAGTGAAAAAAAACAAGCAAAAAATTCTAATACATTCACAATTTGCTACCTAATTTTGACTTACGTATAGAAAGCATGACACAATTCTAGTTTTTTGTTTTTAAGATTTTATTTATTTGACAGACACAGCGAGAGAGGGAACACAAGCAGGGGGGAGTGGGAGAGAGAGAAACAGCCTTCCTGTGGAGCAGGGAGCCCGACGGGAGGCTCTATCCCAGGACCCTGGGATCATGACCTGGGCCGAAGGCAACACTTAAAGACTGAGCCACTCAGGTGCCCCACAATTTTAGTTTTAAACTCTCTAGTTCTATGAGGTATGTTCTTTCAATAATCTCTTGGCTACCTTTCCTCAGACCCCCACTTATGCCTTAGCCTTGACCTTATCACTACCAAAACTATAAACCCTCTAAAATGTAAGCTTCACTATCTGAATTTCTAGCTCCTTCCCTCTGGCATCCTATATTATTGTTCTACTGTTACTGTAGTAAATTATCACAAACTCAGCATCTTAAACAATGCAAATTTATTACCTTATAGTTCTGTGGTTCAGAAATCTGACATGAATCTACCCAGGCTAAAATCAAGATATTGGCAGGACTGTGTTCCTTTTTGTGGGCTCTGGATAGGATCCATTTCCATTCCTTTTCTAGCTTCAAAAGGCCACCTGCATTCCTTGACTCACGTCTCACTGCCACCTTCAAAACCAGCAAAAGCAAGTTGGGTCCTTCTTAAATCATATCACCCTGAGCACTTTCTATAGTCACATCTTCCCTGACTCTTCTATCATCCTCTTCTATTTTTAAGGACCCTGTGATTACATGGGGTCCACCTAGATAATCTTCCTATTTTAAGGTCATCTGATTAGCAAACTTAATTCGTCTGCAGGCTTAATTCCCCTTTGCCATGTAACCTAACATAATCACAGGTTCCAGGAATTAGGATGCAGACATCTTAGGGGGGGAGGAATAGGGGGACATTATTCTGCCTACCACATGTCTCAACTCCAGTAATGCTTCTACCCCCTAGGACCTAAAATCCATTGTTTCTACAACTTAGAATTCTGTCACTTTGTTTCATACCTTCACCTCCCTCCTTACCCAGCTGGAATTCCATGATTATTACGATCATGTCTTTCATACATCTTCAACTCCCTGCTCTCCATCTCTTATTTTGTCGTTCTTCCTTGGCAAAACCTCAAAGAGCTGGGTTGACTCCAACTCTCCGCCTGTTCTGCACCTGCATCCATGCCATTAAAACGAATAGAGCAAACACACTTCCAAGTAGGACTGTAATGCTGCCCACCAATTGTACATTTTCCTGGTCTTTTCATTCTCCCACTCTACTACATGACAATTTCACACCTTTTTGTCTTTCAGTGTTTGGCTCCATCTTTCCTATTCACACTTTCATCCAATGACCTTTTTCATTGAGAAAAATAAAGCAACCAGAGAGACCTCCTGCAAATTCCCTCCATCACATCAACCAAGGGTCAAGCACAGGTTCCCCTGTACTCTGCCTTCCCTCCTAATACTTTAAGACCTCATCCACGGCCAGTACCTTCTCTGGTGTCTAAATTCCAGTCTCTCTACTGGATCATTCCCATTAGCACAAAAGCATGCATTATTTCTCTTATCCTAAGAGCAAACAACGAACAAACCTTCTCTTGATCCCCATTGACTTTTCTAGCTACCATCCCATTTCTCTGCTATGTGTTAGAGCAAAACTCCTCAGAAGAGTTAGTTGTTGTTGCTGACTCTTAGTATTTTCTTTCAGTTCTTTCTTAACCTTTTGCAGTCAGGCTTTTGACCCCATCCCCCAACCCAAACTGTCCTTGTCAAGGTCACCAAATGACCAAATCTAAAGCCTCTAAAATCTTAACTTTACTATCTGAATTTTTAGTTTCTTTCCTCTATTATCCTATATTATTGTTTTATTGCTGCTGTAGCAAATTATCCCAAACTCAACATCTTAAACAATGCAAATTTATTATCTTACAGTTCTGTGGTTCAGAAATCTGACATGAATCTAACCAGGCTAAAATCAAGATATTGGCAGGACTATGTTCCTTCCTGTGGGCTCTGGAGAGGATGGTAAAGCCAATGGTCAGTTTTCAGTCCTAGTCTTACTTTACGTACTGATTGCTGCATCATCCTTGAAACACTTTCCTCCCTTGACTTTCAGGACTCTCTTCCTGTGTCATAGGCCACTTTTTAGTCCCCTTTGCTGGTTCCTCCTGGATTCAAGTACCAGATCAGTCTTCTGTCCTCAGGTGTTCTTGATCTATAGTGTCTTCCGAGTGAGCTCAACCATCTTTATGACTTTAAAATCCATATGATGATGACACTCAAACATATATATCCAAACTTAACATTTCCCCAGACCCCAGATTCCTGTCCAGCCACTTAAATGTCTTAAAACTCAACATGTTCAAAACTGGCTAGTGACCTTCTCTTTAAAACTTGATCTACCCACACCTTCCATATTCAGTTTATGGCAGGTCCATCATCTTTTGCTTAGGCTAAAAACCTTGTAGTCATTCTTGACTCCCCTCTTTTTCTTACCCATACTTAATTTACCTCAAATCCTTGACTTTCAGAATATCTCCAGACTCTGTCCATTTTTCACTAGCTCCATTTCTACTCTCCTGGTCCAAGCCACCATCATCTGGCCTCAATTATTATAATAACTTCCTAACTATTCTTCCTGATTCTACCCTTGCCCACCCCTACATTCTATTACAACACAACAGCCAGGGTAATCCTTATAAAATGTAAGTCAATCTTGTCCCTTACATACTCAGTGGTTCCCCATTTTACTCAAAATAAAAGCTAAAGTCCTTAAATGACATAGGTGGCCCTAGAAGTTCTAGCCCCCCCCCCCCCCCCCCCCCGTTCTCTCAGTACTTTCTCCAATCCAACCACACCGGCCTCCTTGAACTTTTTTTCAAACCACTAGAACATCACCAACTCAGGACTTCAGATTTGCTATTGCTTCTGCCTGGACTACTCCTCCCTCTCCTTCCACCTTATATAACCATGTAATTTACCCTCTTATTAAAGTCATTTCACCAAAGAAATCTTCCTGGTCACTCAATTCAAAATTGCATGCCTCATTATTTTCTATCCTATTTCCCTGGCCAATTTTCCTTCATAGGACTTATAGCCTTTGAAAAAAACTGTAAAACATATTTATTTTGTATATTATCTGTCTTCGTTTACTAAAATGGAAGCCCTGTGTTGGCAGGGATTTTGTCTGTCCTGTATACCCAGTGCCTGGTACATAATAGGTGCTCAGAAAATATCAGTTGGATATGAATGTGTAGTTCTTTTTGAAAAGATCATTTTCTGTCAAAAGCTAAGAGTGTTAAAAAAAATTGGGGGGAAGTTTAACTTATTAAACACCTATACATATTACTCTATTTAAAAGATATTTTTTAAAGAAATTGTAGTAAATATTATTCATTGCCTACAAAAGCTGTACTCTTCTCTTCCCTCCCTGTCTCTTGCTAATACAACTCAGGTTTTATTTGTGCTGACAGTGTCCCTAGCTCCAGCAGTTTAATCACAATGGGTTTAAGTCAGTTATGTCAATTCTAGAAACTCATTTTTTCAGTCACTTGGCCCCTGTGGTCCTACTGTACATGAGGAAGTCAGTTAAGGCACATCTGGAAACATTCTCCTCTCTGATAATAAGAAAGCTCTTTCATCCCTTTCTTTCCTGCTTTTAATTCCCAAATGTTTGGGGATATAATATTTAGACCTGTGGCAGCAATTTGTGACCGTGAGTTGACAAACTTAGGAAAGCAAGTCTTTATCCTTGAGGATGGCAGAGCAGAAAGATATAAAGAGTCTGAGTCTGGGGCGCCTGGGTGGCTCAGTCGTTAAGCGTCTGCCTTCAGCTCAGGTCATGATCCCGGGGTCCTGGAGTCGAGTCCCGCATCCGGCTCCCTGCTTGGTGGGGAGTCTGCTTCTCCCTCTCCCTCTGCCTCTGCTTGTGTGCTCTCTCTCTCCTTCTCTGTCAAATAGATAAATAAAATCTTAAAAAAAAAAAAAAAAAGAGTCTGAGTCTTTGATGATATTGCGGGGTCTCTGGACCAGATCCTGGGAGCTACCTACTTTCAGACTTCTGTGTCCTAGCCTATGCCCTCTTTTTCATTATTCTCTAATGATACTTCATCTTTTTCTCACCAGTACATGTAGCACAAACATTTGGCAAATGGGTCCAACCACAGTACCTGTGCGGAAACTTTGTGGTATAAACTATATGCTATTGAATCACTTTGCAAAAACAGTACAAAATGATTATGTGTATAATTTTATCCTGTTTAGGTGTTGTAGCACCTGACAATGCCTTTGCTTTCACTTATGCAGCCAAAAGGCCCATTAAGAGCTCTGAGCTTTTCAGTTGCAGTTTTCTTCTGCATACTATTCTTCTTTCCATCTCTGGGATAATGGGCTGGACAAGGGAAGTGGATACCCAGTGGGAGCAAGTCTGTGGGAGAGGCCCGCCACAAAAAGGAGCCCCAAACATGGCAATGCTGCTTTGCCATATTGCCTGGACCCTGAAGCTTACCTGAAGCCCACATTTCAGGTGTCCAAATTTCAAAACTGAGTTTTACTAAAGTCCATCTTTGGATGAGTGCTGAAAACTGCAACTGTAGATTTTTTAAATGCTCATTTGCAGAACTGACCAAAGAACAACAAAGAAAAAGAATAAATGGCCTTAGTGTTATTCTTGATAATATATTCATATTGTAGAGTGCCATTTTGTAAAGTGATTCATTTGTATGAATGAGTGCTGATTCTTCTGATTCTCATGGTGTAAACATCATGTGAAAGCAGCAATGACATGAATAGCACACCTTCCTGTCACCACCACCCACTGGATTGCAAAAACCAGGCATCTTCCTCCATAGCTCTCTCTCATGCATCTCTCACCTTGAAGTCAATGCAAAGTTGTATCCCACCCACTTCTTAATGACTCACTTTGCACCACCTCCACTGCTTCGATTCTTGTCAAGGCCTTCATCCTCTCTTTTCTGGACTCCCCTGGACTGTCCCACAGCCCCCTGTCTGCCCTCCCACCCCCCATATTTGCTTCCTTCTAATCCATTCTCCACGTGGCAGCCAGAGGGATCTTTTAAAATTATAAATCAGATTGTGCCACTTCTTGACTTTAAGACTTTCAGTGACTCTGCCCTAGGAGTAAAAAGCAAGTTCCTTACTTGGCCTCCAAACCCTGAAGCAGTCTGATCCCTTCCCTCCCCTGCAGCACATCCCCCTCCTCTCTCCTCCTTGTTCACCATACTCCAGCTACTCTGGCATTCTTGCAGCTTCATGAATGGACCAAGTTGTTTTCTGTCCCTGCTTGGAACTCTCTTCCATTTACTTCTCACTAGAGTAATAACCCCCACAGGAAAGCCATCCCTCATCACCCCTGCTATCCATATTTGGCCTCTCCTAGGACTCCCATACTGTTCCCTCATACAACTTGGACCGTGTGGGGGGGCAGAGGGGTGTAGGAAGTTGTTGGTATAAAGGGATGAGGAAAAGGAGTGAAGTGGTCCCAGAGATTCAGGAAGACACAACCAATTCTAAGGGGGATGTCACTCAGGATTTGATTGGAGAAGCAGGAGAGTTATACACTAGGAGATATACCATCTGGAGAGATATACAATAAGGAATTTACTTGGGATTTCACCTTTTGTAATAATGGGATTTGGTTATATAGTCTCAGTAAGACACTGTGTCTGATGTAAGAGCCTGAAGTCATCCACAGGTAGTGGGGAAGGGAGGATAGATATAAAGCAGCAGTTCTCAATCACGGCTGACTTTGCCCCACCCCCTTCCCACCTGACTTCACCTCTGCCCTGGGGACATTTGATAATGTCTGGAGACATTTTGTGTTGCTACAACTGTAAGATGGGGTACTGGCATCGAGTGGGTAGAGGCCAAGGATGCTGCTAAACATCCTACAATGCACAGGACAATTCCCCACAATAAAGAATTATCTGACCCAAATGTAAAAAGTACTAAGGTTTAGAAACTCTCATGTAAAGTGAAGAATAAACTGAAACCTGCAAGTGTAATCCAGAGCCCATGAAGATGGACTAGAACCAATGTCCCTTATTGCCTCTAACTTCAGGAATCCAGGGTGTCTGCAGTAGTGGCTGGTGCCTTTTATCACAGAGCTAGCCATGTGCTTGGCTCATGTGTCAGGAAAGCCAATGAAGGATCCAGGGGCAGGTGAAAAACCTGCAGGCCCAGCTGCTATGCCACACCAATGAAGTGGACCCACAGATAGCAAAAAGGCATGAGCTGCAACAGTACCTGGTGCCTCTACAATGACTACAAGCACAATCCCCCAACTCCACCCCACCCCCACCCCCTGCACATAAAAGCAGTATGGCTACTGTTCCCAAATTTTGGGCAAAATGTGTCTTGTGGCCCACCTTCAACACACAGGGAAGAAAATTCTGGAAAATATAATTCAGCATTGTCAAGTTGACACTTTATAAAGCCACCACAGGATATACATGGAAGAATTGTATATTAGTTAGCGTTCTCCAAAGAAACAACCAGTAAGATGGATGGATGGATGGATGGATGGATGGATGGATGGATAGATAGACTGATTTCTTATAAGGAATTGGCTCATGCAATTATGGAAGATGACAAGTACTAAGATCTGCAGTCAGCAAGCTGGAGACCCAGGAGAGCTGATGGTGTGAGTTCCAGACTGAAAGCCAGCAGACTCAAGACCTAAGAAAAACTGATGTTTCAGTCCAAGTCTTCAGACAGGATTAGACCACTGTCCCAGTTCAAAGGCAGTCAGGTGGAAACATTCTCTCTTACTCAACCTTTTTATTCTATTCAGGACTTCAAGTGATGGGATGAGGCCTATCCACCTTAAAACATGAAGGTCTTTTGGCAGCTCCCTAGTTTTCCAGTGGTATCTACCCAGGATCTGTTATCTAGTACCTGGGAAGAAATTACCACCTGGGAAGAAATGTTCTCAAGTCCAATTTCCACAAGAGTCAGGTAAATGAATAGAACACCACAGTTTACATTTAAGAGGCATCTGTCATAAGAAGTACCCAATAAAACAGGTGAAAGTCCTGACTGAATTAGTTTCAAAATAATGTGAAATGCCTCTGGTTTTAGGGGAAGAAAAAGTTCCAGATTTGGGAGTTGGAAAACTAGGGATTTAATTTCTGGCTCTGCCAATTATGAGCTATATGACCTTGAAACGGAGAAGGAAGAGTGCTATGGATTGGACTATGTCCCCCCACCAAATTCATATGTTGAAGCCCTAACCCCCAGTGTGATGGCATTTGGATATGGGGCCTTTTGGAGGTGATTAGATTTAGATGAGGTCATGAAGGTGGGATCCTTATGATAGGATTACTGGCCTAATAAGAAGAGACACCAAAGAGTTTGCTCTAGTTTCCTCCCCCCCCCTTCCCTTCCTTCCTTTTAACTGACTATAATTGGCATCTTCTTTCTCTCTCTCTCTCTCTCTCTCTCTGCCACATGAGAACATGGCAAGAAGCAGGCTGCCCGCAAGCTTAGAAGAGGAAGTCCCAACCATGCTGGCACCCTGACCTTGGACTTAACAGTCTCCAGAGCTGTGAGAAAATAAATTTCTATTGTTTAAGCCATCTAGTCTCTAATATTTGTTATGACAGCCCAAGCTGATTGATATAGGGAGTCATTCAACTTCACTGAGCTTCAGAATCACAGTTGTAAAATGAAGATAATGATACCTAAGCCATAGGGTTATTAGAGATTCAGTGAAATATTATGAGAGCTTTTAATAAACTGCAGAGAACGCATAAAAGCATGGTCTTGTTCCATGATTACTTATATAATACTAACATTTTGTAGAGTACAGTTTATTATATACTTTTAAACATTTTAATTTGATGGTTAGAATAACTGTACTAGGTATACAAAACAGATGGTATGCTTATTTTGTTGATGAAGAATTGGAAGCCACAGCTTCCAGAAGACACAGAAAACCAAGTAAATCCAGCATTATTCCCACTCTGCTCTTACAAAATATTCTGTTCAACTTCAACAAGACCCCCAAAGGCTGTGATGAAGGCTCAGTCAATAATACAGCTCCACACAAACATAAGAACTTTCCTCTCTAGCTCTTGCCCACTGGTGTAAGTGCTACACCATCTCCTTCCATTCAGTGTTCACTCGGTGGGATGGGATTTATTTGCTTCTGGCACAAGTTAGAAATTTGAGCATCAGAATAAGAAAGAAAGCGAGAGAGGATCCACTAATGACTGTAAGAGTCACCAGCGATCTGGAAATTTGATTTAAGCCCACACTATTCTTTCTACCATACCAGGCCACCTCACTAGGATAACCTCAACTATCAGAGGAAATCAGTACATGTCCACTGGGCAAATGGGTAGGCCATAGTTTTGCCTTCTCAACCCTCTCTATATAGCTTAGAGATAGTTGTTGCTTTGTTGAACTTAAAAAAAAAAAAAAAAAGAAAAGAAATTAGAGCCAGTATCATGGTTCTTGCAAATGATTACAGTTTCTGTGGCAAATACAATGTTAAGCTGACCAAAATAACATGATAAATTGGGGTCAGAAAGGACTTTCATTTTACTACACTAAGTCATGATCATCTTTTGAAAGTGACTCGTCCATTTTTTTCTATACATTTATTAAACAAACATCTTCATCCTCTAAAGACATTTTTTAGTTTGTTGATTTATCTTCCCTTTTCAAAATACCAGATGGTTTTCATTGTAGTGGGAGGAAAAGATTTAAAAAAGTAGACAGGTGAGTCCAAAGACCTTGTTTCCCAAATAGACCTTGCAATGTGGAGAAAACACAACTTTCTCTCCTAAGAGGTATCAGAAATAGAAAAATAGATAATAGATAGATAAGGATTATCTCTTATCATTATAATCCTTATTAAAAGGGGAGTAAAATGTGTTCATGATATAAAGGAAAGAGTGGCTTTTGCTCTCTTTAAATAAAAAAGGAATAGATTCTAAAACTGGATTGTGGTCACGGATGCACAGCTTTATACATTTGCTAAAAGTCATTAAATTGTACAGAGTGTGAATTTATATGCATATAAATTTTATTTCATTAAAGCTGCAGAAAAATAATAACCAGTAAGAGGGGGGAGGTATTGATGAAATAAATTTTGATAATTGCTGAAGCTGGATAATGGGGTTTGTTATACTATGCCTTCTACTTTTGTGTATGTTAGAAATTTTTCATATTAACAAGTTTTTAAAAAGGAATGGAGTAGAGGGACACACCTGGGTGACTCAGTTGGTTAGGTGTTCAACTCTTGGTCTCAGCTCAGGCCTTGATCTCAGGGCCATGGGTTCAAGCCCCGTGTTGAGCTCCACGCTGAGTGTGGAGCCTACTTTAAAGAAAAAAAAAGGAATGGAGTAGAGCAAAGGAGATACTGTAGCTTTGGTCCCCCCCCCCCCCATTAAACCTTAGATCAAGTGGTATTTTGCCACTATTCCACATTGTTCCATGCCATTAATAACTATGATGATAATTATAATAATAATGATAGTAGGTGCCATTAATTGAGTTCTTATTATGTGCCAGGCACTGTGCTAGGGCTCTGTAAATGTCCTATCTTTACAAGAACCCTATGATGGAGGCACTGGTTTTGCTCACATGTTACAGATGATAAAACTGAGGTCCAGAAAGCCTAAGAAACACTTAAGACCACATGACACTGTGAAACTGCAGGGGAAGAAAAGTATTTTTTTCCTTCTCTGTAACAAAAAAGACAGAGTAACATACACACAGAAAAGCATACAATTTTATTTAAGTTTTACATTATACAGGAGCCTTCTTAAGGAAATGAGGAAATGAAGAAGTGGTTAAACCTGAGGGCTTTTAAGCTAGGTTGGGTGAGGAGTGGAAGGTTGTGGGAAAATGTGATAGGACAAGATTGTGAGCTAAGTGTAGTAAACTGGGGGGAACTTAGTAAGACATGTTTGTTCAGTTTCTTCTGGGCATCCCTCTGTCTTAGAGATAAGGATGCTCCTTTCTTCGAGGTATAGAGCAGGCACCTCTCACATGAGGGTCTTATGATCTGTTTCAGGAAAAGGTCAAAGAGTTCTTCTTGTACTTGCCATTTCTCATATTCCTTCAGTTTAAGATATTCAATACACAAGATACTGTATTTTGGGGGGAGCTGTCCTGAACCCTGTCAGAACCATGTGGTAAGGCTGTGCTAGAGAGAGAGAAACAATCAATGTACTCTGAAAGCACAAGGGAGGTGGTTTTGAAGGGTGGTAGGGTGGGGACAGGGATTTCAGAAGGAATCACAAGGGGAGAGAAATTCAGGTTGGGAGCTAAGAAACCAGTAAAAAGAAGAGAGAGTACAAGATACTTTCAATCACAGAGAACATCAAGAGTGACAGTGTGGGTGTGAGAAAGTGCACAATATGTTCCAGGCAGCCACAGGTGGGCGAGATGGGGCATGGCTTACACCAGGGATGGGACAGACAGGAAAGGCAGGTGGGGCTCAGGAGACCCACAATGGTCTCTAACCAACAGAGGCCAGGCCTTTGGGCCCAGGTCTGAAGATGGGCCAGCAGAAGACCTGAAGTAACCCTCAATGACTTCAGCTTGTCTTTTATTTAAGGAGGTCCTGACATATCTCCCATGTAAGGTTATCTAAGAATGCTAGAGGAAGAATGAGAACGAGTCAACATGCATTAAATGCTTAACCCAGCACCAGCCCACTCGATAGTCTGTGTGGCACACAGAGCCAGAACGAAACACCCAGCTGTAATAGAACAAAAACACAGGTGTTTTTTTCAAGTAAACAGCCTCACTTCACCTCACCTGAACTCACATTACATATTTCATTCTGTCTTGCTCGCCAGAAATTGATCCAGGAATGCAGGAATTTACTGATAAGATGTTTCAGTTGGAAGGAAAGCTGAACTGCACACTCTTTTGTCCTTTTTAATCATATTTTTTTAAAAAAAAACATGAGGGCCATTTCTTAAGGGGAAGTTCAACCTGGGTATGAATTCATGCCCAAAAGGGTAAGAAAAATGTCGAAGTTTAGAGTTTCTGCATCAAGCTTCAAAAATCAATGTGTTAGCCCAGATACTGGAGTCCAAATATTTTTCAGTTCCCAATTTCTCACTTCCTTGAGTTAAAGGGAGGTCAACAGTTTAAATCAGAGATTCTCATAAAAACACTCAATGTACAGGGGCGCCTGGGTGGCTCAGTCGTTAAGCGTCTGCCTTTGGCTCAGGTCATGATCCCAGGGTGCTGGGATCGAGCCCCACATCGGGCTCTATGCTCAGCGGGAGGCCTGCTTCTCCCTCTCCCACTCCCCCTGCTCGTGTTCCCTCTCTCGCTGTCTCTCTCTGTCAAATAAATAAATAAAATCTTAAAAAAAAAAAATGTACACTTTTTATGTGGATTTGAAGAAGGGGACTAGAAAATACTGTACATCTTCAATTTATATATGATAAAATACCATTACTAATGTTGCCAAGTAATCCCTTTTGCCCTGAAATATCATAATGAATTATACTCACCTAGTGACCTGGTTCTAAATTCTTTATTCCCAAGTGCACAAGTGACAGTAAATGAACTCTGCTAATTAATCCTGGTGTCTTTTCTGAGAAGAGATTTAGAATAACTAGAGGAACTGAAATTTGCCTGTGAGTGAATTCAGAGCAGCCCACAGGAAGACCCTTCTGTTTCCATTGCTGCTACTCTATTAATCTATAGGAGAAAAGGCAAGGAGCTGACGTGTCCTTGTCTAAAGAGCACCACAGGTGGCAGGGCAACTCAGGACTGGGCAGAGCCTGTGCCTGAGGCCCTTTCAAGCTGGTTTCTCCCAGTGCGGAAATCCCTCCAAAGTGTAAGCAAGACCACCACAGTGAACAGCCCCTTGGAGGTGTAGGAGCGAGGTCCTATCCTCAGGCATTAGCTCCATCCTCAGCCAGACTCGTTCACTGCCCATGGAGTGAAAGAAGGAAGTTTTCATTCTCCTTCCCCTTCACTGTTCAGATAATTACTCTGGCCTCGGAAACACCCTGTGGATTGTTACTCTTGCAGACTTTTTCACTGCCTTGAGGTGAAATGCCCAGTGGGATTCCAGTGGCAGTGCCAGAAGAGAGAATTCATCAGACCTCCTTTACAGGCACCCACTGCCAACTAAACCTAAACCTAAACCTAAGGCAGGTCTTTCTAAGTTCTCACAAGTTCCTTGTGTCACTCAACTTGGGGGACTGCAGGGCCCCCTTTTGCCAATGGCTGTTCAGTAATGATGGAGTTTAGGTGGCTAGCCATTCTTCTTCTTGGAAAAAGTGGCCCCAAACATGTTACTTTATAGCCTACCTTACAAAAGGTCCATTTTTATTGGGAAAAAAAAAAGTCCAGCTCTTGTCATGATAGCCCATGTCATCCTAACAAGAATCTTGGAATTTGAGATTTTTTATTTATTTATTTATTTATTTTAAAGATTTTATTTATTTATTTGACAGAGAGAGACAGCGAGAGAGGGAACACAAGCAGGGGGAGTGGGAGAGGGAGAAGCAGGCTTCCCGCCAAGCAGGGAGCCTGATGCAGGGCTCCATCCCAGGACCCTGGGACCATGACCTGAGCCGAAGGCAGACGCTCAACAACTGAGCCACCCAGGCACCCGGAATTTGAGATTTTTTAAAAGGCTCTTTCAAGATTATCTCATCTAAGCATGCCATCTTACAGATGAGGAAACTGAGGCTCAGTAAGGCCCCAGGACTTCTGTACAGCCCTCCAACTAATCAGTATCCCCTGGAACTGGAGCAGAAATCTCCAGGTGCTGGTCCAATCCTTCTGGGGTTCAAGATAATAGGCTGGCAAGAAGCAGAGCCATAGGGTTAACACAGTTTACTTTCCCTGAGCAATTTTCATGCAATAATAATCTATAAAACATTATTTTTATATTAAAATATACATATTAATTTTTATATTAAAACAAAGCTCTTCAAGGCAGTTTCAAACTTATGGTAGTGTTTAGGGCTGTATGTAGGTAGTGTATGTTCCCAAGCCATAAACACTAGAGCTGTGCTTGTCAGTATCAGTGCCACTGGCCACGTGCGGCTACTGAGCACTTGAAATATGGCTAGTATAAGTCAAGATACGCTGCAAGTGTAAAATGCACACCTAAACTGAAAGACTTAGCTCAAAAAAAAAGAATAAAACTCCTCAATAATTTCTTATGATTACACATTGAAATAATATGTAGATACATTGGTTAAAATAAAATACATGATTAAAATTAATTTTACCTGCTTCTGTTTTGCTTTTTTTTTTTTAACGTTGCTACTAGTAAATTGGAAATTACATTTGGGGCTTGTATTATACTTCTATAGGACACTGCATGGACTAAAGGGTAGACATTAGGGCTGCATCAGTAGTGGGGTTCTCTTCCTTCCAGGTACAAGGTAGGATTGTAGGTCTCTGCCCCCCTGGAAATTGGGTGTGGTCATGTAGTTTGCTTTGGCCAATGAAACGTGAGTGGAAGAGACATGTGTTCTTCTACGCAGTGCATTTAATTGCCCATGCAAGACACTGCAGTGCCCTCCAAGGAAATTGCGGATATGGAGACTGAACCCCTGCCATGCTGACTGCCAGCTGAGGCTCTTGGTGACTCACCCAAGATATGGAATGTGAGCTAAAAATAGACTTTTTAAAAAGTAAGCAATGGAGATTTTGGGAGTTGTTCATTCCTGTAGCATAATCTATTTCTAAATATAGCTTTCTGGTGTGAAGGTGGGCAGAGAAGGATGCCACTGCAGCATGGCCCAAACTTGCTTAACTGCAGAACACTTTTGAAAGTCATATTTACTGACCGGATAGTAATTAGAGCTCATGAGATTTAATGCATCCTTAGATTGTATTAGTAAAGACAGAAGAAACAGATCACACAGATCAATTAATTGAGCCAACGATCAAAATCTGATTTGCATGTCTTATTATTCTTAGAATAAAACCAAAAATAAGTCATTTTTATGTTAAGAATAAACAAATCAAGATCATTTCTTTTAGTTTTCAAAGTCATTTTTGTTTCATCTAAATTTTCTTACATGACTTTTTTTTTTTTTAAAGATTTTATTTATTTATTTGAGAGAGAGAGAATGAGAGAGAGAGAACACATGAGAGGGGATAGGGTCAGAGGACGAAGCAGACTCCCTGCCAAGCAGGGAGCCTGATGCGGGACTCGATCCCGGGACTCCAGGATCATGACCTGAGCCGAAGGCAGTCGCTTAACCAACTGAGCCACCCAGGTGCCCCTTACATGACTTTTTAAAAGTTGTCAGCCTGTCTGGTAAGCGCTGTGAATTGTGCAAGACTGTTGAATCTCAGATCTGTACCTCTGGAACAAATAATGCAATATATGTTAAGAAAAAAAAAAAAAGAAGAAGGTAGTGGGAGGGGAAGAATGAAGCGGGGGAAATCGGAGGGGTAGACGAACCATGAGAGACGATGGACTCTGAAAAACAAACTGAGGGTTCTAGAGGGGAGGGGGGTGGGAGGATGGGTTAGCCTGGTGGTGGGTATTGAGGAGGGCACATTCTGCATGGAGCACTGGGTGTTATGCACGAACAATGAATCATGGAACACTTCATCTAAAACTAATGATGTAATGTATGGGGATTAACATAACAATAAAAAAATCTTAAAAAAAAAAGTTGTCTGGGGCGCCTGGGTGGCTCAGTTGGTTAAGCGACTGCCTTCGGCTCAGGTCATGATCCTGGAGTCCCAGGATCGAGTCCCACATCGGGCTCCCTGCTCGGCGGGGGGTCTGCTTCTCCCTCTGCCCTCTTCCCTCTCATGCTCTCTGTTTCTCATTCTCTCTCTCTCAAATAAATAAATAAAATCTTTAAAAAAAAAAAAAAGTTGTCAGCCTGCTTAATATCAGAAATGATGTTGCTGATCAAAGGTAGCATATAGTCTATTCCTAAATTTTCTCTTTAATACATTATAATCTGAAAAAATTCACATTTTCCAGAAAATGAAGAACAATATAATCAGTGTGCTTTGCTATATTTGGGGACTATTGAAGCAGGCCTCTCCAAAATTCAATTATTTCATCCTGAAGAGCTCACTTCCTTCTTTTTGTAGAAAACAAAGTCTGCAATTTTTCATTTTCACTTTGAAGCATATTACTTTTCGCTTGTTTAAGACTGACACAGTTTGCAAGCTATCAAGACTGCTTTTTGTTAAAACTGTCTTTTTTCAATTTCAGATCCACAGAAAACACATTTGTATAGTACAAATATTTTTACATGCAATCAAAACTAAATATTACAAATTAATTTTTATCAAGATATATCACAGTCTCTTAAAGTGGTTTTTAGTATATTCACAAGTCATGCAGTCATCACCACTAATTTCAGGATATTTTCATCACCCCAGAAAGAAACCCTGTCCCCATTACAAGCCACTCCCCACTTCCGTCAATCTCCCAGCTCTTGGCACTCACTAATCTACTTTGTCTCTATGGGTTTGCCTTTTCTGGACATTTCTTATAAATTGAATTTAAACAAGATGTGGTCTTTTATGTCTAGTTTGTTCACTTAGCATGTGTTCAAGGTTCATCCATGCTATATGTAGCATGAATCAGTACTTCATTCCTTTTTATGGTTCAATCATATTCCATTGTATGGAGAATATGCCACAATTTGTTCACCATTCATAAGGTGATTCACATTTGTGTTGTTTCCACCTTTGGCTATTATGAATAATACTGCTATGAACATTCATGTACCAGCTTTTATGTGAAAATATGTTTTCAGTTCTCTTGGGTCAAATTAAGATTTTGAGATAAAAAATAATTTTTAAGACAAAATACATAACACAGACTTGGGTAAATTCTGCCCTTGCAGCGAAGTGCAGATTAAATATTCTCATCTGTGCATCAGCACAAAGTATTTCTGGAGAGTAAGGGTATGCTGGGAGATTTCCAACTGGTCTTTTTGGGTCCCATCCTGGTCGAGGCAGGAACTTTTGCTTCAAGCCGCCATCATCACCCTACCTTCTACTAGGTGTCCATACCCCACTCTGCAATCCAGGGGGTTCCTGAGCATCTGAGCTGTTATCTACTTGTGGTGAGTCAGAGGGAGGGCCTGAACAAAATCTCAGAGCACAGATGGCCATCAGTCTGCTAGATGATTGGCAAGCACTGTGCTGGCAACTGTCTATCAGTTAGTCCTCTCTGGACCACAAGAGTAGGCACAGATGAGCCTGTGCTTGGCTCCTGGAGGACCTCCTGGAACCGGAAACATGTGCTGATTCTGGTGGGGGCTTATGGTCTTGCTTGTAAGCTGCACCCCTTTCAAATGGTTCCTCCCAATCCTTCCCAATATATTTCTCCCCATTCCATTTATCTAGTCTGCCCTTCACTACCTCTACAATTGTCTACTTTTCACCAGCATATTTTGAATTCAAGACTCAAACATGCCACCTTTATTTTCTTGTCTTCAGTGTCTCTGTCCACCCAGAAGAGATGGTAATTCATGTCTGGCTGCCTAGGTTAGGGGAAGAGACAAAAGACCCAAGTAAAGGAATTTGATTTTAAAACCCAACTTTGGAGTGGAAAGAAGAAGGTAAGAAGAGTATCAATTGATTATTCTCAATATTATCCCTCAAGAACAGTGTTCTCAGGAATGCCACATCATTTCTTGATGATAAATTATCCCATGAGACTACAGGTTTGATATTTTTCTTAGATATTCAAAAAGAAAGAAATTCACTAGTATCAATTTCCTCCCACCAAATCCTAATGATGCCTGGCACAACCTTAACCCTCTGTGGGACCCAGTTTTGGAAATGAGGTACCCCAAAGCATATAACCACAATGTGTCTTATTTTGAGCTCAGAATCATTAAATGCCCTCAGTTAGTCCCAGTTGAGGAGTCAGAATAGCTAGGTTATGTTCAAGAAACAAAGGACTCCAAACTTGAATTGGCTTATAATAACAAGGGTTTATTTCTTACATAGCTATGTGCCCATGTAGGTCTGCTGTGGCTCTGTTCTGTGTCATCTTCACCCCAGGATCCCCAAGGACAGAGCAGCCATCATCGGGAATATTGCCAGTTGGAGCAAAGAGAGCAGTGTAAACCACACACTGCCCTTGCCTATATGTGACACACATTACTTCCTCCTACATTTCATTGACCAAAGAAAATCACTCAGCCGTGCCAAAGTTCATAAGGTGGGGATGTATAATCCTCTCATGGGGAGGGGCATGATAGTGAGGAGCCTTGAATTTGAGTGAACAGTAAGTCAACTACAGTGCCAGAACTTTGTGTGGGACCTGTCACCAAGCCATACTTTCTCTTCCCCTCAGTGAATTCTTCTTTGAGATCATTTGGGTCATTTCATATTGGGAACCCATCTCCTGGTCAGAGCCATCTCATTCTATCCCATCTTGCCCTAACTTTGCATCTCAGAAAGCAGGGATTAGGTTCTCAGACCCTTGCCTCTGAGAAGGCCCTTTGTCCTTATGCAAATTGGCTTCCCTCCTCTTCAGCATGGGTACAGCATTCTGTTGACTGGCTATTCTACTCCCCACTCAAGGGAATGTCAAGGGCCGGAAAGCCATCTCAGCAATGGGCTACATAGCTAGCTCCAATCCCAGGCCAGGTCATGGAAAACTCCAAAGTCTGAGCCATCATTCCCCCCCCCCCGTTCATAATTTCCTCCATATGATGTTGACTAGTTATAAGATAAGTGCCATATCTTAGATATAAAACCACATGATCAATTAACTCATGTCAACAGAAGTAATAAGTTGACAGCATTCAAGAAGTTCTCTCAAACATACATGCTTGTGTTTATATATTTATTCTAAATCTAAAACCCTTCCTTTCTTTGATCACTGTATCAGTTTAGATTATATTCACCTGCAAATAACAGAAAACCCCCAAAATCACTTAAATAAGTAGGTATTTAAGGAGTATGTTCTTTTTCATGTAGCATGATGTTCTAAGCTAAGCAAAGCTGGTACCGAAGCCCAGTGATGTTATCAGAAGATCCAGGCTCTTTCTCTTTTTCTACTCCTCCATATTTAATGTAATGACTTTCAGGTCCATGTTTGTCAGTTCATCGTTCTCCGAAGGTTGCTGCCCCTCCAAGCTACATGACCATGTCCAAAAGAAAAGAGCAAGGGACAATGGGCAAGGGGCTTTCTCTTCAGGAGGCTTGGCCTTTTTATTCAGGAAGTGACATACTAGGGGCTCCCCCTTATGGACTTCTGCCTGTATCTCATTAACCTGAAGTGTGTCATTTGGTCCCCTAGCTATAACAGAGACTGGAAAAGAAAATTTTCAGCTTTTACAGCCTCTGTAGTTGAGAAAGATAAGGGAAAAAAATATTGGCGGTTGAGTTTGGGTCAGCCAGTCTACAACATCTGCCACAATCCATCTTTTGTGAAGTTTTGCCCACTATTTCAGTGTGGTCTGTGTGATTCCCACAATGCCACCGACTTCTGAGCCCAAATTAAGCATTTATATTCACTACATGATTATACTCTTGGGAGTGGTTGGTGTTCCAAGCTTCCTTGTTTGATGCCTCTGCAATCCTTCCTTGGTGAATACCCTAATACCAGTTGGTTTTCACCCAGTGGGTATAATATAAGTCATATTATTCTTGGGTGATCAAAATTACTGAAATAACTACATGTTTGTTTTCTGTTATATCTCAGAGACACCAGTTGGTATTAATCTGACCTGTCTGATTTTTCATCATCCTTGTATTTTTAATTCTGTTCTTGGTTCAAACCTAGTTTTCTTCATACAGAGATAAATTTCTAAAATACTAATAGATGGGTGTTAAGGAAGGCATGTATTGCAATGAGCACTGGGTGTTATACACAAATAATGAATCATGGAACACTACATCAAAAACTAATGAAGTACTGTATGGTGACTAACATAATAAAAAGATTTTAAAAAATTCAAAAATAAAATACTAATTGAACCTGACAACACTTAAATATTCTCAATTTTACTCCTCACTATTTGACTTCCTAACATGCACGAATATAGCCCATGTGAAGGGCCTGATATTAACAAGGCATAGAAAATTTCTGTTGTACTCTTTCCTCAGAGAAGTGGGTGTCTCTAGTTAGATAATAAGGAAGACCATTTTAAGTGATTCTTCCCTGAATAAAAAAAGTGTGTTTCAAAATAATTTTCCGTGTCTTACAAGTAGTATAACAATTAGTTGTAAAAACAGTAGCACACTTTCAAAAGGGGGTGGACAAATAAAAACCTATATATTCAAATAGTCTGTGTGCTGAAAGCCAATAGTAAACAAAGGTTAAAAGGAAAAGGCAAAGACAAATATAATTACTGTCAAGGCACATATGACCAATATTCTTTGAATTAAGTAAGATGCAGGAAATCATGGAAAAAGAAAAAAGGAATTTGTATCTCAGTCTCAAACAAAGATATTCACACATATTTAAATTTTAAAGTTCCATCCATTCGATGTAACAGAGTTAGCGGCAATATGTCCCCATATGATTCTTATAGTACCATCATTCCCCTTCCAAATTCTGGTGGCTTCCAACAGACACATTGATGGTTGTGTTGAAGACAGCAAAGAGAGAGCTTTTCAAGATGTCTATCTCTCGGTCATCTGCTGGTCTTCAAAGAAGGTTATAGCTTAGGGGCTCCTGTCCTTAGATCCTCTATCTATTGCTCAAGGGATAAAAGAAGTCCCAGAAATAGAGACGAGACAAAAGTGGCCATTTAATTTTGAGTTGAGAAGTTCCAGAAGGTTCTGAACATTGGTAGCTAAGCATGATTTCCAGAGATGTTGCAAACACAAACTGAGGTTTCATTCCTGTTATCTCCTCTATCACTTCTCCAGCCTCACCAAAAATATACACTAAGAAGAAGAAAGGGCGCCTGGGTGGCTCAGATGGTTAAGCGTCTGCCTTCGGCTCAGGTCATGATCCCAGGGTCCTGGGATCGAGTCCCACCTCGGGCTCCCGGCTCAGCGGGGAGCCTGCTTCTCCCTCTGACCCTCTCCCCTCTCATGCTGTTTCTCTCTCGCTCGCTCTCTAAAAAATAAATAAAATCTTTAAAAAAAAAGAAGAAGAAGAAAAACAGATTTTGGAATTTATATTCTCAGAAAAACCACCTAAGATAGGAAATACTCCCCATAGAGAACTTGAAAATAAAACAGATACGGAATCAATAAGCAACCCCATATACACTTAAGATGAAGGGGGCACTTAGGCAGTGAGAGTAACTGCCCATGCCCCAGGACACATTCAGTCTTTTAAAATTTTCAAGCTATGCCCAAGCTTTGTTTTTAGGTCTAATTCATAAGAACATTTAAAAATGACATTCAGGGCGCCTGGGTAGCTCAGTTGGTTAAGCAACTGCCTTCGGCTCAGGTCATGATCCTGGAGTCCCTGGATCGAGTCCCACATCGGGCTCCCTGCTCGGCAGGGAGTCTGCTTCTCCCTCTGACCCTCTCATGCTCTATCTCATTCTCTGTCTCAAATAAATAAATAAAATCTTTAAAAAAAAATAAAAATAAAAAAAATAAAAAAATAAAAATGACATTCAGGATAAAAAATATAGTTTAACTAGCCAATTATTTTCTCCCTGATGATATGCAGTCTTTTTCTAGGGGAGTCTAGTTAAGCTACATGACCTCAGTCTCAAAGACTAAGAATATGTAATTAATACCTCCATCTTTTCTTTAGTAATGTATTTATTATAAACTTAACATCGATAATACATTCATATCATAAGGAATATATATTCATATGCCATAGAATATACACATAAAATTTATATTATATGTTATATATTATATATTATATATATTATAACTCTGTTACATGTAATATATTCACTCATATGAATACTATTCATAATATATTTTTGAACCAATACTAATAGATAATACGTTCTGTAATTATCAGTACATATATCCATCTTGTTATGACCACTTAGGTTAATATGTTCTATATCTGCTGGGGCGCCTGGGTGGCTCAGTCATTAAGCGTCTGCCTTTGGCTCAGGTCATGATCCCAGAGTCCTGGGATCGAGCCCCGCATTGGGCTCCCTGCTCTGCGGGAAGCCTGCTTCTCCCTCTCCCACTCCCCTTGCTTGTGTTCCCTCTCTCACTGTGTCTCTCTCTGTCAAAAAAAAAAAAAAAATGTTCTATATCTGCCAACAGATCAGTAAGATTTAAATTTAAAAATCAGATCAAAGACAGTTATAGTCAAGTGTTTAGGATAAAAAGTATGGGGGATATTGGGTAACTACATTAACACTTTTATGATGTGCATACAATTGAAGAATCTTGATTCTTCAACCCATTGTTGCCTGCCATGATAAGTTCTGATATTTCTATAAAGTGAAAGTAGGAATTATAAAACATAGGTCTTTAAAATTAAGGTTGGATTTGTAGACACAGGTATAATCAGAGCTTCAAGGAATCTTCTGAAGCATCTAGTGCACCTTACTTTATAGAAAAGGAAACCAAAATCAGAGAAGCATTGACTTCCTCAAAGCCACACAATAAGCTAGTAGAAAAGCTAGAACTAGAAAGTAAGGGTTTTTTTGCTTGCTTGTTTTCACTTTTAGTCAAATGCTCTTTCTATGTCACCATAAATTTGGAAATTCAAGAATGTATTCCTGCAACTTGTTTCAGGATGGAATGATGAATACTTTTCAAGTCAGAGACTTTTAGCTGTCCCCCAATAACCATGTTCCCCTCCTTCCATAGTGAAGGAATCCTCATTTTGGGTGGGCACATGTTTGCCCATTATGCAACCTCTGTTCACAGCATTCCTTATAGCTAAATGTGACCATATGACCAACTGAGATAAGTGTCCTCTGGCAACTTCCTTTTTTTTTCTTTTTTAAGATTTATTTATTTATTTTAGAGGGGGGGTCAGGGACAGAGGGAGAATCTCAAGCAAACTCTGCACTGAGTGGTAGCCTGACACGGGGCTTGTTCTCATGACCCTGAGATCACAACCTGAGCCAAAACCAAGAGTTGGATGCTTAACTGACTGCGCCACCCAGATGCCCCTTCTAGAAGCTTCCTTAAAAGCCAGCTGACATTTACCTGTTGCTCTTCTTTTTGTCCTTTTTTCTGGTGAGAATGCAGACATGATGGATGGAATCGGAGCCTCTGCCTTGGGCCATAAGTTGACCTTGAGACTAAATGTCACACGTGATAGACTTACCAGACCCAAGCAGCCCTGAGTCATGGGTTACTTCCTGGGGCCATATCTGCCCTGGATTGCCCACCTCCAACTTTATATGAGAACAAATCATCTTCAATCTTATTTATGCCACTATTGTTTTGAGGCAGTACTCCAGACAAACCTAACCCTGATATACAGTTGAAATATTTAAACAATTCCTTCAGATTTTTATGTTCCCTTTTTGGGTGATCTGGCTTTTTCCCATTTCCATCACACCCCCAGAAAAGGGAGGCAGAAATTCTGCAAGAAGGAGGAGGAAGTTGGCAAGATAAAGAAAAGAAAAGGCAGCCTTTTTTGCAAAGGGGAGAGCACAAGCTATGAGAGCGGTATGTCCTCACATTCCAACTCCAGGTCAAAGCCCCAGAGGGCCAGGATGTGTCAGATGAAGGGAGGCAAAGCCAAAAACGGAGGGGTTCTGAAAGGAGCAGACTCACAGGTGGACTGGTGGGCATGTGGCATAGTGGTGACAGAACTGGGCTGGGCAGGAGGTAGGGGGTCAGCCCTGAGCCCTCCCTGAGCCACCTTGCTGTGTGCTTTGTAGTGTGGACTCTGGTGGGGCTCACAGAGCTGTGTTGGGGGGGTGCTGCCCAGACTAG
The DNA here is from genome assembly GCF_011800145.1 of Mirounga leonina. NCBI lineage: Eukaryota > Metazoa > Chordata > Mammalia > Carnivora > Phocidae > Mirounga > Mirounga leonina. Next base: position 25,434,589 of record NW_023270268.1, read on the forward strand.
CCACTGCATGAATCTTGAGCCCCAGGATCTCAGGCCAGTGGGGACTCACATGGGGCTAAGTAACCAGGGAGTCAACCCTGCCTGAGGACCCAAACAGAGTGACCTCTGGAGACCCCAGAGTAGAGAACACCTGGCTGGCCACACTGCAGGTACCACTCAGGAGGGCCCTGCATGGGTCAGAGGCCCTTCCCTTCCAACAGGAGGTCTTACAAAATCTCCATCTACCAAGTGCCATTTTTGATTGAAACTGGAGAGAAGCTTTAGTCTGATCCTAACACACCAATCCAATGAATTCACCCCAAAGGGGTCCATTAACACCAGAAGAAATTTACATATTGGCAGGCCAGATTAGAGTTTGCCACCCCCTCATTCACACCTTCCTCTACCCGCCACAGCCTGTAACCCCATGGGGGCCTGTTGAAGAAAGTTAAACTTAAGGAAGCTACCTTTTTCTTTGCACATCTGAATGTTGCATGGGGGAATATTCGACACTGGTAACCCTAATATCAACAGCAGTGGATTTTTAAAGATGAGAAATCTGTGTATAGGCTGCCAATCCTGTGATAGGAAGATGTGGTACTTACATAACATCATGTCCTAAAGCACTTTGCTAAAACAATAGTGTTTATTTACTGGGTACAAGAGTACAATTTTTTGTGGCCTTAACGTGAATTCTTAAGTGGCAATTGTTTCACTTGGAATCAAAACAAAAAAATGTATTTCCCTTATTGTTATTTTGGATACATCTCCGGTCCAGTTGCAACATCTGGAATGTGTTGAATTTAGCTCTTTTCACAAACAAAAAGAATTCTAATATTAATTTTGTCTTTTAAAGACATGAATATTTACTTAAACTGGAGCTGTCTGATATAAAATGTTCAGAATGTTAGGAAAAAAACAGATTTGTCTAATTTGTGGCTTTAAACAAAAGCTTTTGTGGTACTGGATTCTGGGAGAATTTTGGTTTTACTTGTCAGACTTTGCACAAATGCCCATTAAACATTTGAATGATCTGTTAACAAAGTAGCATTCCTTTTAAACAATGAGCCGAGATGTAAGAAAACCCAAATGATTTTAGACTAAAAACATAGCCAAGCAGTCTTTTGTTCATTTAAAATCATGTTTTAAATTAAATAGGAAAAGAAGAAAAAAATAGGGATTTTATTTTAAGTTCTTTAAGGGAAAATTTATAATTTGGTATCATGTGAGTTTTAAACTGTTAAACTTTCCTATGAGATTAATATTATTCTAAGTTAAAAGGAGATTAAAATCCAAATTTTATACTATACAATGAAGGCCAAAGTTGGTATTTCTAACTGTAAAGTTTATTTGTAGCATACTGTTAGACAAAAGAAGGAAAGTAAGAAATATGTACTAAATGGCCGAATATGTTTTTTCCCAATTGCCTCATTTGAAATTAACTTATTTCTTTTCAGATTCTGAAAGTAATTCATGTCCTGCATGGAAAATTTGAAAGAGATTAGTATGATGAAAATGGAGTCAAAGTATTACCTCTCAAAGATAACACAACTACTGTTTTTATATTGAAGTACATCTCTGTATTCTGTCAATTTGCTATATTTTAAAAGATCTTAAATTTATCAAACCAGCAATTTGGAGCTGCATTTAACTAATCTGAGGAATAATATATCATGATATTTCTCTTCTTATCTACTTCCGGAACAGTTAAAAATATTAACTAAAAAGAATAGCAACCAACCAAACAAGCATTCAACAGGTATTAAGGGAACTCATCATACTTTGTAGTTTAATAGTAGCTTAAAAACTACGGGAAATAAAGTACACAGTTCATTTCTGCCTTAAGGAATTTACAGGTTATATGCAAGAAGAGACTAATATGCGTGAAACCATTAAAAAACAAAAGAGGGTGGTAAATATTATAATAGTTATTATTTTAGTGATTATTAATTGAGACCCTTTAAATGAGTCTGTGGCTTAATCAGGATTCATCTGATTTCAGGAAACAGAAATCTACTAGAAGAAGACTTTATTGGAAAGATACAAGGTATACCATAGAAAGTAAGGCATCAAGGCCTTAGAATCAGGAATTACTGATTCTTGAGCTCTTAATTCAAATTATAAGGGGAGAGAATCTGATTAATTCAGTTTAGCTCACTGTTCATTCCCAATCAGTTGTGGTCAGAAAAAAAGAGGTCATGTGGCATCTTGAGTTGCCCAAGGCAGACATGGTTGACACCTACATTATAACTATCCCCTCTTCTTTGATAATAGAACCCACTTCTAGTTTCAGGCAGAAATGTGCCTAAGCCCAGAGGATGAATCATGACTAGTCCAGATTAGTTATTATAAATGCATTCCCCTGGGACACCTGGGTGGCTCGGTTAAGCGGCTGCCTTCGGCTCAGGTCATGATCCCAGGGTCCTGGGATAGAACCCCACGTCGGGCTCCCTGCTCAGCAGTGGAGTCTACTTCTCCCTCTTCCTCTCCCTCTGCCCCTGCTTGTGTATTCTCTCTCTCAAGTAAATAAATAAAATCTTAAATATATATATTATTACATATATATATATATAAAATTACATTTCCCTTTTGCCAGATATGTATTTATCCAGACTCCTTTTGAGCTGGAAGTAGATACATCACATAGTTCTGTCCAGTGAGATATAAAAAGAAGCCTATTAGAAAAGATTTTCCTCTCAAATAAAAGAGAGATAAAAGAGAATCCCTTCCTTTCTTCCATACTCTTGACTCTGAGGATAAGTCATGCCTTATGGAACAAACCAAAGAATTCCAGAGGTGCTAATTCAGAGCCCCGATATCACTGAGCCTCAGAACTAATGCTGGAACTGCTAACATCTAGAGTTCATTTTAATATATATATTTTAAATAAGTATTAATTTAATCACTTTTAATCAGGTATTCTGTTCCCTGTATCCAAAAAGCTAGGTATCTCTTCTGAGGCTGTGATAGAAGTAGGTTCTTTCAGAAAGGGATATGACGACAGGAAGGAAATTACTGGCATATCTGGTATAGGTTTGTAGGGCCCAGGCATGGTGTTAAGTACCACATACCTATCCTTTCATCTATTCTATCCTTCCACTGATCCTCTAAGGTAAAACAGTATTATCTCCCTTTCATGGACAAGAAAGTGGAGCTTCATAGAAGGTGAGTAGCTTGTCTAGTGTCTAAGTGCTGGAGACAATGCAAAACAAATGCAAATCCAAGGGCTTGCTCTACTCCTCCAATTTCACAGTTATTGCCATCCAAAATTGTACATTACATACTTTGGACACTGAAATAGTCACGAGAGAAGAAGATAAAGGTGGAGTAGACAGAAAATTTCACAGAGAAGGAGAAACTTGACTAGACCTTCAAGAATAGGTAGAATTCAGAGAGGAAAAGCAAGGCTGGAAGAGCATTCTAAATGGAAGGAATACAGAAGGCAGAATGAAGGGAATGTTGATGAGACAGTCAGATTAGGGCTATGTAGGGTGAGGTGATATATTAAAGGGTTCGAAGAGCCAGGCTGAAAAGGTTAAATTTAATATGATAAAGCTGGAACTAGGGAACACTGGAAGGTTTGTGAGCAAAGCAAAAAGCAAAATATTGACAGTAGTTGATGGAGATTTAGTTGGCATGGATTCTAGTCATATAGCTATTAGAATTATCCAAGCACAAAACAAAGAGAGCATGATCTGATTTTTTTTCTTAACCAGGTTACCTGCTATGGTCTAAAAGAAAGTGATAATTTAAAGGAAAACAAAGAACTTGATGACTGACCAGATATGGGAAATGACAGAAGAATGTTTCCTTTAACTATTTTTCTTTTTCTTTTCTTTTTTTTAAAGTATATATGTATTCCCTTCTTTTCATGTGTCTTTTCTTTCTTTCCTCTGTGATTTTCTTCAAGTTATGTTCTGTTCTTCTGTCCTCTCACTCCCTTTTTCTTGTCCAAGCTGGATGAAATGCTAGCTGCAGCTACACAAAACAAAGCATTTGCCAAAAGGGAAGCCATGGTGGTTCTGAAATTATGGACAGATTTTTTTTTCTTTTAGTCAATTCCACAAAGGACATAGGAAAAATTCTTGGTGGGGAAAAGGAAACATCTTAGCTTCTCCTTTTTAGGGCGATCAAAGATTAATTTATGTTTGTTAATGAAGTTATTTTCAGAGCCTTACCTACTAAGCTCTACATGCTAGCCCTGTGAATGTTGTATTTATTCACCTAACATCTCATTTCTTTTCTCTACAGATATTCTCACTCTAAACTGAGGGGACCAGGGGCAAAAACAGAACTTTCAAAGTTGTTGGACCTCAGCACATTGTTGCCCTCAGCAGATTTCTTTGAGACTGTCTCATTGCCTAACGAAAACGCAACATATAGAAAAGCTCAGTAGAAATCACACCCCTAACAGCTCTTCCTCTCTTCGGCAATTCCTTGAGATCCTAAAAAATGTTCTTTGAAAATAAGGGACAGACTGATTTAAATAAGAGCTCTTATCTGGTTTGTTTAGGATGTTCAGGAAAGAGGTGATATGCAAAGGCATCCAGAGTCAATGGTTGGTGTTTACACCAGACATTTCCTTTTCTCTCTTTGTTTGTGGCTTACGTCTCTTCAGTTTGGGGAAAGAAATTCTTGGAAGTGAATGTAACTCTAGTTCATTACATTGGACTAGAACTTCAAGGAGGCACCAATACCGCTGCACCCTTTCTTTGCCCGAGAGGCCAAGGAGGAAAAGAAAGAAGACAGACTCCCACAAAACAGTAAGAAAAAAACAAACAACCCAGAAGAAAAATGGCTAAAGGCTAGAACAGACCGTTCACAGAGGAACCTGAACAGTCAACAAAGAGTAGAAAGAGGCTCAACTCTACAAGCGATCAGGGAAATGCAAAGTAAAATGAAAACAGATGCCATTTCTTGCCCATCAGGGTGGCAATTAAAGTGTGATAATATCAATATTGGCAGGTGAATAGACAAATGGGACTCTTAGTCACAGCTGTAAATTGATATATATTGGCACAGCACTTTAAAGGGCAGTTTCATGGGATCCATTAAAATTCGAAATGTGCATATCTCATAACCCAGGAGTTATACTTCTTGGTGTTCACTGCAGAAAAAGACTCATGTGGCTCCAGTTAGACAGGTTTGTTGCATGTTATTCGTAACAATGAAAAAATGAAAATAACCTAAATGTCCATTGACGAGGGAATGGCTAAAGAACTATGATATATCCACATCATGTAAAATTATGCCAGAGTTAAAAAGAATTAGGTAGGGCGCCTGGGTGGCTCAGTCGTTAAGCATCTGCCTTCGGCTCAGGTCATGATCCCAGGGTCCTGGGATCGAGTCCCACATGGGGCTCCCTGCTCGACCAGAAGCCTGCTTCTCCCTCTCCCACTCCCCCTGCTTGTGTTCCTGCTCTCGCTATCTCTCTGTCAAATAAATAAATAAAATCTTTAAAAAAAAAAAAGAATTAGGTATATCAATACACATATTAGAAGTCTTGTTAAAGGGAAAAAAAATCAGGTTATAAGATACATATGGTATGATACTCTTTGTGTTAAAAACATACAACAAAACATTATATATTCTAAATATATATGTACTCTAAGTACAAATATATAGCATAAGTATACATTTTCTATAGGTATACTAAAAGAACTACATGTTTTCTATTAGTACAGGTACTTTCTGTAAGTACAAACACCAAATATTTTATATAAGTACACAAGAGGGAATGCCTAGAAAAAGGTCTGAAAGGATTCATACCAAACTACCAGCAGTGGCTACCTCTGGGAAGGGATCTGGGATACAGAGTTGGTAGTCAAAAGGTGACTTAAACCTTATGTTCAGCGCTTTTATGTTTTTTAAGAAAGGAAACATACACATGTATTCTCAAAAGTGGGTAAGGAAAGGAAAAAATTTAAACACAAAGAATAAAACTATGGAAATGGAGCTGACAGTGACTAGGGGTGAGTAAAGGAATATGGGTAAGTTCTACCAGCTTTTTCTCCCTGCGCCTCCACAAGTGTTAAACAGCTTCTGCTTCCCTGATCTACAAAAGTCTGCTCAGTGATGCCTCTTGACTCAGAAGATCAGTTTCAAAGTGACTGGGAGGATATATGTGTGAGTAGGAAGCCAGTGGTGTAGGCCAGGGCTGGAGATGAGGTTGTCAGACATGTTAGATTTGATTCCAACACTTGAGAAAAGGACTAAGAGATTCTCTAACAGGCAAAATTCAGAAGGAAATTTCTTTTTTGTTAAGTGGGTAGCCTCCTCAAGGGCTGTGTTGGAGCAATTCACTGGTGTCGACTGGTTTAGGTGTTGATTTGGGTTTTTGCTTCGTTTTGACGGAAGGTCTGAAGTTCTGATCCTGATCCTTATTAATGTAGATATAACAAAGTACATATATCAGAAATGACTAAAAAAAAATTTAATGGGAAAAGACTCACACAGCCTCCCTCTTTATTTGGCCACTCTCATAGAAACCTGGAATTTAATACATAACTTTGTCCCACTATATTAGCTTTCTTCCACCATGTAGTTTGCTAATTAATATAGCATAATAGTTAATAACTCACATTCAGGGGGCACCTGGGTGGCTCAGTCAGTTAAGCATCTGCCTTTGGCTCAGGTCATGATCTCCAGGTCCTAGGATCAAGCCCTGTATCGGGCTCCCTGTTGGGCAGGGAATCTGCTTCCCCCTCTCCTTCTTCTGCCCACCCCCCTCACCCCACTTGTGCTCTCTCTCAAATAAATAAATAAGACACTAGAAGAAAAAAAAAAGAACTCACATTCAGAAGGCTAACTGGTTTAAAAGCATTACTCTGATATTTATCACCTATGTGATCCAGAGCAAATTATCTGACCTCTTTGTGCCTCTGCTTCCTTCTCTATAAAATTAGAATAATAGTACCTAATAGTACCTAAAGATTAGATGAACTGGGACTCCTGGGTGGCTCAGTCAGTTGTCTACCTTCTGCTCAGGTCCTGATCCCGGGGTCCTGGGATCGAGTCCTGCATTGGGCTCCTTGCTCAGGGGGGAGCCTGCTTCTCCCTCTGCCTGCAGCTCTCCCTGCTTGTGCACTCTCTCTCTCTGACAAATAAATAAATAAAATATTGGAAAAAAAAATTAGATGAACTAATAGAAGTAAAATGGTTAGAATAGTACCTGGTACATAGAAAACACCCTATCAGTATCAATAATTACTGTCATTGTTGTTACTTAATAAGTCAATCACTTTTCACAGTTATATATTTAGGCAGGTCTTATGAAGCCATTGTGAAGATTAGGTCAGCTTGGTTCAGACCAACCCCAAAATTCAGGCAACCTGCCTAAGAGATTAACTGTTGAATGAATAAACTCTTATGCAGATACTAGGGTTAAAGGGGAAGAAGCCAGGCTTAAGTAACATTGCTCAGTGGACAGACATCTCTGCAAGTATGCACAAGTGAACTGGAGATGTATGTTGCTATGTTGGGCCATGTGAATACAAGCCCAATAGAAGCTGAGGCACCATACCTTGAGATTTAAATGGAATTGGCTCAGACTCAGCCTACATACAGTGGGAATAGCACAATGTCTCTTCCTATCTCTCTGGGAATTCTGAGATTATGATTTATGCTTTTCCAGGTCACTTCTGGTGCCAAGCTTCTGTTCTTGCTGAATTACTTCATTTGTGGATTGCCGTACTGCCCAGCATGCATTCCCTGGCTATACCATGTTGCTATAGAGAGGGAAAAGAGACCCCTTCGTTGATATCCCTCACAAAACCCCCTGGCACAAAGCTTTGGTGTATGTAGTAGAATCTTACTAAAGGAAGGTTAGAAACAATAGAGTGGCGTTATGTTACCAAGTCACAGAGCAAAGATTCATAAATTTTTTACCTCTTAACTCTCTTCTTAAAGCCACTCCCCCTGCTTGTGTTCCCTCTCTCGCTGTGTCTCTCTCTGTCAAATAAATAAAGAAAATCTTAAAAAAAAATAAAAGTACTCTGGCTGACTTCATTCATCGCCAATTTCAGTCAAGGTTCTTTGTGACAAGGAATAGCCACAGAAATTTTGGCTGAATTAATCAGGAAAGGAATCTCATAGAGGACTGAAGACCCAGGTTGGAAGTTTGTGTCTCCTGAAGGGACACACAAAATCATGCTGTGGAATTGGTCCAGTGAAGAAGCTTCAGCTGTCCCTGCTGGGCAGTGAGTTACATCCCAGCTTGCACACTGACAAGAGGAGACCATGCAGCTCTAACTGATGCCATGGTGGCTGCTGCTGTTGCCACCCTTCTCCAAAATGTATTTACTCTCTATAGTCCCTGCTTTGTGGCATCATTAGTCCCCTATTCAAAATTTAGGGCAGGTGCATTTCATTGGGGTGGTGTAGGTCACACGCCCAGGTCTAGATGCAAGAGAGGCTGGGACAGCAGTCTTTCCCCCAAATGTGAAGGATTCTCAAATCCACCGAGGCAAGTTGTTTATTGCAAATGTTCTCTATTCTCTATGCCAGTGCTTCCTGAACTTTCATGTGTTTGTGAACCATCTGGAGATCTTGTTGAAATGCAGCTTCTGATTCAGTAAATCTAAGGTGGGGCCTGAGATTCCATAGCACCCAGGTGATGCAAAGCTGCTGGTCTGAAGACCACACTTTGAGTAGTAACGCTCTATAGCAAAGATTTTCAAATTTAGTTGCATATTGGAGTAACTTGAGAAACACTTTAAGAAAAAATATTGATGTCCAAGTCTCACCCTTAGCTGATTTAATTGGTCTGGGATAAGGCCTGGGAATATAAACTTTTAAAAGCCTTCAGATGATTACAATGTACTCAGATTGGATCTTTCACTTCAGGCTTCAACTTCTTGTCACTTTTCAAGGTTATCTCTTTTTTCCAAATTGTGAAATTTCCACTTTTCCAGCCTTGCTTGGTTTTCCCTTCAAATTCAATTACTCTCGTTTATTATGCAGAACAATTTGACACTCCACCCCTTAGTTCCTTGGACCTAATTTTGCATATCCAAAGATTAAAAGAGTTCTCCTAGTCCAGCCCTTTCCAAAAGTATGTATGTAACCTGTTACTCTGGAAGAGTGCAATCTGAAGTGATCCGTGGACAAACAGTGAATATTTTGATGTGAATTGCTAAAAAAAAAAAGTAACTAACACAATAAATGTGATTTCATAAATACTACTGCTTAGGACAATGAGTCATTTTTCTAAAATTAGGTAAATAATGATACAGAGATTCAGAGCAGATCCAATAAAAATCTTGAAAATGGTGTGTAAATGAATGAAGTTTGAGAGTGCTTATACTACTTATAAGCCTTCTATTAAAAATCCCAGGCTTTAGGAACACAAAAGACCTGGTGGAGGAGTTAAAATCAGCCTTTTTTCCTCTCCCTTCTCTTCCAGTCCTTGGAGGATAAGGAAGCAATATAGAGATTTATTTCTGAATTTATATGAATTATGCTACCAATCTTAATAAATTGACATGGCTACTGATCTTAAATAAAAATTTTTTTCTATTAAGTGAAGATTTTATAAGGTTTCAAGGAAATACCACCACCATTTGAAAAAGTCATAATCTAGACAAAAATAACTAAGAATTGAAAACTAGAAGAATGGAAAATAGGTTAAATTCTTTAACCAGTTAATCTTTGATAAGAAAATGGGTGAAAAAAAATTTTTAAGGTTTTATTATTTATTTTGTTTATTTGAGAGAGAGAGAGAGAGTTCGTGTGAGAGAAAGCACAAGCAGGGGGCAGGGAGAGGGAGAAGCAGATTCCCCATCAAGCAGGGAGCCTGACGTGGGGCTTGATCCCAGGACCCTGTGATCATGACCTGAGCCAAAGGCAGACACTTAACTGAGCCACCCAGGCGCCCCCAGGTGAAATTTTTTAGACTTGTTGAAAGCTCATCCACAAACCCACAAAGCCAAAAAAACTCCTAAGCAGAAGAAAATTTTCAAACTGCCCTAGTGACATCATTGTGAACTTTTTAGAACACCAAAGCAAAATGGATCTTAACCAGGATTATATTAACAGATTCCTCGGTAGCAACAGAAACTAGAAGATGATAGAATAATATGTTCAATACTATGAGAAAAAAGACAACTGTAAACCTAGAATTATATATCCAGTAGAATTATCTTCAACAATCAGGAGCAAAAGAAAAGTATTTCAGGTGGGGAAAAAATCTGAGCACTTAACCACATCACACTCTCATTAAAGGAAATTCTATAGAATTTACTTTAGGCACAAGGAAAAGAATCCAGAAAGATCTGAGATATTCAAAGAAATGGTAAGCAAAACATTTTTACAAATGTTGGTGGATCTAAAAAACATGATGTCTAATTTATAGAAGGAAAAGAGGATAGAACTAAAGTAATGAATAATAACAATAGTTTATAAATTTGGAGGGGTTGTGCAGAGTTAAAACATCCTAAGAGCTTTGAATTATTCAAAGTGAGTAAAGACATTAGTTTTAGACTTTAAGTTTACATATTAAACTAGTAGAATCACCTTAAAATATATAGAGAGTGTATTGCTCTAAGTAAATAGTGTTTTGATATTTTTCATTGTGAGTGTTTCTCAAACGGTCCTTTCTTACAAGTATCCTGTTGAACCTTTTATGGAAACATCCTTCCAGGTTGGTTTTATGTCTGTTTCTGCAAGGCATTCCAGATCCCTTGTCTGAGATCTTTTTGGGAAGGAAGAAGGGGTTGGGGAATCAATTTCTAGGTTTTGAGATTCTAACGACGTGTAAGTGCTAACAGTTATACTCCAAACTCTTATGAAACGCAGGCAATAGGTTTTCAAAATTTCATCAAAGTTAAATAATTTTTATTTTCATCCAGAAATGGGACCAACTTCCTCATCTGGTTATCTACTTGGTGTTTTATATTTTCCCTAATCTATCCTTTTCCTGAGGATGATGTCTTTCAGGGACAATGGCTTTCTGGAGTGTACTGGGTTCCAGCTCCCACCTTGAGCTACTTCAAATCCTTATATCCTGCCCATATACTTCTTGGCCTCAAGTTAGAGACTAACAACATCTTGCCCACACTTAGGATTACCAACTATCCTGGTTTGCCCGGGACCTGGTTCTATGGGACTTGGGGGTTTTTTCAGGGCTAAAACCAGGAAAGTCCAGGGCAAACTAGTTGATTGGTCGTCTTAGACCCCAGCCCCCACACCTAGGGCTAGAGAAGAATCCGTTTAAGAAGTAACTACTCTGGTTTTCAGTTTAATTTCTGGCATCTTCAGATTTTCCTTCATTTCCTATAGGTTTGGCTGAATATTAAAAATAAGGTTAGTTATTATTTTATTCAGTAATGCTAGGTGTTGGTAGTGAGAAAGATTTCAGGTTACAGAAGTCCACCACTATTCCGGCTTACAAAGTAACATTTTAATGCTTTTCATCGGTACAAAAGTGAAATTTGAGCATTAAAGTCATAGGGGGTTATCCTGTGACTAAAGAATACCGGAGTGGTTCCCAAACGTGTGTGATCTGCTCCACCAACTGCCCTACAGCTCACCCTTGCTCCAGGCCTTGTTTCTCAGACCTTGAGAATGTTCTAGAATTCTCCAAGCAGGCCTGGTTTCTTCCTGTGAGGCCTAGAAAATAAACTCTCGCCCTTGCAATTTAAACTCCCTGAGGGAAGAAATGTTTGCCTGTTCTCTTGAATTCTGTATCTGCGGTACCTGGTTGTAGTCACTAAATACCATCAACATGTTTCTTGTAACTAGCGAACGCCCTGAACACTAACCAACTTGGTCTGCCCTATCTGGTGTTTCGTACAATCCAACTCCATCTACCTCAAACCCGGCGGAAAAGCGCTCAAGTTCGTGGACTTTTGGGGTCTCCTTCCCTGTTGTTTATAGACTTGGTTCTATTTTCTCTTTCTGTAGGCATTTAATTGATTTTGGGGGCGATGATAGAATAATCGTGATCGGCCTAATCCTATGCGTTCACGGCGCCATTTTGAAACTAGAGCCTAGACGCATTAAAACTTTTTAAAATTTTAACATATACTTAAAGATGCATACTTATTTCAAGTGTGCCTCAAAGGCATTTTCGGGGTGACATCTGTGTCGGGGGCGCTGGGGGAAGGTCTATCAGTCTGTCTGTCTCACGGCGGTACTTCCCTGGCTGCGGAGTGCCGGCCCGCGCGCACCCCCTGCACACCCCCCCATCAGGGAGCCGACGTCCCCCCCAAACCCCCCCGCAGGGGGCGGGGGGCTGCCGCCCATTGGCTGAGGCGTCTACCACGAGCCCCGGTACCCGGCGCAGGAGCCACCTCCGGGAGCCCCGCAGGCCACGCCTCAGTTCGCCAGCGCCCCTCAGCCTCGCCGCTCCGCTCTTAGAGCTCCTCGGCCTCGCCGCTCGCCTTTGATTTTCCTCAGTCCTCTGACTTTTATCCCTTTGCCCAGTCGAAGCCAGGCAGCGCCACGAGCAGAGCCAACAGCAGCCCCAAGAGCGGTGCCAGAAGCGCAGCCTCCGCTCCTCCTCGAGCCCCATCAGCGGGAACTGCTAGCTGCCGCCATCATGGTGAGTTGAGGAGAAGGCCTGAAGGGCACACGCCGGGTTGGGTCCTCCCGGGTGGCGGAAAGTCGGCTCTTCTAGCGCGGCGCAGGAGGGGGGGCAGAAAGCGGGGGTCACCCCGCTTCCCTATTCCTGGGTGCACCACAGACAAGGCCTGAGAGAGGAGAGCGGGGCGGCCCAGAGGGGTGGAGGAGGGGCGGGATGCGCGCGGGTGTCGCGGTGGGTGCGGCCCTGAGGGCTCGCTGTGCCGCCCGCCGACCACGTGCAGGGCCGCGGCCTTCATGCCGCCCCGCCCGCCTCCCGCCGGCGCCGCCTGGGCTGTGGGGGCCGCCCGCGGAGTGGGCCGCCGGGACTCGGGGACCGGGGCGGGGGGAGGGACACCGCGCGCCCGCCCCACCCCCACCCCGCAGGCCTCCCTTCCCGCGCTTACCGTGTGGAGAGGAGGCGGCGCGTCCTCCGCGAGATGGCGTCGGGCTGCCACCTCCCGAACGCCCGCTGGCGCTGTCTCTCTGAGGAGTTTCCTTGGCTAGAAGCTCCTTCCCGGCCCACGGGTAGGGTGGGGGTGGACGGGGGGGGTGTTGGGGGCGGCGGGCGGGGACTGGAGAGCCTCGGTGGCGGCCCCTCGTGCCGGACCTGGCGCTGAGGGCTCCCTCGTGCGGCGGCTATAGGCGGAAAACTCGCCCGACGCCATCATTTCCGCACGAGGTCGGCCCGCCTGTGCTCCTGCGGGACCGCAGACCTGAGCAGTTGACAGGTTTCGTGCTCGAGGGGGACACTTTTTTCCCTCCAGACAAACCAGGAATTTCAACATGACGTACATACAGTACTGCTTGCTCTTTGGGGCGTACGTTTATGTGATTTGGGTAAATGTAGCGTTGATTTCACCACGAGATGCAACTCTGAACACTTTTGACCAAACTTTACCTCACAGATGTATTATATACTGTGTGGATTTATAGTATGATCATTATTTTCCAATTTTAGAGCTAAAGGGAGGGAATTTATGTAGTTTATATTCCTATATATAAATACTAAAATGAAAATGTATACGTATTATTCTGTAATAATTATTTGTGTTATGTCGTTATCCATGTTAGTAATTACTTAATTATCACTGAGTTACTATAAAAAAATTCTAGTATTTTTTGCTCTATATTTTTATAGGAAAGGGGGATGCTAATACCTTTTTTTTTTCCCCTGATTATAACTTACAGCTTATTAACTCTTTTGAAAGTAATAACTGTAAGAAAACAAGTCCGTCCCAGCACCTCTAACTACTGGTCAAGTTACGCCCTTCCAGATTGTTTTTATGCATGTATTGCATGTAGATAGGTAAATTCATTTGTACTATGCCACATAATACTATTTTATTTTATATCCTATATTCTTCACCTAATGTATTGGACCTTATTTCAAAGATAAATTTTATTTTTTTTTTAAAGATTTTATTTATTTATTTGAGACAGAATGAGAGACAGAGAGCATGAGAGGGGAGGAGGGTCAGAGGGAGAAGCCGACTCCCTGCCGCGCAGGGAGCCCGATGCGGGACTCGATCCCGGGACTCCAGGATCATGACCTGAGCCGAAGGCAGTCGCTTAACCAACTGAGCCACCCAGGCGCCCTCAAAGATAAATTTTAAATGATTTCAAATGTGTAATGTTAAGACTATAAGATTATATCATTACTTATTTTTATCAAATTCCCTTATAATGAATACTTTTTCTGTATGAAACAATACTGTAGTAAGTATATTTGTACAAATGTTTTGGCATGCCTATTCCATTAGTTCCTTGAAATTAATAGCCAAGAGTGGAAACAACTGGGTGAAAGGATTATGCCCATTTTATAACAATTTTAAAATTTTATCTTTCCAAGTTACTCTTAATGGAACAGGTACTAGTATGTATTCCCAATATATGGAGAGTGATCTCTTCTCCACACTCTTGCCAGTGAGAGTTATACTTTTTAAAGTTGCCAATCTGATAGCTGGAAAATACGTCTTGATGTGCTTTTTTTTTTTGACCATTAATGAAGTTCAAGTCATTAGCTTTCAAAATTTCTTTTTATAAATTCTGAATGCATCTTTATATTTGGATGTTTATCTTTCTTCTAAGGATTTATAAGAATTATTAATTCTTTGTCATTTACAGTGGTGATAAAGAGTTGCCTTTATTTCCTGATTTCAGTGGAAATGGCTGTTTCATTTTAAATCCAATGTTAGCTTAAAATTACATCGAGAAGATTCTTCCCTTTTACGTAGGTTTCTAAAAATTAAAAAATGAATGCTATATTTTATAAAATGCTCTTTCATTGGTGAGTTACTGTAATAGATTTCCTAAGAATGAACCATCCTTGAATTTTCAATATAAACTGTTCTTAATTGTATGTTTTTTATATACTGCTAGAATTTTGCATCTCTGTGTTAGGGACAGAGGTGGACCATTTTGATAAGGTTTTGTTACTTAGGTGTTCATTTTGTAAAATGAATAATACTCTTCTCCCCTCTTTTCTCTGGAATTTTTTTCAATTAAAGTGACTGAATTTTTTTTTAAGTTTTTTGTTTATTTAAAGTGATCTCTACACCCAACGTGGAGCTCAAACTCACAACCCCAAGATCAAGAGTCAGGAACTCCACCGACTAAGTTAGCCAGGCACCGCTGAATTTTCTTTCTCCTACACTCTTTTATCTACCATTGTTTCTGTCTTGGTGCTCTCCCCATACACACACCTACACATGCACAAATAATCTGTTTACAGTTTGAAAAAACTCCCAGTGAAACTGAGCTAAGAATCAAGTATTCTTTCTTAAGATTGTTTTTTAAAATTGCCATTTTTCTAGAAAGTTGGCCATTTCATCAAGATTTCCAAATTTACTTCCAGAGAGTTTTTACATAGCATTCTCTTATAATCTGTGGTTATATCACCTTTTTCAAGACAAATGTATATTTTTGCTTTCTTGCCCTTTTTCTTGCTTAGCTTCATTTATTGTTTGGATTTCCCCCCCCAAGGGTCCACTCTTGGATTTACTTATGAGGTTTTATTCTGATTTTCGTTTCCTATTTCCTTTTAGGTTTTCTCTTTATTAGCTTCTTCTTCTGTGGATAGAATTCTGATAACTACAAATTAAACCTTTTTTGTAGTCATTTATACATAGATCTTAGTTTGCCTTGCATGTAGATATAATAGTTGAATGAAATAATGTTAGCTGACAGCCCAGGAGCTTTAGTAATGATACAGGCTTTTTTCAGCTTTTAGTTATTTTTGTCATTTCGTTATCCAAGCATAACAGGGAATATATTACTGTAAATAGCAGTGATGAGGGCGCCTGGGTGGCTCAGTTGGTTAAGCGACTGCCTTCGGCTCAGGTCATGATCCTGGAGTCCCTGGATCGAGTCCCGCATCGGGCTCCCTGCTCGGCAGGGAGCCTGCTTCTCCCTCTGACCCTCCCCCCTCTCATGTGCTCTCTCTCATTCTCTCGCTCTCAAATAAATAAATAAAATCTTAAAAAAAAAAAAAATAGCAGTGATGAGAATTATGTATATGACGGCCTCCCCAAGTTCCCCCCCCCACCTAATATCCTAGCATTACTCATCTCAAAACCCACCAACTCACTTGAAGGTATAATTAAGAGAAATAATTACTTACTATGTTAAATTTACCTTAAATTTATTTTCTGTATACTATTGATAGTTAAGATGAATACTTTAACACCAAAATTTTCCTTTAACCTAAGCATTTATCTGTGGAGTATTTTTGGCAATAGTTTAAAAGTATTAAAGGTTGCTTATTGGTTGTGGATGTTGTATATATAAATTATAATTATATGTAAATATACACATAGTAAAAGCTTAAAAATCCCTGATCAGTCTTGTTAAAAATGGAGTACTTTGCTTACTCTGTTAGCTTTGAGTGCCACCTGCTGGCTGAGGACTAAGACAGGATAGGGCCTTAAGATGTTAAGACACAAGTAAAATGATTTGATGAATATTACATTTAATTTCTCAGTTAACCAAACTGAATTTGAGTAATATGATTTGATGACTATTACATTTAATTTCTCAGTTAACCAAACTGAATTTGAATAAAGCAATCCCAAACCAAACGTCCTATAATATGTAATGGCCTTCTCCCCTAACCCCCCAAATTATTACTTCGTGTCTCAAGTATCCATTTTACTTCTGTAAATCAGATATGAGAATTACAACTTTGCTTTTCATTTCTGGACACACTCTCACAGGGTTTCTCAACCATGACTATTCACATTTTGGGACAGGTAATTTGTTGTGGGAAGCTGCTTTTGCAGCTTGTAGGATGTTTATAGGATGTTTCCTGTATCCTTGGCCTCTACCACCAGATATAAGGAGTACCCCTTAGTTGTGACAACCAAAAATGTCCTTGGACCACAAAATCTCCCCTGGTTGAGAGATAATACATTATTATAATCCCTTATAATCTGGCACAGTTTTCTGGCCTGATGTTATACACCTCCAAATTAAAATACATTCATCCATTGTCATTCACGCACAGATAATATTAAATAGTTTGTCAAATAGAAAGCTACCCAGAGTTCATCCACAGATGAAGGGGAAATTGAGAAGAAGAAAAGAAAGTCTTTAAGAATTTCAGAACCACTGTTTTGTTTTATTTGTTTTGAACTTTTGGAAGAGCTAACTGAAAAGGATTGGTAAGTTGTTTATAGTGAAGCGAAATCTAGTCACGTTTCAATAGTTCAAGATATGTGGCTTATGTAATATAGTCCCACGTGGAAAAAACTAAAATTAGAAAACTAAAATCAAAAACTTTAGAAAGAGGTTTTCGTACTATTTCATTTTATTGAAATACTACTATACTATAGTTACAGAAGAGAATTAGGAAGTACCCAAATAGAAACACATAAAAGTAAATACAGTTGACTCTTGAACAATGCAGGGATTGGGAACACTGACCCACCCTCCCTCCACACAAACTCAAAAGTCGGCATATAACTTTTGACTCCCCCAGAACTTAAGTACTAGTAGCCTGCTATTGACCGGAAGCCTTACTGATAACATAAACCATTGATAAACACAATTTGCATGTTATGTGGATTATATACCATATTTTTACAATAAAATTAGAGAAAAAATATTAAGAAAATTATAAGGAAGAGAAAAATGCATTTACCGTACTGTACTGTATTTTTTTAAAAATATCTGTGAATAAGTGGACCTGTACAATTCAAATCCATGTTTTCAAGGGTCAATTGTATGTGCACAAATTAATAGAGAAAAACCAAAACATTTGGTGATTGGACAGTTTTGATTTCCTCTCTAATTAGTATAACAATTTGTAGAATCTTATATTTACCAGTAACTTCTAGCATCTAACAAAATAGACATTCTACCTACTTTAGTATTGTTACTAATTTCCATAAAAATTACTGTGCTTGCCTTTTAAAAAATATGTATCGGTTGGTTTTTTTGACCTTGTTTTTCTCCATGAGAGGAAGTATAATAGGTTTATCTCTCTTGCAGCCTTTTGTATTTCCCTCTTACAATCAATAGGCACTTCATAAATGAACTCCAAATAACTTCATAGTTCTTTGAAGTTCCAGTTGAAATTAGTTGCTAATTAATAAAGCATCTACAAAATAAATAAATAGTAAAACCAGGAAAGAAGCTTTTTAACCTATTGAAAACAAATTCAAGTAACAGGACACTAACTTATTTTGGCATACCACATTATATTTTACAAAATGAATTCGCAGATGTTATCTCACTTCATTCTCAAGGCAATTTTCCCAGATATAAACAGCTGCTAAGTGTGGCTTATAACCTGGTAAGGGACATGAACCTAGATCTCCTGACTAAATCAATTTTTGTTTCATTCTGCTATACTACTTTTCCAACATATATATTACCAGAAAATTTTGCTTCAGAAAAATTTATATTAATATTAGTATGGAAAGACTAAAGTTAGAGTTCTGAATCAGAATCCAGAAAAATAATGAGTTTCATGTGTGGGTCTCTTTATTTGAAAATATACTGTCATTTATTTCTATCAGCCTACTGTGAAAATTAGAATTATCAGTGGGACTGATTTGGTGTTATTGAAGAAGAAAATGTTATTTCAAAAGATGCTTTGAACACCCTAGCACTAGAGGAAAAGATTATAAGCCTTTTTTAGCAGGAGCTATGATACGTGAGCAAATAATGTTTTCATGACCATTTCCAAAGTAAATGCATACTAACACATGGAGTATTTAATTATAAAATCCATGTTAATTTTGGTAAGTAGAAAGAGGAGGGAAAACAAATTGGTTTAAATCTTTGATGTGTGTTTTTGATGCAGATTTTTTAAAAGTTCATTTATATTTTTCAAAGATTTCCCATGCTTTTTAATAAGGTACTCAGTAAGGTGAAAATTTGCTTACTGGCATACAACAGGATGACTTTAATAACTAATTTTACAAATTTGAACTTTCCAGTTCACAAACTCAGTATAAAGTCAGTATTCTACTTTATGTAAGAGGTGATGAGCAACACTGGTTTTAAGAAGGTACTATAGTCTTTTGTTAAAATCTCAGGCTGATCTATTCTTATTTTTATTTTTTTAATTTTTATTTATTTTATTATTTTTGAGAGAGAGAGTGGGGTTAGGAAGGGGGAGAGGGAGAGAGAATCTTAAGCAGGCTCCACACCCAGCAAGGAGCTGACATATGGGGTTCCATCTCATGTCCCTGAGATCATGACCTTAACGGATTAGGCAATGCAGGTGCTCCAGTCTGATTATTTTTAATCCTAAGCCTGAACTGAGCTGTATTGTTTGCCAATTTACTATGAAAGTAATTTTTATGAAAAGATTTTGGGGGCGCCTGGGTGGCTCAGTTGGTTAGGTGGCTGCCTTCGGCTCAGGTCATGATCCGGGATCGAGCCCCGCATCGGGCTCCCTGCTCAGCGGGAAGCCTGCTTCTCCCTCTCCCACTCCCTCTGCTTGTGTTCCCTCTCTCGCTGTGTCTCTCTGTCAAATAAATAAAATCTTTAAAAAAAAAAAAAAGATTTTGTATTTTAAATACAAAGATTATTTCATATCATGTATGGTTTTTGCCTGAATGCCTAGTGATGATATTTACTTTACAAATTACAGTCTGCTGCAAATCCTGAGACTCCAAACTCAACCATCTCCAGAGAGGCCAGCACTCAGTCCTCCTCAGCTACAACCAGCCAAGGCTATGTTTTACCAGAAGGCAAAATCATGCCAAACACCGTTTTTGTTGGTGGAATTGATGTTAGGGTATTGTATTCCTATTTCATTTATTAAAAAAAAAAAAATTTTAGTGAATAATGGGGTTTGGGCCTTATTGTAAACATAAGGTTTTTTGGAATTTCGTGCAGGTTTGGAATTGGTTTTATGTTTAACCTATAGAGACTGAAAGTATCTTTGACAAAGATCTACTACAGGTGGTTTGGGGATACTTAGGGGAGATATTTCCACATCTTCAGATCTTTATAGTATAATTGAAAATTTTGAATGCTGAATTTTTACTCTTAAAGTCAAATTCTTCTCCATAGATGGATGAAACCGAAATTAGAAGTTTCTTTGCTAGATATGGTTCAGTAAAAGAAGTGAAGATAATCACGGATCGAACTGGTGTGTCCAAAGGGTGAGTAAAACACGTTCAGTATGAAGATAAAATAACTCAGCTGTAGTATCTATATAGAGCAACATACAAGAATTCAAAATTTGTGTTCTTACACTTGTATAAAGTTGTTGTTTTGTTCCTTTCTTTCATATAAAGGATAACAGTTTGTTGTCAACTCTTCTGTTTAGTCATTTTCACAGTGTATGTAAATATTTCCCATCTTCATTTATTTTATTTAAGTGGATTAGTAAGTTTTATCAAAGAGTTGTTTTCTTCATGTATTATACAGTATCTTAAATTTTAATCATCTCATGTTAGATAATAAATTCAGTTTCATAGATACGAATTTTCTGTTAACAAATGATGTCCCACACTACATTAATCTTCACACATTCTGACATAGATCAGGGGAAGAAAATAAAAAGCAGTAATATTTATAGAGGATCGATCATGTACATCTAACAAATATTTATCTCAGTATATTCTTCATTCTTTATCACTTCTGTCAGTTATTTCATGGAATATTAGAAGTTTTGTACTGTTATGCTGGTGATTTTTATACATTATTTATCTGTCTTTCTAGCTATGGATTTGTTTCATTTTATAATGATGTGGATGTGCAGAAGATAGTAGAAGTAAGTAATCTTATGGCAAAATCTTTTAGTTAGCTTAAGGATGTGATGTTTAGTGTTGTTTGAGTCCTGAATATATATAGCCTTGTATAAAATATAGAAATAAACTTCCTGTTTGAAATCCAAATCTAGAGTAATCTTACATAACTTGTCAGACCTGTTTATTTGTAATTGGACATCTGGCTTCATGAACTAGAGACAGGAAAGGTTTCAGACAGAGTATAAAGGTTTTCGATCAAATTCCAAGGCTCTGTTCAACAATTGAGTGGTGAGGTTAAGATAGCTTCATGCTGATAAATTTTGATTGGGTATGTTGTTAACTATTGATCTTCTCTGATGGTAGAAATTTTAGAAGACCTGGGGTGTTTACCAAATTCTCAAAAGTAAAGACTTTGAAAGTAATTTTAGTTTTGTTACTGTTTTATTTTCAGTCACAGATAAATTTCCATGGTAAAAAGCTGAAACTGGGACCTGCAATCAGGAAACAAAATTTATGTGAGTAAAGAGAAGAGTTGTTCTTTTTGACATGTATAACTTTTCAGAAAACTAAAAGTGGGCTTTGTTTTCATTTTATTCTTTAAAAAGGTGCTTATCATGTGCAGCCTCGTCCTTTGGTTTTTAATCCTCCTCCTCCACCACAGTTTCAGAGTGTGTGGAGTAATCCAAACACTGAAACTTATATGCAGCCTCCAACCATGATGAATCCTATAACTCAGTATGTTCAGGTAAGAATTACGTACACTGTTCTTTCTTTTTTCTTTTTCTAAATGGTATTGGAGATTTTATTGATGGGGGTACCTTGAAAATAAGCCAGTCTCAGTTTTTACTCTCTGTGAAATAAGAAATTGGGGAATTTCCATAATAAATGATAATACTCTCTGTTTGAATATTTTGAGTGATGGGAAGGAAATCTGTTACTTTTGTTAGAAATTGTTTGTTCTTAGTTTTGTTTCTTATACCAAGGTAAAATCTGTTTCTATATGGTTTGTAAACCTTTATCTTAGAATTGACCTCTGTAGCCACATAGAACATACTCATCCATTTTCTCTGCCACGTGGGAACTCCTAAAATATTTGAAGGCAGCTTTTCTTATGTGTTTGCCTGGTTTATTTTCTAAGTTTGGCAATTCTAGTTATCCTTTATCTGCAGTGATTTTCAGATGCCTTCTCATACAGATTCCTGACTTCTGGGTATATTCTGGTTCTAGAATGGATAGGTTTCTGAAGACAACTATATTTGTAAATTCTATGAGTTTCTGACATGTAATTTATTTGGTCCTGGTTTCTTGAATACTTGAAATGGGATTTGGAATACTTATCTCCTATTGATGCTGAATAACAGTGATTTTTTTCTTTATTTTACTTTTTTCAGTTTAAAAGACATTTTATTTGTAGGAAAAGAGAAATAGTAGTGAAGTAGTTCTGTTGTAGTGTCTCTCATTTGTTTACATTTCCCATCTATCTGAAATCTAGGGTATA
Organism: Mirounga leonina; assembly: GCF_011800145.1. Taxonomy (NCBI): domain Eukaryota; kingdom Metazoa; phylum Chordata; class Mammalia; order Carnivora; family Phocidae; genus Mirounga; species Mirounga leonina. Next base: position 25,456,834 of record NW_023270268.1, read on the forward strand.
TATTTTTTTTCTTGCTTTAAACATGGTTAGAAAATCCCTACTTGTTCCTAACACTTACTGTGAGGTATTACTTACTTGGGTCTATTCATGTATATATTACATAGAGGATTTCAATCAATAAATATTTATTGAAAGACATAAGACATTCTGTTGGTTTTTTTTTTTTTTTTTTCAGTTTTAGGTTAAATACGGTCTTTAACTTGTAGAAATGAAATACAGAAAGAGCCATAAAGTATGTAGGAGGACTACACACTGACTACACATTACCCCAAAGGAATACAAAATTGCTTGAAAATGTTTTAACCAAGAAATAACAGATATATTAATATAACTTTAACATGGAAATCTGTTCTAATAGAGCTTTATCACCAGAGTAAGGAAGAAACTTCTTAGTGGGGATAAATATACATGTAAGATAAACATAGATGGACAAAGTCAGTCACTTCCCTCATTTATCTTTTCCTCCTTCCCACCCAAAAGACTAACATTTGACAAAGAATTTTTCTTCATGAAGCCAATCACTCCAATAGAATTCTGCATTTGTGTATAGAAAAATAAGATTTCTTTGTTTTCATATTTTGGTTGTATTGGGAATAATACTTCTTAATTTTCAAGAATTTTTCTTGTTAATGCATTTTTTCTATAAACTTTATTCTCAGGCATATCCTTCTTATCCAAGTTCACCTGTTCAGGTCATCACTGGATATCAACTGCCTGTATATAATTATCAGGTAATTTAAGAGGGAACAACATGATTTACTTTGGAATATTATTGAGGCCTTTATTCATATAAATTTCTTTAATAGTTTGTCATTTAAATTAGTTGAGTGTGCTTAAAATAAGGAAAAAAAGTTAGAATTAGTCTAGAATTAGGACCTTTAATTTAGAAAAAAAGGAACAATATTTTGACAGGAATATCCTCTTTTTTTTTTAAGATTTTATTTATTTATTTGAGAGAGAGAGAATGAGAGACAGAGAGCATGAGAAGGAGGAAGGTCAGAGGGAGAAACAGACTCCCTGCTGAGCAGGGAGCCCAATGCGGGACTCGATCCTGGGACTCCAGGATCATGACCTGAGCCGAAGGCAGTCGCTTAACCAACTGAGCCACCCAGGTGCCCTTGACAGGAATATCCTTAACACAAAGTTTTCTCTTGTACTGTCTTACAAGATTTGCTCCTCCTCTGTATTTCAACATATATTTTTCCATCCTTGCTGTCAAATAGCTGAAATGTCCCAACTGACTTCTACGAGTTTTTCTAGTGGGATAGGTCAAAATAAAATGATTACTCAATTCTTAGAGCATTGAATTCCAATTATATTTGGTAGTGTTTATTTTAGCTGACTACTACAAGATAGTAGTTCTCTGAATTTCTACCATAGATATGACCATATCTGTAACCCATGACCATTATCTATGGTGATAAATTCAAAGAACTATTTTTTTTTCTGAAAGCCAACACAGAAAATTGAGAAAAAGTTAGGGTTTATATATGAAAGTAACAAAGCCTCAGGTATTAGAAACATAAAGTACTTCTTTCTTCCATTATGTTTCTTTTACTACAGGTTCAAGAATCCAGCTTGATAAATACCTCAACATTGTCTGTCTTTCATGTTTGTGAAAATATATAGAAATGGTTAACTGTTACTGCCTCTCTCTCTCCATTTTTTTATTTTTAAGATGCCACCACAGTGGCCTGCTGGAGAACAAAGGAGTTATGTTATACCCCAGGTAAGGTGAATAGCCAAACATATACTTCCTTTTAGCCAAACATATACTTCCTTTTTTTAAATATATATATGCATATATATATATGTGTGTGTATATATATGTATATGTATTTATTATATTTATGTATTCATTCATTTATTCATATATTTCTTCATTTATTTATGGAGAGGGAGAGAGAATGGAGGGGAGGGGCAGAGGGAGAGGGAAAGAGAAACTTAAGCAGGCTCCATGCCCAGTGCAGAGCCAGATGCTGGCCTCAATCTCACAACCCCGAGATCATGACTTGAGCCAAAATCAAGAGTTGGACATTTAATGGACTGAAACACCCAGGCACCCCTTCCTTTTCCTTATTTTAAAATATTTTCTTATTTTAACTATTAAATGTTTCTTGGCCTTTTGCCATCTCATGTATGCCTAGACATATTTTTAAATTCCCTTTCACATTATGCGTTATGTTTTATTAGTTTCTTGTCAACCCAAGTATATTCTTCCATGTGAGAATCTGGGCTTTTCATTTCTCAGATTGTTCTTACATGCTTAAGCCAGTGGCTGCTCTGCATATAACAGGTGCTAAATTACATATAGTCCAAGAAAGCTAGTATTAATACCTATGCTAATTCCAATTCAATGAATTTGGAATTAGTACTGAAACTGTCTCTAGTTTTCTACCCATAAAAAAATCTGTTGAAGAGAAGCAAATGTTTCGCTGTTAATACTGTTATATAAGAAATAAAACAAAAGAGGCTGTTAGCTCTGAAACTCTTGAGCCTTTACCTTTTATCAGGATTGGACCTTTGAATGATATGAGTTAAAATTCTCAGGCACTGGGAAATTCTCATTCTATTACTACATGTTGGGAGTTTCTTTTCTTAGAGCCCTTCTAATCTGATTTTGTTGAAGTTTAGAAGACTTTTCAAATAAAAGACTGCCTTAGTGCATTTTAGCTGTTCAGTTGAAAGTTTCTGAAATAATGTAAATTGAACTTCAACACAATCCACATTTTAAATGCTCAATATAAGCTCACCTGTTTTGAAGAATAGATTGTTTAGAAATGTATCTCATGTACATCTCTTTAATTATACTTTTTCATAATGTAGGCTTACACTGCTGTTAACTACCACTGTAATGAAGTTGATCCAGGAGCTGAAGTTTTGCAAAGTGAATGTTCAGTTCATGAAGCTACTCCATCCTCAGGAAATGGCCCACAAAAGGCAAACATCTAATTTTGTTCATTGATATTTATATTTTCACAACTTTTTGAAGTTTTAATAATGGCCCTTTGAGATGCAAGCATCTTTTTTCAAATTTAAATATGGAAGCCAAAAATTACAGAGCTTAAGTAACTGACTAATAATTTGGCAGTTTTTATAAAAGTTGATGAAATTTCAGGTACTCCCAAGCTTTCAGTGCTTACATATAGTTTCTGATTCAGTAGTTGTTTTCCCTCTTAATATTTTCATTGTGTTTAAAGCCATACTTTAATAACTATTAACATATTGGTGGAATACAGTAGACAGGTAGGTTTTTTAAGAATCCTCTCTTCAAAAGAGAGATTAGTATGAATTATACCGACCTTTTTTTTTTTTTTAACCTGTTTAAACATGTACTTAGCTAAAGAGTAGTATACAGTTATTTATGGTGTTCTCTACATAATATAGATAGTAGCAGCTCTCAAGAGTGGTGGAGTCACTAGTGATAACTGAAATACTGAAATAAGTGGAGTTGCTTCTTTTTTAATCATTAGAAAAAATTTCTTTACTAACAGTGCTCTCTTCAGTGCTCCTATGTTTTTCTTGAATGGGTGGGAATGTGGCAGTAGTTGATGTAATGGGAATGTATATAATAACACTGAAGGTTTCCCATTGGATTGTGTGAACATTGTCCTTGTGTTTCTCAGTGGAACAAAATGTTGAGAACTACTCAACTTAGAGTAAAAAAAATTCCTTGATTTAAGTGATTAGAATAGTTATAATTATCAGGTTTTATCTTGGATAGTATTTCTTGGAATGTTTAAGTTCACTGTTTCTTATCTAACAGGAAAATTAAAGAGCCTTAAGCAAATACCTCAAGTTTTACTAACTTGAGCTTTATAACCAGTACTCTATCACTAAGATTCTAAAATATTTTTTAAATTTGACAAAAAGTTACATATTAAGTGATGTGTAATGAATTACATGAAAATGTAATATATTGTGAATTACATACATAGTATTTTATGGATTACATAAGAATTCTTTAGAAAAAAGTACATGTATTCAACTTTCTTTAAAAAGCTTGTTAAAGTTAATAGAATACTGAAAATCTTTTATCTTTCAGAAATCTGTGGACAGAAGCATACAGACTGTGGTATCTTGTCTATTTAATCCAGAGAACAGACTGAGAAACTCTCTTGTTACTCAAGATGAGTACTTCAAGGTATGAAAGGAATAGTATACAGGATAAAAAGCATATTTGTCAGCTATCTGTGGTATGTACGTTTGAGATTACATAGAGCATTTAATTGAACTCTTGGCATTTGTAACTCAGAACCTCTGTGAGTTTTACCTGGCTATTTTATGCTGCTCAAACCTTGATATAGTGTAGTTTGTCCTTAGGGAAGAAACCTTTAGCAGAAGCTTATAATTGAAAAGGCTGTGAAAGAAGAGAGTTGAAAGAGAATGGCTTGACCAAATGGAAAAAGAGGAAATTTAGGTACACAAAGCAGAACATACCTTGGAGATACCTCAGGTTCAGTTTCATACCACTGCAATAGGGTGAATATGCAATAAAGTAAGTTAAATGAATTTTTTTGTTTCCCAGTACATATAAAAGTTATGTTTACACCGTACTGTAGTCTGTGAAGTGTGCAATAGCATTATATCTAAAGAAACAGTATACGTACCTTAATTAAAATATACGTTATTGCTAAAAACTGTCATCTGAGCTTTCAGCAAATCAGAATCACTGACCACAGATCACTGTAACAAATAACAATAATAATGATAAAGTGTGAAATATTAAGAGAATTACCAAATGTAACACAGAGACACAAAGGGAGCAGTTGTGTGGGGAAAAGTGCCAGTAGACTTTTAAGTCACTCTAATGGGGGGGAATATTGTACAAAGGAAAGTTGTTTTTTTTTATAACAGGTTCGTTGAGATATAATCCACATACCATACAGTAAGCCCATTTAAAACAAAAATTCCATTTTTTAGTGTATTCACAGAATTGTGCAATCACGACCACAATCAATTTTAGAATGTTTTAATCACCCCTTAAGCCATTAACGGTCACTCTTTATTTCCCCCCAATTCCTCTACCCCTAGGGAACTACTAACCTACTTTTTTTTTAATAAAGATTTTCCTATTCTGGACACTTCATATAAATAGAATAATATGTGACCTTTTGTGACTGGCTTCTTTCACTTAGCATAATGTTTTTAAGGTTCATCAATGTTACAGTGTGTATCAGTACTTCATTTCTTTTTATTTATGGATATACCACCCTTTGTTTATTGATTACTTGATAGACAGTTTGGGTTGTTTCCACTTTATAACTCTGATGAGTAATGCTGTGAACATTCATGGACAAGTTATTCTATGAACCTATGCTTCTATTTATATACCTAGGAATGGAATTGCTGAGTAATAGTACTATGTTTAACCCTTTGAGAAATTGCTAGAATTTTTCCAAAATGACTACAGCATTTTATATTCAAAGGGAAGTTTTTAACCATTGTTTTGTGTCTTAAAACAGGGAAAGGAGAATAGCTTTTTTCTATCTATGAACGGACATAGGATGAAACTTACAGCCTTTTTAAAGGGTATACTAAGGACTTCTATTTAATGCAGAAGAGTAGAGCCATAACAGCATTAAGTTCTTACCATCTTCTCAACAGGAAGTAAAACGCATTCATTTAAAATTTTGACATTTGATCTCTTACTATTTCATTATACATAGTATAATTTAAAAGGAAAGAACTAGGATTGTATGGCAGCCTACCTTGCCCAAAGTTCTGAAGGTTAAATAGGTAGTACTTAAATGATTTGTTTGCAAAGCATAAAATAATCTCTAAACTTGAGTTTTCACCTGGTATTAGGCAAAAACCTTACTTTGAACCTTCAGTTTTCTGTTCTTCTGGGCTAGGAGTCAAAAGTTGGTAGTGTGAAGTTGTCTGGTATCTAGATCTATTTTGATCAGCCAAATGGTATTGTTGTTGTCCCGTCCTACCTGACTTGAGTTTGTGACCACTTTTCTGGGCTTTAAATAGGATATTATCCTGTTGACAGATTGCAAAATTTCCAGAAGCCACTCTTCTTTATATGACAACTGAATTTAATCTCTAGGAAAAGGGCACAGTTAAGCTCTTAGAGAAGAGAAAATACCATCGTGTTATTACTAGTTCACTCAGCTCCATTCCTTTTTGTAAGGCCTTACTTCCTAATTTCTGCACATCTGCAGGCAACATAAAGTGAAAGGAAATTTTACATGTATTTTTTATTTACCTCTCCATTTCCTAAAGAATGATATATCTTCATCACAGAATAAGTACATGTCTTTAAATAGGCCAAAATTTTTATCTTTTAACCTAAAAGTGTAGTATTTCAGTTTGAAGTGGAATGCTGTACTCAAGCTGTGATTTCTACCAGATGCACTCTGTTAGTAAAAACCATACTTTTAAATATTACATATGTTTTCCACCAGCTGTCTTTGGGGGCATCACTGCCAAATCATTAATTAAGAATCTTCATGAAATGACACTGACTCCAAGTCCTCTGTTTCTGGGTTTACTGAGATTTCTTTTTAAATTGTCGAATAAAACTTGTCATTGGTACATTTGTTATCTTAAAGTTCAGGAATGTATCCCAGAAAGGATCACTGTTCTCTTGTTATTTATAGTTTTTTTAAACCCAGAATAAATGCTTTAAGTATTTTGCAACTATCTTAGGTCATAGTGACAATACAAAATTTTCAATGAAGTAAAAAAGGACTGTTTCTGTCTTTTCTAGGATAAAAGAGTACATCACTTTAGAAGAAGTCGAGCAGTGCTTAAATCTGTTTGATCCTTTCTGCTAACTTTCTAGTCTCATGGGAAGTTGCTGGTTTTGAATATTAAGAAGAGACTGAAAGTTTTCACTATTATAGAAATTTAATTCTGAATTTTGATAATTCACACTCAGACTTTCTTACATAAGTTGTATTAGATTGCCTAGTTTTATTTTACATTGAAACTGTTCTTCATTAGATGTTTATTTAGAAACTAGTTCTGTGTTCAATATATAGTTGAAAGTAAAAAAGAATTGAGACTGAAAGGAATAACTTTAAGATTTATCTGTAAGGATTTTTTTTTTTAATTGAAATTGACATTTTAAGAGTTTAAAAGCAATTGCTGATTTTCAGGAAATTAGAAAACCTATTTTGAAAGGTCAGAATTTTGATAGTTTGAATTCAAGCATTTCACTTCTCCAACAAGTATCTGTGAACAGTACAATATTTAAAGTATTGTTCTTTACATTTATGATTTGTCTCGAAATTTACCACAAAAGCAGAGTTTTTAAAACTGTATTTTTAATCAGTGGAACTCAATATTTGGTTAGCTTTATTGAAGTCTTCCTTGTCTAAACCCAGTAAGAGATTCTAAACAAACAGTCCAATCAGTGGGTCTTACGTTTATTAGTTCAAAGTACTTGTCTTTTATCTAGAATCCACACATAGATATCCTATTTGATTGGGATGGTAATTAGGATAACTAAAATTCTGGGCCTAATTTTTTTTAAAAATTCAAAACAAACTAAACTAAGTACATAAGCTTTTCAGTGAGTTACCATTCTCCTTTTTCTTTTAATTTTTTTTCCTTGAAATGCTAAACTCAATGGCTGTATCTTAAATTGTGCAAAATACTGGTATTAAAGAATCCTGAAACTTTTTTTATGTCACTTAAAGGTTAATCAGAGTATCTGAAAGGAATTGTTTTTATAAAACCATTAAAATGTTAGTTATTTGTTAAAGAGCAAATAGATTTTATTTTTGCTTGTTAGCCTATTATATTTCCTTTTTTTAAAGTAAAATATGTTTAGAAGAGTCAAAGTAGTTGTGTTTTAAAACCACTAATGTTGCAAGTATATCTCTACTAGGACAGAGTTAACAATCATTTCTAGATTAGCTAGTCTCCTTGTTAGATGTTGTAAATTGTGACAGACAACTAGAGCACTAGAGCCCTTTTGCTGTCCCTACAGTCTTGATTTTCCAGTCCTGTAGCACCATTCTTCCAGGAGGTTTGCTCCTCGAACAGGTGATGTAAAGAAGATTAGTAGCAACATGAACAGTTTGAGGGTTAAGCCTTGAAAAGGTGGCAATAGGGATAAAACCTTTCTAAGGGAAACACTATATCAGCATCATTTGACCTGCCATGAAAATGAGTTTAAAGTGGCTTCCTGGCCTTTCTTTCATTGGTCCCTTCACTAAAAACATAGAGACTCCATTTAGCCCTAATGAAAGGCAGCTACCATGGGTCATATCATCAGTCGCCACTGTTGTCTTATAATCCCTAATAATTTTTAATCTGAATCTGAAGGGAAGAGTCTTTTAACTTAAAGATCCCTGAGAGGGCTTTCTTATGCCTCAGAATTTGAAAGTGCCCTGAAATTTGTCCTTTAAAAAACTCTCTGTACTTTTTTTGCGGGTGTGCCAAAACATTCTTACATGTATCATTCTGTGATTAAATTTCCAGGTTACTCTAAATGATACCTAAATTTGAAAGAGCCAATTCTAATTATCCCAATGTGACCTTAAGAAAAGTAAGAGAATAAACTTCATTTTTCTGCTTTTTTGTTGGACTGAAGTATTTGAAAGAGTTAGGTAGAAATAAGAGACAAAGTCCTGAACCTTTCAAAATGGAAAATTAATTTTAAACTTAAAAGTATGTTTCTATTACCTATTGTTGAAACTGTCTTTGTATAAATGAATAAACAGAAATAAAGGAACTTTTTTTTCCCAAAAGCATTTTCAACCTGCTTATTCATGTCATATTATCTAAAGAGATGGTGGGGAGTTGGGTGGGTAGTGATGTGACAAGGTTTAGATCTTTAATATTCAAAAGTGTAAATATTCAATTTATTAATCTGATGGAATTAGTTTATGAAATCAAATCTTGGTACATTGCATTTTATTGCTTTCTCTTATGAAATTAAAGAGATAAGTTTTCATCAGAAAATAATCCCTCTTAGGTTGAGTTGGAAATGGTTAATGGGTTCCAGTGCCATGCATTAACAGAGCAGTGCCTAGTAGGAATGCTGGTGAGTCATATGTAACTGTAGTTTCATGGCCAAGGTCCCACTGATTTTGGACTCTATATAAATATTTTGTCTGCTTCATATTTTGGACCTCACCTCTGTGACCCTTATTTGGGAGTATTGCAGTTGTCAGTGATAGAGCTTAAATTTTTCATATTGTATGTACCTTATATGAGGATATATCCAAAAGATCATTATTCACCACCTCTTCCAGTTCAAGCTCCAGTACTCCCAATTCTATAAACTGAGGGCAGAGGAGAGGAAATTCTCCCCTTTGGACAATCCTATGCTATCTTTCATGACTGACTCATTAGAAAAATGAATACTAAGTTTTTCTAAGAAAAAACAGAATGCCTTCTGATTCACCAAAGATTAAGTTTTGATATTTAAAGTATAATAAATTGCTGAAGATTAGTAATCTTGAAATGTACGTGTGTGTGTATGTGTACACACAAAAGTATATACAGACCATTTATTATCCAGAATATTTGATTAGCCCTGACCAAGCTAAATAACAGTGTATAATATTTTGAGACCCTAAAATTAGACTATATCTTAAACAGTTGTTTTAAACCTGCTTGATATTTTAAGCATATTTGCAAGTTGAGGATTACCTCAGAATTGTCAACACAAAACCAAGTCTTTGGGATTGAAAAAGAGATTTCATACAGTACTTCTTTTTTTTTGTAAAATGTTCCAAGTTATGATAAAATCAAGTGATGCCAAAAAGGTTGGTCAGCCCTGTAAGAAGTATATTCTTGTGTGCTTTTTCCCTCCTAAGAAAATATAACCTTTGTATTGTTTAAAATAACTAGTATTGATTAGCATACTTAAACTACAAGGAAATTGTTGCCTTTCAAAAATAAATACTCCACAGCAGTTCCTTGTAGTTGTAAAGCCATCTATCCACTTTCCTAAAATTCTCTTGGTTGTCTTTAAAGGTAAACTCATAAAAATGGGCTGCCACATTGCTTAATCGTCTTGCCTGCTTTCATTACTGTCGTTTGAGGGTAATAAGGAGCAGCAGCGATAAGGCAGTGTGCCACTCTGCTTTTGAAAAGATGGCAATAGAGAGGTGGGGGACCATAAGGGGGAGAAAAGCAGCAGTGTTTTCCATTGACCAAGTCTTGCAAATAGGCCCAGCTGTTGAGTGTGATCATTTGGAATCCCTGAAACACTTCTTCTAGATGAGCATTGCTCCTGTACATATTTTGATAACTGTGTAATCTAGCTCTTCCCGACATTATGTGTAATACGTCTCTCTGTGTGTAACTGAATCTTTTTGAGCAATTCCTCACCACCCATCATCAAAGACTGAGTTTTCCATCTGTAGACTGTACGTTTGGTAGTAGAAAACAATAAACATAAGAAGTTCAAACTATAAACATGCATTTTTGAATGCTTGCAAAATATTCAATCTGCGTAGCAAAGAAATGATAGGTAATTCTGCATTGCATTTAGAGTTAAAAACATCTGTCCAAGCCAATCCCACAGAAATGCAAAAAATTGTCTCTTGATGCAGAAGTTGAAACTAGCACTGTACAATTAAGCTCTATGGTAGCTATAGTTTATGTTTTTAACTGGTCTCAAACAAACTTTTCACTTAGTCTCTAGTTCATTTTCCCAAGGCACATGGAGGCTTTGTATCTTATGTCCACCTCCATTAAGGCTGCGTGCCAGGAATATGCCCCTTCCTACATAAAATTCCCAGATACCAGTTCAGTAGGTCTTTAACAATAGAACAAATGCTTGCGCAACTGGGATATTGGGGTCGTGAAAGCTCTTCACAAATTTGAAGCAATAGATATATTTCATGCATTTCAGAAAGAAGTTTTATAATCCTTAATCAGTTCTTTTTTACAGAAAACAAGTCTAGCAAAAGTACATTAAGGTTCTAATCATATTTATTGTCTTTCCCCAAAATAAAATGAATAGAAACATACTCTGTTCTGGCTCAATCTTGGGTGAAACTTTACTGTAGAAGAAAGGGAGGATTGACAAGTCAACTGATCTTCACTTGTATAGCCACACCAACTGTTTACAGTTGGGCTCGTCCCCTCTGCCCTTGCACACTTGTAAAAAATGTTTAATATTACCAATCTACCACCATCCCCACCCCGCCTAGAATAAATGGCCAGACTAATGGGAATGGAGAGAAATAATTTAAAATGCAGAGGCCATTTTGTCTTTGTTTTTGCCTCAGCTGATCCCCTATGTTGTGTTTAGTTGCTTCACAGTGTGAGTAAAATCTGGAGACACTATTTAAATAATACACCCGCTAAATGAGAACTACTGCATTTTTTCTTAACATAGTTTGGTTGCTGTTCATCATTCTGGTTGGTGGTATGTCAGTCTTTGACAAAATAAAAACCTGTACACTCACTTTCCAAGGTTAGACCTATAATTAGAACAACCCTGTATTTGATGGGGCAATCTTCCTCAATGATACCAATCAAGAAAGTCAAGAACATCAGAACCATCATCTGGGGTGCGTTTCAGAGATTCAGATTCCTGGATCTTAATCTCAGATGCTCTTACTCTGTAGGCCTGGGCTCAGAAATCTGTATTTTTTTTTTTTTTTTGGAAGGTTTTATTTATTTATTTGACAGAAACACACCGAGAGAGGCAACACAAGCAGGGAGAGTGGGAGAGGGAGAAGCAGGCCTCCTGTTGAGCAGGGACCCCGATGCGGGGCTCGATCCCAGGACCCTGGGATCATGATCTGAGCCAAAGGCAGACGCTTAACGACTGAGCCACCCAGGCGGCCCCAGAAATCTGTATTTTTACCATGTCCTGCAGGGGATTCTGATCTCTGCAATACTCACTTTGAGGAATACTGCCCCGGATGAAGATCTCTCAGTATATCATCTCAGGCTACCTCTAACTTTGGGATACTTAGATTTGGAGATCAACTCTGTTAGGTCCATTTTGACTCCTTCATAAATGATTTTGTTGGCATAATTCATCTTTTCCTGCCAAGCCTGTACTCAGACGTGCCAGTTGTCCACATGCAAGGGAGACTCACGAATAAGCTGAAAAGTGGATTGAATGAGGTCTGAAAGCCAAGGCATGTGGCCAAAAATGAATGGTAAGATGGAAGAGGGAGTGACTGCAGAAGAAAAGCTGGATTCTGACTCCAAGTGCAGATAAGCCAAGGATATGGACCTAGGCTCAGCTGGGAAGGGGCAGAGTGCACATTAAAAAGGCAGAGATACCATACTTGCCTCCTGGAGGGAGGAACTCTACCTTTGGCCCACTTGGAAAATTTCAGTATACTACCCATGGGTTTTAGAGAAGCATGGCCTGTCATTGCTTCCTTTCCTACCTTGGAATTAACATCTCTCAATCCTTAACAAGAATATTAATAACAAATGAGTATTATTTTCTGTTTTGTTTTTTAGATGCTAGAAGCATGCATACTTTATTTTTTCTCAATTATTTTTTTACCACTTAAAAAATTTATTCAAATTCAATTAACATATAGTGTATTATTAGTTTCAGAGGTTGAATTCAGTGATTCATCAGTCTTCTATAACACCCAGTGCTCATTACATCACATGCCCTCCTTAATGTCCCATCACCCAGTTACCCCATCCCCCACCCCTCTCCCCTCCAGCAACCCTGTTTGTTTCCGATGATTAAGAGTCTCTTATGGTTTGTCTCCCTCTCTGATTTCGTCTTGCTCCCTTCCCCTATGCTCCTCTGTTTTGTTTCTTAAATTCCACATATGAGTGAAATATAATTGTCTTTCTCTGATTGACTTATTTTGCTTGGCATAATACCCACTAGTTCCATCCATGTCATTGCAAACAGTAAGATTTCATTTTTTTGATGGCCAAGTAATATTCCATTATATATGTATGTATATATATATATACCACGTCTTTATCCATTCATCTGTCAATGGACGTCTGGGCTCTTTCCATAGTTTGGCTGTTGTGGACACTGCTGCTATAAACATTGGGGTGCCCGTACCCCTTCAGATCACTACATTTGTATCTTTGGGGTAAATGCCCAGTAGTGCAATTGCTGGGTCGTAGGGTAGCTCTTTTCAACTTTCTGAGGAATCTTCATACTGTTTTTCAGAGTGACTGCACAGCTTGCAATTCCCACCAACAGCATAGGAGGGTTCTCCTTTCTCTGCATCCTCGCCAACATCTGTTGTTCCTGACTTGTTAATTTTAGCCATTCTGACTTGTGTGAGGTGGTATCTCTTTGTGATTTTGATTTGTGTTTCCCTGATGCTGAGTGATGTTGAGCATTTCTTCATGTGTCTGTTGGCCACTTAGATGACTTCTTTGGAGAAATGTCTGTTCATGTCTTCTGCCCATTTCTTGATTGGATTATTTGTTCTTTGGGGTGTTGAGTTTGATAAGTTCTTTATAGATTTTGGATACTAGCCCTTTATCTGATATGTCATTTGCAAATATCTTCTCCCATTCTGTTGTCTTTTGGTTTTGTTGACTGCTTCCTTTGTTGTACAAAAGCTTTTTATCTTGATGAAGTCCCAATAGTTCATTTTTGCCTTTGCTTCCCTTACTGTTGGTGATGTGTTTAGGAAGAAGTTGCTCCAGCTGAGGTCGAAGAGGTTGTTGCCTGTGTTCTCAAGGATTTTGATGGATTCCTGTCTCACATTTAGGTCTTTCATCCATTTTGAGTCTATTTTTGTGTGTGGTGTAAGGAAATGGTCCCGTTTCATTCTTCTGCCTGTGGCTGTCCAATTTTCCCAACACTATTTGTTGAAGAGATGGTCTTTTTTCCATTGGACATTCTTTCCTGCTTTGTCAAAGATTAGTTGACCATAGAGTTGAGGGTCCATTTCTGGGCTCTCTATTCTGTTCCATTGATCTATGTGTCTGTTTTTGTGTCAGTCCCATACTGTCTTGATGATGACAGCTTTGTAATAGAGCTTGAAGTCCGGAATTGTGATGCCACCAGCTTTGCTTTTCTTTTTCAACATTCCTCTGGCTTTTTAAGGGCTTTTCTGGTTCCATACAAATTCTAGGATTATTTGTTCCAGCTCTGTGGAAAAAGTTGATGGTATTTTGACAGGGATTGCATTAAATGTGTAGATTGCTCTAGGTAGCATAGATATTTTCACAATATTTGCTCTTCCAATCCATGAGCATGGAACGTTTTTCCATTTCTTTGTGTCTTCCTCAATTTCTTTCATGAGTGTTCTATAGTACAGATCCTTTGTCCCTTTGGTTAAGCTTATTCCTAGGTACTTTATGGGTTTTAGTGCAAGTGTAAATAGGATCAACTTCTTAATTTCTCTTTCTTCTGTCTTGTTAGCAGAAATGCAAGCAATTTCTGTACACTGATTTTATATCCTGCCATGTTACTGAATTCCTGTATGAGTTCTAGCAGTTTTGGGGTGGAGTCTTTTGGGTTTTCCACATAAAGTATCATGTCATCTGCAAGGAGTGAGAGTTTGACTTCTTCTTTGCCAATTTAGATGCTTTTATTTATTTTTGTTTTCTGATTGCTGAGGCTAGGAATTCTAGTACTATGTTGAACAACAGTGGTGAGAGTGGACATCTCTGTTGTGTTCCTGACCTTAGGGAAAAAGCTCTCAGTTTTTCCTCATTAAGAATGGTATTCACTATGGGCGTTTGTATGTGGCTTTTATGATACTGAGGTAGGTTCCCTACTACATTTTGAAGAGTTTTAATCAAGAAAGGATGCTGTACTTTGTCAAATGCTTTTTCTGTATCTATTGAAAGGATTGTTTGGTTCTTGTCCTTTCTTTTATTAATGTATTGTATCACATTGATTGATTTGCGGATGTTGAACCACCCTTGCAGCCCAGGAATAAATCCCACTTGGTCATGGTGAATAATCCTTTTAATGTACTTTTGGATCCTATTGGCTAGTATTTTGGTGAGAATTTTTGCATCCATGTTCATCAGGGATATTGGTCTGTAGTTCTCCTTTTTGGTGGGGTCTTTGTTTTTGGGGGGGATCAAGGTAATGCTGGCCTCATAAAAAGAGTTTGGATATTTTCCTTCCATTTTGATTTTTTGAAACCGCTTCAGAAGAATAGGTATCAGTTCTTTAAATGTTTGGTAGAATTCCCCTGGGACTGGCCCTGGACTCTTGTTTGTTGGGAGATTTTTGATTACTGCTTCAATTTCCTTGCTGGTTATGGGTCTGTTCAGGTTTTCTATTTCTTTTTGTTTCAGTTTTGGTAGTTTATACGTCTCTAGGAATTCATTTGAATGAGTTTGGAAGTTTTCCTTCCATTTCTGTTCTTTGGAACAGTTTCAGAAGAATAGGTATTAATTCTTCTTTAAATGTTTGGTAGAATTCCCCTGGGAAGCCATCTGGCCCTGGGCTCTTGTTTGTTGGGAGATTTTTGATTACTGTTTCAGTTTCCTTAGTGTTATGGGTCTGTTCATGTTTCTGTTTCTTCCTTGTTCAGTTTTGGTAGTTTATGCATTTCTCGAAATGCATCCATTTCTTCCAGATTGCCTAATTTGTTGGCATATAGTTGCTCATAGTAAGTTCTTAAAATTGTTTGTATTTCTTCAGTATTGGTTGTGATCTCTCCTTTTTCATTCATGATTTTATTTATTTGGGTCGTTTCTCTTTTCTTTTTGATAAGTCTGGCCAGGGGTTTATCGATCTTATTAATTCTTTCAAAGAAAACCAGCTCCTAGTTTTGTTGATCTGTTCTACTGTTCATTTGGTTTCTATTTCATTGATTTCTGCTCTAATCTTTGTTAATTCTCTTCTCCTCCTGGGTTTAGGCTTTATTTGCTATTCTTTCTCCAGCTTTCCTTAAGTGTAAGGTTAGGTGTTGGGTATTTGAGACCTTTCTTGTTTCTTGAGAAAGGCTTGTATTGCTTTATACTTCCCTCTTAGGACCACCTCTGCTGCATCCCAAAGGTTTTGAACAGTTGTGTTTTCATTTTCGTTTGTTCCATGAATTTTTTAAATTCTTTAATTTCCTGGTTGACCCATTCATTCTTTAGTAGCAACCTCCATGTATTTGAGTTCTTTCCAAATTTCCTCTTGTGACTGAATTCAAGTTTCAAAGCATTGTGATCTGAAAATATGCAGGGAATGATCCTAATCCTCTGGTACTGGCTGAAACCTGATTTGAGACCCAGGATGTGATCTATTCTGGAGAATGTTCCATGTGCACTCGAGAAGAATGTGTATTCGGTTGCTTTAGGATGGAATGTTCTGAATATGTGAAGTCCATCTGGTCCAGTGTGTCATTCGAAGCCCTTGTTTCTTGGTTGATCTTCTGCCTAGATGATCTGTCCATTGCTGTGAGTAGGGTGTTAAAGTCTCCTACTATTATTGTATTATTTTCAATGTGTTTCTTTAATTTTGTTATTAATTGGTATATATAGTTGATTGTTCCCATGTTAGGGGCATAAATATTTATAATTGTTAGATCTGCTTGTTGGATAGACCCTTTAATTATGATATAGTGTCCTTCCTCATCTCTTATTACAGTCTTTGCTTTAAAATCTAATTTGTCTGATAGAAGGATTGCTACCTCAGCTTTCTTTTGATGTCCCTTAGCATGATAAATTGTTCTCCACACCCTCCTCCTCACTTTCAATCTGGAGGTAACTTTGGGTCTAAAAAGAGTCTCTTGTAGACAGCATATCAATAGGTCTTGCTTTCTTATCCAATCTGATAATCTGTGTCTTTTGATTGGGGCATTTAGTCCATTTACATTCAGAGTAACTATTGAAAGATATAAATTTAGTACAATTGTATTATCTATAAAGTCACTGTTTTTGTATATTGTCTCTGTTCCTTTCTGGTCTATGTTACTTTTGGGCTCTCTTTTTGCTTAAAGGATCCCCTTTAATATTTCTTGCAGGGCTGGTTTGGTGATCACAAATTCTTTTAGTTCTGTTTGTTCTGGAAACTCTTTATCTCTCCTTCTAGTCTAAATGACAGCCTTGATGGATAAAGTATTCTTGGCTCCATATTTTTCTCTCATTTAGCACCCTGAATATATCGTGCCAGTTCGTTCTGGCCTGCCAGCTCTCTGTGGATAGGTCTGTTGCCAGTCTAATATTTCTACCCTTGAAGATTAAGGACCTCTTGTCCCAAGCTGCTTTCAGGATTTTCTCTTTGTCTCTGAAATTTGCAAGCTTCACTATTATATATTGAGGTGTTGACCTATTTTTATTTATTTTGAGGGGGTTCTCTATGCCTCCTGGACTCGAATGCCCATTCCCTTCCCCAGATTAGGGAAGTTCTTAGCTATAATTTGCTCAAATATACGTTCTGCCTCTCTCTCTCCTCTTCTGGGACCCCAATTCTTCTAATATTGTTTTGCTTTGTGGTATCACTTATCTCTTGAATTCTCCCCTTGTGATCCAGTAGATGTTTATCTCTCTTTTTCTCAGCTTCTTTATTCTCCATCATTTTGTCTTCTATAACACTAATTGTCTCTTCTGCCTCATTTTCCTAGCAGTTAGAGCCTCCATTTTTTATTGCAACTCATTAATAGCCTTTTTGATTTTGACCTGATTAAATCAGATTTTGGTTCTTTTATTTCTCCAGAGAGGGATTCTCTAGTGTTTTCTATGCTTTTTTCAAGCCCGTCAAATATCTTTATAATCATTATTCTGAACTCTAGTTCTGACATCTTACTTATGTCCATACTGATTAGGTCCCTGGCAGTCAAAAAAAAAACCTCTTTTTTGATGTGAGGTTTTTCATCTTGTCATTCTGTCCAAAGAAGAATAGATGAACGAGAGAACAAAATACTAAAATAGCAACAACGACCCCAGAGAAATATACACTAAACAAAGAAGAAACCAAAACCAAAGGGAAAAAAAGAGAGAGAGAATATAATCAGACAGATGAACAGAACTGAGTAATACACTATATCCTGGGTATACTTTGGTCTGTTCGTTAGAAGAAATTAGGTCCCAAAATTGTAAGGAAAGAAAAACTTCTATATATACAAAAATGAAATTTAATACAATGAAAGGATAGAAAAACTTCTATATATACAAAAATGAAATTTAAAACAATGAAAGGATAGCTGTAAAAATGAAAATTAAAAAAGACTTTAAAAAAGTTAATAAAATAAGAAATAGTGGAAAAATAAAAGAAAAAAATTAGAATTGAAAGACTAACGAATCATGAGAAAAAAACCACAAATTCTATATACTATTTTCCCCTAGCACTAGAGTTTTGCAGTTCTCATTGATCGGTAAACTTGGTCTTGGCTGGATGTTCTTGTTGATCTTCTGGGGGAGGGGCCTGTTGCATTGATTCTCAAATGTCTTTGCCCCAAGTGGAACTGCACCACCCTTGCCAGGGGCCAGGCTAAGTAATCTGCTCCGGTTTGCTCTCTGTGGCTTTTGTTCCCTCAAGGCTTTCTGTGGAGCTTTAGAGGATGAGAACGAAAATGGCAGCCTCCCCATCTCCAGCCCCGGAGCCAAGAGCTCGCACCCCCCACTCCTCAGTGTACCCTCAGGGAAAAGCAGTCAGTCACTCCTATCTCCTTGGTCTCTGGCACACTCCGTGCTCACCCGGCCTATTACTGAGCATTTCCATCTCAGGCACATGACCCCGCTTTGAGTCTCCAAACCCTGCAGATGCCTATGGTGTGCTCCAGTGCCGCTACTCCCGGGGGAGCAATGGGGGTCTCCCCATGGTTCTGCTGCTTGCTGGGCCCCTGCTCAGAGAGCCGTCGCCCAATCCTGCGGTGGTTTGTGGTTTATAGCAACCCTGAGCTGAGAGGCCTCTCTGGGGCTCACTGATTGCAGCCAGTTTCCCTGCTCTGATACCTGGGAGCTCTGCTGCACTCAGGCACCCCCAGTCTTTCTGTGACCCCAGGGATCCAGAGACCACACTGTCCCCACGAGGGTTCCACCCCCTGCTTAGCCACTGGAGTGCCTTTCAGGCCCGGACATCCCTCAGCGGAGCAGACTTCTAAAAGTTCTGATTTTGTGCTCTGCTGCTCTATCACTTGCCAGTAGCAGCTGACAGAGGCTCCCTCCCTCCACGGTCTATCTTCTCATATATCGCTTCAGATTCACTTCTCTGCACCTCCTACCTTGCAGAAAGTGGTCGCTTTTCTGTTCAAAGAGTTGCTGCTATTCTTTTCTTACATCTCAGGTTGAGTTCGCAGGTGTTCAGAATGATTTGTTAGCTATCTAGCTGAATTCCTGGGACCAGACGAAACTAGGGTCCCTTACTCCTCCGCCATCTTCCTCCTGCCACAAATGAATATTGTTAATGATATATATATAAATATATAATATATATTTTAAATGATACATAAATAAATATTTATTTATTTGACAGAGAGAGACAAATCGAAAGAAGGACCACAAGCAGGGGGAGTGGGAGAGGGAGAAGCAGGCTTCCTGCTGAGCAGGGAGCCTGATGCATGGCTTGATCCCAGGACCCTGGGATCATGACCTGAGATGAAGGCATTTAATGACTGAGCCACCCAGGGGCCCCTTGTTAATGATATTTTTTTAAAAAAATCAAGTTTCAGAGACAATCTTGGGCATATTAAGATTCATATTATATGTGTGTGTGTTTAAAAAAATTATACCTAATTCGGGACACCTGGGTGGCTCAGTTGGTTAAGCATCTGCCTTTGGCTCAAGTCATGATCCCGGGGTCCTGGGATCAAGCCCCACAGCGGGCTCCCTGCTCAATGGAGAGTTGCCTCTCCCTCTCCATCTGCTTCTTTCCCCCCACACTCATGTTCTTTCTCACTCTCTCTCAAATAAATAAAATCTTTCTAAAAATTACATGTAATTCATACAAAAGTATAAAAATAAATATACTTTTGTTAAAAAAATTTTTTAAGTATACCTTTAAAAAAGAATAATAAAAATAAATACCCAGGGCGCCTGGGTGGCTCAGTTGGTTAGGCGGCTGCCTTCGGCTCAGGTCATGATCCTGGAGTCCCTGGATCGAGTCCCGCATTGGGCTCCCTCCTCGGCAGGGAGTCTGCTTCTCCCTCTCCCACTCCCCGTTTGTGTTCCCTCTCGCTGTGTCTTTCTCTGTCAAATAAATAAATAAAATCTTAAAAAAAAAAAAATAAATACCCAAATTAGTTTAAGAAAAAGAACATTCCATTAATTTAGACCATGTCTTCTCTGACCACAACCTCTTTCTCTTCAACAAGAGGTAACCACTAAATTGAATTTTGATTTAAACCACTAAATAAATTGTTGTTTCTTTCCATGTGTTTGTGTGTGTGTGTGTGTTTAAGGCCTTACCTTTTTAAAATGACTATTTATTTAAGGACTTTTTTTAGAGCAGTTTTAGGTTCGCAAGAGAGCTGAGAGGAAGATACAGAGGTTTCCAATCACCCTCTGCCCCCGTACACACACAGCCTCCTCCATTATCAACATCCCCTAACAGAGCAGTTTGTTACAATTGATGCACTTACATTAACACATTGTAATTACCTAAAGTCCATAGTTTTCTTTAGGGTTCACTTTTGGTGTTATACATTCGGTGGGTTTGGACAAATGTATAATGATGGGATTCCATCATTGTAGTACACAGTATTTTCACTGTTCTATAAATCCTCTGTGCTCCAACTATACATGTCCCAAACCCCACCCTTACCTTCAACCCCTGGCAACCACTGATCTTTTTGGTGTTTCCCTAGTTTCACCTTTTCCAGAATTTCTTATGGTTGGAAAAATACAGTATGTAGCCTTTTCAGATTGACTTCTTTCACTAGCAATACACATTTAAGTTTCCTCTATGTCTTTTTATGGCTGGATGGCTCACTTCTTTTTAGCGCCGAACAGTATTGAATGTACCACAGTTTGTCCATTCATCTACTGAAGGACGTTTGGTTGCTTCCAACTTTTGGTAATTATGAACAAAGCTGCTAGAAACATCCACGTGCAGGTTTTTGTTTGGACAGAAGTTTTTGATTCGTTTGCATAAGTACCACAGAGTGCAGTTGCTGGATCATATAGTATGTTTCATTTTGTAAAAATATGCCAAACTATCTTTCAAAGTGGCTATACCATTTTGCATTACCAGCAGCAATGAATGAAAGTTCCTATTGCCCCACATCCTTGTCAGTATTTGGTATTGTCAGTGTTCCAGATTTGGCCATTCTAGTAAGTGTGTAGAGGTATCTTATTGTTTTAGTTTGCATTTCCCTGATGACATGGGATATGGTGGACCACCTTTTTTATATGCTTATTTGCCATCTGTATATCTTCTTTGGAGAGGTGTCTGTTAGGTTTTTGGCCCATTTTTAAATTTTTTTTTCTTACTGAGTTTTAAGAGTTCTTCGTATATTTTGGATAACAATTGTTTATCAGATGTATAATGATATTGAGCATCTTTTCATGTGCTTGTTGGACATTTTTATTTCTTATGTGTAGAAATGTCCATTTGGTCCTTTGCCCATTTTTTTGTTTGTTTTTTTAAAGACTTTATTTATATTTGTCAGAGAAAGGGAGAGAGCACAAGCAGAGGGAGTGGGAGGCAGAGGTAGAAGCAGACTCCCCACTGAGCAGGGAGTCCAACGTGGGACTCCATCCCAGGACCCTGGGATCACGACCTGAGCCGAAGGCAGATGCCCGACTGACTGAGCCACCCAAATGTTCCCTTTGCCCATTTTTTAATTTGGTTGTTTGTCTTTTTACTTTTGAGTTGTTAGAAATCTCTCTTTCTCCATCCCTCTCTCTCTTAATATATATAGATAGGTAGATAGATAAATAGATATACAGATATGTATTCACACACAAATGCACATATATATATTTTTCCGGATACTAGACTCTTATCAGAGATGATTTACAAATATTTTTTTCCCATTCTGTAGGTTGGATTTCTACTTTCTTGGTAATGTCCTTTGATACACAAAAGTTTGAAATCTAATTTGTCAATAATTTGTTATTGCTTTTTGTGCTTCTGTTATATCTAAGAATCCATTGCTAAATTCAAAGTCATGAGGATTTATCCCTGTATGTTCTTGTTGTGACACTATAAGCACTAGAATTTCATAAATTTCCATAAATGGAATCAAGCAGCCTGGATTTTTTTCACTCAGCATAATGTTTATAAGACTCTTCATATTGTTACATGTTTTAGTAGTTTATTCTTTTTTTTACTGCCGATTAGTATTCCATTCAATGGAGGTACCACATTTTGTTTCTCCCTTCACCTATTGATGGCCATCTGGGCTGTTTCCAGTTATGAACTGTTATGAGTAGTGCTTCTGTGAACATTCATGTAAAAGCTTTTGTGTGGATATATGTTTTCACTTCTCTTGGGTAAATACCTAGGAGTGGAATTTCTGGGTCATATGCTAAGTGTCTGCTTCACTTTACAAGAAACTTCCAAACTGGTTCCCAAAGTAGTTGTGTAATTTTGCATTTTCATTAGCAACATAGGAGTGTTCAGTTGCTCTACATTTTTGCCACAACATGCTGGGTGTTGTCAGTCTTTTTAATTTTAACCATTCTAAGGGGTAGCAGTTTTTGTTAAATTTTTTTTTTTTAAGATTTATTTATTTATTTGAGAGAGCGAGAATGAGAGAGAGAGAGAGAGTACATGAGAGGGGGGAGGGTTAGAGGGAGAAGCAGGCTCCTCGCCGTGCAGGGAGCCCGATGCGGGACTCGATCCAGGGACTCCAGGATCATGACTTGAGCCGAAGGCAGTCGCCCAACCAACTGAGCCACCCAGGCGCCCTAAGGGGTAGCAGTTTTTAAAAGCTCCCCAAGATTATAGGTACGTTTCTGTAAATAGTACACCAATTAAAACTTGAGGGGAAAAAAAAAAAAAACTTTCTACATGATTCTAATGTGCAGCCATAGTTGAAAACTACTGAGCTCTCTAGACAAATGAGTTCCAAATACTTAAGTAATGACAGATATTTGTCCTTATGCATTCATGATTTATTTGTTTTCACTCACCCATTCATTTACTCCAAAAGAGCTGCACTGACTCTTTCCTAAGCGTTGGGAATGTAGAGATACTACAGTACCCCTGCCCTCAAGAAGCTCAGTGTCAAGTTGTTGTTTTTTTTCTCTTTTAAGAAAACCGAATTTCACATGCATGACCACAGTTACTTCAGACAGTTTTTTGTTTGTTTGTTTGTTTTGTTTTTTACTGCTCTTGGAATTTTGCAGCCCTGGACTAACTTCCGTCCTGATGAGGGGGATGAAAAGGTAATGGGATCATTCATGGTGTTTGCGATGTTGCTTTTTTGGTTTTGTACTTTCCCTTCCCTGCTTCCTATGTCCCATATTTCCTTTAGTACATAATTCAACTTTGGGAAGAATGTCTTTAAATGAGGTAGGTAGGGAGTTGTAAAAATAAAGATAAAACGGACATATTTTACCCCTGGTATTTGCCCACTGGTCCCTGCACATCATAGAGGCCATGGTTGGGTTTTGACCTTTGTATTTTGTTTCTCCCTTGTTGTTTTTTTTTGATATAGAAAAGTCTTCGATAAACAGGATATTCTAATAAAAATAAGACAAATAGGCAAAACATAAATCCTCACCAGAAACCTCGTAAAGAAATATAGTAGATGGGTGAAAATTATTTGGCCTATAAGCCAAACAAAACTCACATGTAAAATTGTGTCATTAAATAGTAAAATATTTTCTCATTTGCTGTTAAATTTATACTATAAAAAGTCTTTGAAATGATACAACAATGCCCACCTCTTTGGAACTCCTAGAAAGAGGTATAAAACCTAAGGTAGAGGTCAGTGTGAGGGTGGTTAAAATTGACTGCCACTTAGTTACAAAACAAATTCTGCACAGGGCAATTGTGCCTTGGGGCCTTAGTGACTCCAGAGACCACAGAAATCTGGTAGAAAAGTGGCTAATGAAAAGTCTGACAAGTAATAGAAAGTTACTAGTCTAGCTCTAGGTCTAGAGAAATTTCATCTACAAAATGGATGAATTTTCATCAAGAAAATATTTTCTAGAGCAATCTCAAGCCAACTTAATCCCTTGATTGATATTCTCTATAATACAGTAAAACCATTGTCAGTATTTGCTATGTTTATTTTTATTTCCTTGAATTTTTTTTTTAAAGATTTTATTTATTTATTTGACAGAGAGAGACACAGCGAGAGAGGGAACACAAGCAGGGGGAGTGGGAGAGGGAGAAGCAGGCTCCCCTCAGAGCAGGGAGCCCGATGCGGGACTCGATCCCAGGACCCTGGGATCATGACCTGAGCTGAAGGCAGTCGCTTAACCAACTGAGCCACCCAGGCGCCTGTTTCCTTGAATTTTTTTTTACTGCAATTATTTTTCTATTTTCATTTTTTAACACAAATCGGATTAATCAGTTTTGCTCAGCTTTACTGAAGGTATGACTGACAAATAAAAATTATCTCTTTAGGTTGTACAATGTGATTTTTAAGGTGTACAACTGATGATTTAATTCATATACATATACACTGTAAAACAATTATAACAATCCAGTTATCACCTCACATACTTTTTGTGTGTGCGGTCAGAACACTTAAGATCTACTGTCTTAGAAAATTTCAAATATACAGTCCAATGTTATTGATAGTCATCATATTAGACATTAGAACTCCAGAACTTATTCATCTTATGACTGAAAGTTTGTACCTTTTGGGGGGGGGGTTGGGGGGTTTTTTTTTTTTTAAGATTTTATTTATTCATTTGACAGAGAGAGACACAGTGAGAGAGGGAACACAAGCAAGGGGAGTGGGAGAGGGAGAAGTAGGCTTCCTGCCGAGCAGGGAGCCTGATGTGGGGCTCGATCCCAGGACCCCAGGACCACGACCTGAGCCGAAGGCAGACGCTTAACGACTGAGCCACCCAGGCGCCCCTGAAAGTTTGTACCTTTGACCAACATCTCATTTCTCTTGCCTCCTAACCCCTAGCAACCACCAGTCTTTCTGATTCTGAGTCTGAGTTTTTTAGATTCCACATATAAGTGAGATCATACAGTATTTGTCTTTCTGTGTCTGGCTTATTTCACCTAGCATAACGTTCTCCATGTTTATTATCCATGTTGTCACAAATGGTAAGATTTCCTTCAAGGTTGAATAATATTTCTGTTACATATATATATTTATTTACATATATATGTATAAAATTTCATCTGTCATGTAATTTTAATATAATTCATCTGTTCGCCCATTGATGGACACTTTGATTATTTCCATATCTTGGCTATTGTGAATAATGCTGCAATGAACATGGGAGTGCGGATGTTCTTTTTAAGATACTAATTTCATGGGATGCCTGGGTGGCTCAGTCAGTTAAGCATCTGCCTTAGGCTCAGGTCATGATTTTTGGATCCTGGGATCGAGTCCTGTATCAGGCTTCTTGCTCAGCGGGGAGCCTGCTTCTCCCTCTGCCTCCGCTTCTCCCTGCTTGTGCTCGTGCTCTCGCTCTCTCTGACAAATAAATAAAATCTTTTTTTAAATGATTTTATTTATTTATTTGACAGAGACAGAGATGGCGAGAGCAGGAACACAAGCAGGGGGAGTGGGAGAGGGAGAAGCAGGCTTCCTGCTGAGCAGGGAGCCTGACGTGGGGCTTGATCCCAGGATGCTGGGATCATGATCTGAGCCGAAGTCAGACGCTTAACGACTGAGCCACCCAGTCGCCCCATAAATAAAATCTTAAAAAAAAAATACTGATTTCATTTTCTTTGGTTATATACCCAGAAGTGGGATTGCTGGACCAAATGGTAGTTACTTTTTAATTTTTTTTTTAAGATTTTATTTATTTGTCAGAGAACGAGAGCATAAGCAGGGGGGCGGCAGGCAGAGGGCGAGGGAGAAGCAGACTCCCCGCTGAGCAGGGAGCCCGACGTGGGGCTTGATCCCAGGCCCCCGGGATCATGACCTGAGCTGAAGGCAGGTGCTTAACCAACTGAGCCACCCAGGCGCCCCTCCTTTTTAATCTTTTGAGGAAACTCCATATGATTGTCCATAATGACTGCAGCAATTTACACTCCCACCAACAGTGTATAAGGGTTCCTTTTTCTCCACACCCTCACCAACAGTTGTTATCTCTTGTCTTCTTGATGTTAGCCATTCTAATAGGTATGAAGAGATATATCTTTGTGGTTTTGATATGCATTTCCCTGATTATTAGTGATGTTTAGCACCTTTTCATATACCTGTTTTTGTATGTCTTCTTCCTGAGAAATGTCTATTTAGGGTCTCTGGGTGGTAGTTATTATTATTGCTATTGATTTGTTTGGATTCCTTATGTATTTTGGACATTAACCTGTCATCAAATATATGGAAAAATTGTTGTGGCTCAAGAAACTGATCTAGGAATTTGTCCTTATATTGGACACATGTCCCAAGATGTATATATGACCTCTTTCATCAACAAAAATTGGCAACAAGCTAAATGTGTAACAGTAGGAGAGTAATTCAATTAGGGCATTTTTACATTGTTTAATAGTCACAAAGCAAGGGTTGGCAAACTCTTCTGTGAAAGAACAGATAGTAAATATTGAAGGCTTTGTGGGCCATATGGTTTCTGTCACAAATAATCAACTCTGCCATTGTAGCATGAAAGCAGTCGTAGACAATATGTGAAAGAGTGGGCATGGCTGTGTTCCAGTAAAACTTTATTTATTAAAAAATGGAATTGGTTTACAGACCTTAATTTATAGACCCATGGTTTAAAGAAATGATATAGATTTGCATTTATTGACATAGAGAATTTATCATAATATACTACTGGGTAAAAAAAAAAACCACTTTGGCATAAGTGATGGTACTTATGTAAAATGAAGGTTTATATGTGTATATATGCGTAGGTGGAGAAGTGTCTAGAAGGAAGTTCAGCAAAACTTAATGGAGGTATTATCTCTAGGTTGAAGGATTTGGGGTGATTTTTTTCTCTATATTTTTGCATATTTTTATTATTAGAAAAATATTTTCATTTAATAATTTCTTTGACAGAGTAGTTTCATGGTTGTTTTAGAGTTATCACATAGAGTTGTGCAGCCTGCACATTGCAGGGTTTCAGAAGACGCCATTGCCATAGCACGATGGAGGCTCTCCCCCGGAGAGCGGCCCTCCTCTCCATTCCCATCTCTGGTCAGCTTTGTTCAATTGATTCAACAAACATTTATTTCACATCTACTGAGCCAGACATCGTTCTGGATGCTACAGAGATAACAGCAAAGCAGACAAAAATTTCTGCCCTTCTAGAGCTTACGTTCTAGCAGAGACGTATAGTAGAGAGTGAAGTGTCTAGTACCTTAGAGAGTGGTAATAGAGCAGATTGATAGGAGGATCCAGAATGCTGCAGCAGAGATGGGTTTTCCCTTCTAAAGAGGATGGTCAGAACAGAACTTAACACAGAAAGCTGCAATTGAGCAAAGACTTGAAAGGGCTCAAAGAGGAAGCCATGTTGATAACTTGGGTAGCAGCATTCTAGATACAG
The DNA here is from genome assembly GCF_011800145.1 of Mirounga leonina. NCBI lineage: Eukaryota > Metazoa > Chordata > Mammalia > Carnivora > Phocidae > Mirounga > Mirounga leonina. The sequence continues at coordinate 25,484,227 of NW_023270268.1, forward strand.
GGGCCAGCCAATACAAACAAAGACCTTGAGGGAAAAGCATACCTGGTGGTTTTGAGGAATAGTAAGAAGGTGAGTGTGGCGGGGTAGAATGAGGGAGGGAGAGAACAGGAGGAAATGAGGACAAAATGGTAACAGGTAGCCAGATCACTAAGCCCCTGCAGGTCAGAGCCACTGAAGTATTTTTGAGTACAGCAGTGACCTGATGTGACTGACACATTTAAAGGGCCACTCTGGATGCTGGGCTGAGAACAGGCTGTGGAGTACCAGGAGCACTTGACAGAGCGTTTTGTAATTTCCTTTTTTCCCCTATCTCTCTTTCTCACTGGCCTGCAGAATCCCAAAGGTCAAGGGATGCTTTGTTGTGTCCTCTTTTCCTAGCACAGTTTTGGCAGAAGGAATAGCTAGAACAAAGGCACTGAGGCCTTTTTACTGAATGAAAAAAGCAGGCAGAATAAATAAATCTCTTGTTTTACAGAAGAGAAAAGTTAGAACTTACGGAGGTTTCAGGATGGCCCAGGGTCAACACAGGGTCAGCACCAGAGCCAAGGCCTTTCAGTTCTGAGGTCAGCGTTCCTTCCGCCCTGGGACAAAAGACAGATATTACCGACAAGGTAAGGTGGAGGTGAATGAAGAGAGGTGGCTTGAGTTGGCTTCTGCAGACTTTTATGACAGGCCAAGGCATTTTGACTTCCTGTAGTGAGAATGATTATAGCTAACATCATATTTAAAAAAAGATGTATACGAACATGTCAGGAGATCTACCACTACACGTTGCTGCTCAGAAAAGGCAGACCGAAAAATAGCACTGAGAATATGATTCCCATGCGTGTAATACACAAATGCGGAAGTGGGAGGATGTTCGCCAAAGTCAGTGATGCTTACTGCTTGATGGTAGGATTTCAGAGAGTTTTACATTTTCTTCTTTCTTCTTTTCTGGATTGTTTGAATTTCCTACAATAAGCAGGTAAGAACAGAAGAAATAAAAAGCGTTTGATGTGAAAAAGGTAACATTAAGCTAACATTTATATGCACTTTGCAGTTTCACATCCCCTGTAGCGGCCCTATTTCTTTGTAAATTCTTCTAGGGCAGGAACTGTGTTTTATTCGTTGTTACAGGCCCAGCATGCAAAGCCTGCACAAATAGGTGTTCAGTAGGGCTTGTGGAAAGAATGCAAATTGCCTTTGTGAACTGTAGTTTTTATGATCTTCAATAGACACCTAGGGGGCCCCAGGAATGACATGAACAAAGGTTCGAGCTGAGGGGAGTTTTATCTCTTTCCTGATTGGCATTGCCATGGCACTCAGGGTACCAGGAATCCTTGTACAAAAGTTTTAAAAAGCTTAAATGGTAAATTTACAGATTTGTGATGCCTGGTCTCAAGTCCTACCTTAGCACTCTACACAAATTGGGCTTTTCAGTGGAAGAGGTTTAATAAAGAATCAGCGGTGGTGTCAACCTTTACTCTGGTAATATTTCAATCTAGCCTTTGGGTTTTAATGACGGTTGTCGTTAGCATTGGGTTACATCATTCCCAGGAAAGCCCTCCTTTACAATCAATACCTCAGGGTTCATTTGCTGATACAGTCAATTGTCTGATTATCTGAACTCAAAGAGTGCTGGGTTTTGCTCCTTAAATCGTCTGTTTGGTTTTAAATCATTGTAGAAAAATAATTAGGAGTGACCTTAGGCCACTGATGTAAAATTAATAGCTTTAAAAATATTTCATTCCTGTTTTTTACTACTATTACTTATTGTTTACATAAGCTTTAACATAACAAGGAAGTCGTCACCCAGCGTCCTGTCACCCCATCACCTAAACTTTTTGTGTTTTCCCATGTATTTTTCCAGTTCTTGACTAAAATGCACACATAATCAAAGGGTTAGGCACAATTTTTCAGTCTTCTCTACTTACTTAGCATTAAACAATAAACATTTTCACAATGATTTTTAAACTAGCTTCATAGATGGGGCGCCTGGGTGGCTAAGTCGGTTAAGCATCTGACTCTTGATTTCAGCTCAGGTCATGATCTCAGGGTTTTGAGATGGAATCTCACGTAGGGTCTCAAGTCTGCTTGTCCTTCTCCCTCTGCTCCTCTTCCCCCCCCCAAATAAAAAGTAAATAAAATCTTTAAAAAAATAAATGAAATACCTGCATAGTATTCTAGCTTGTAGATTCATACTGTCCAAAACCATTGCACAAATGGTAAGTATTTGAATTGGTTCCAGTTTTTCGCTGACATTTAATTGGGTTGAACAAGCAAATTTTTGCCCATTTGGCTCTATTTATTTTCCAACTACAAGCAAAATGTTAACTGAACTTTCCTTCTATCAGACTCTCAATGATCGAATTAATCTGAACTTCTTTCTTTTTTTAACAGTATTTTGAGGTATAATTGACATAAAATAAACACATATTTAGTGTATAGTTTGATAAATTTTGATATATGCATTTACCTGTGAAACCATCACCATAATCAACATAGTGAACATATCCATTATCCCAAAAAGTTTCCTTGTGCGCCTGTGTAATGTACCTCCTATCCCTCCCTCTCCATTCTCTCCTCAGGCAACTGTTGATCTGTTCTTTGTTATATAGATTAGTTCACATTTTCTAGAGGCTTATATTCATGGAATAATACAGTATGTACTCTTTTTTTCCTGGCTTCTTTCATTCTACATAATTACTTCGGCATTCATCCATATTTTTCTATGTTCCTTTTTATTGTTGAGTAGTATTTCATTGTATGAAATTTCTTTATCTACTTACCTGTTGGTGGACTTTTGACTTGTTTCCGGTTTGGGGCTTTTACAAACAAATAGATGTTGTTACGAACAGTTCTGTATAAGTCTTTGTATGGACATATGTTTTCATTTTTCGCGGGTAAATACGTAGGAGTGCAATGGCTGAATCATATGGTAGCTGTATATTTGACTCTTCAAGTAACTGCCAAACTCTTTTCCATTTTGCATTCTCACCAGCAGGTAGGAGAGTTTCAATTCTGCTACATCCTTGTCAACACTTGGTATGGTTAGTCTTTTTAATTTAGCTTTTTAAATACATGTGTAGTGATTTTAATTTGCATTTCCTAATGACTGATTTTGAACATCTTTTCATTTGCCATTTATATATTTTCTTTGTGAAAGTTCTGTTTAAATCTTTTGCCCATTGTTTTATGGGATTGTTTCTTTTTTTGTCATTGAATTTTGAGTTATTTATTCTGGATGCAAGTCTCTTATCAGATATATTCTGTGCAAATATTTTCTCCCAGTCTCTAGCTTGTTTTCTCATTTTCTTAATAGTGTCATCTGAAGAACGGAAGTTTTAAATTTTGATGAAATCCGACTTATTAATTTGTCCTTGTATGAATCATGCTTTTGGTGTTATATCTAAGAAGCCTTGCCTAACCCAAATTCATAAGGATTTTCTCTTATGTTTTCTTCTAGAATTTTTATAGTTTTAGATTTTACATTTAGGTCCATGACCCATTTTCACTTCATTTTGATAAATGGCATGAAGTATGGTTTGTTTATTATTATTATTATTATTGTATATGAATATCCAGTTATTCTAGCACCATTTGTTGAAAAGACCATCCCTTCTCTATTGATTGCATTTGCACCTTGGGGGAAAAAAAAAATCAATGTCCCTAATGTGGGTCTCTTTCTGGGCTCTCTGTTCTGTTTCGTTGATCTTGTTTGTCAATACTTGATATCAGTACCACACTATTTTGATTACTTTAGCTTTGTAATAAGTCTTGAAATGAGGTAGTGTTAACCCTCTTAGTTCTTTTCCCAAATCGTTTTACCCAGTGTAGGTCCTTTGCATTTCCATATTAATCTTAGAATCAGATTGTCAATTTCTAGAAAATTTTTGCTGGGATTTTGATTGAGATTGCCTTGAATCTATAATTAATTTGGAGATAATTAACATCCATCTTAACAATGCTGAGTCTTTTAATCTACAGACAAGGTATATCTCTCCATTTATTTAGGTCTTTAATTTTTCTCAGCAATATCTTATAAGTTTATAGTGTACAGATTTTTCACATATTTTGTCAGATTTAGTTCTAAGTATTTCATATTTTTGATGCTATTTTAAATATTTTTAAAATTGAAATTTTAATTGTTTACTGACTATTATTTGCTTACTGAAATACACTTGATATTTATGTTGATCTTTTATCCTACAGCCTCAGCTAAAATCAATTATTCTCCTTTTTGTGGATTCCTTTGGGTTTTCTACATAGACAATCATGTCAGCTATGTATAAAAGTAGTTTTACTTCTTTTCCACATTGAATGCCTTTTATTTCTTTTTCTTGTCTGATTGCCTGCTCTAGGACCTCCAATGCAATGCCAAATACAGTACTTATCTTGTTCCTGATCATACGGGGAAAGCATTCAGTCTTTACCATTAAGTATGATGTCAGGTATAGGTTTTTGGGGTTTTTTTAAGATTTATTTATTTTAGAGAGAGAGAGAGAACGTGTGAGCTGGGGGGAGGAGCAGAGGGAGAGGGAGAGAGAAACTCAAGTAGACTCCCTGCTGAGTGTGGAACCCAATGTGGGGCTCTATCTCATGATAGAACCAAAACCAACAGTCAGTTGTTTAACTGACTGCACCACCTAGGTGCTCAGGTACAGGTTTTTTATCGATGTCCTTTATCAGCTTGAGGAAATTCCCTCCTCTACTTAGTTTTCTAGGAGTTTTTATTAGTAATAGGTACCAGATTTTTGCCAAATGCTTTTTCTGTCTGTTGAGATGATCATATGGTTTTTCTATACCGTCACCCACTTTCTGATATAGATGCCCTCCTCTACCACACTTGGACTCTGACACCCTGTACCAGGACACGAGGACACCCTTCTGTGGGGATACCATCTCACCTTGCTTGAGCTCTGAACCCACATTCTGGGCCACATTCCCCCAACATGGAGGCCCACCTCACTCCACTTGGGCTTTAAAACCCATGTCATGCTGCTTCTCTGGATGGGCACCTCTTTACCCAGCTCAGGGTCTGTCAGCTTGTTGCAGGCCAAACCCATGCATGGACATCCTGCTCAACCTGCTCAAGCTCTGACACCGTGCCAAGGCAGCACTTCTGTGTGGACATCCTCCTTCCCCTGCTTGGGCCCTGTCATCTGCTCTGGGCTACTATGCTACCTACACTTGCCCTCCTTGTACTCTCAGCTGCTGATGCAGATGCCTGTCTTGCTCTGTTCCAGCTAATCATTTTAGCAGAATCGTTTGTGAAGGGAAAGGAAGAGAAGAGGAAAGAACATTTGTATTTTTAGCAAGTTCGCCAAATGATTTTTATGTTTATGTTACAGTTGATCAATAGACCTTACCTGGATAAAAACTGGATGAGAACAATGGAACCCAAGTACTTTGATATTAAAAATAACTTGGCAATGTGATTTAGAATGTGCATTGATACCTAGATGGGAAATAGCTCATTGTTTTCTTTAAAAATTTTACCAGTAAGAAAAATAGGCTATATGAGATGAATAGAGTATCTCAGATGTCAGTAAAGCAAAGGATTATGTAAAAGTACTGTAGTTAATGTCAGTTTCTTGAAAACTCCATAGATGAGCTTTACGTGGATAATGATAAGGAGTGACAGTGGTGAAATATATTCTATGCTTTTATTAGGAGTATCTAATATGGCAAAAGTAGTCAGTACAGGAAGGGTTGAAAGATAGAATCTACCATCAGCCCTAAGGAAACTGATCATCCATCTCTTCTTCAAGGCTCTCCTCTTTAGGGCACCTGCTCCCCTCCAAATCTTTCTCTTTCCCAAACTGTGTTACCAGCTAGTCCATTCATCCTAGCAACTGTGTCTTTTTTAGCACCCTCTTACCATACTCCTGATTTGTTCTCTCAGATTTCCCATTTTTACTTTCATCTTTACCCTTTCTCTCATTATTCCAGCAACTCACAGGAGTGATGAACAGGCAAAACTCAGAAGGTTTGCAGGGAGTCAGCTGGTGAATGCTCACATGTTGCTGATTTCTGCCTGCTATAGTCCATTACTAACTACTGACATGCTGGGAGACTCAGGCATTTGCCTGTGCAGATCAGAGTTGCGGAAGAAATACTTTAAGTGTTTCCATGGCTTTGTAATTGTACCATACTTCACCTTGATTAAGTTTACATGTCACTTCCAGATTAGTCAGGTCCCCCTGAGGTTCACTGTGTTTGATGTCATCGATAGCCAGTATAACTAAATACTTACTTGTGAAATTCCTCGCTTACTGCCTGTTTGTTTCTCACACTAGAATATGAGCTCCTCACAGATAGGGAGGGTGTCTGTGCTCTTCACCAGCCGTAGCTCCATCTTCCCTGCACAGCCAACCATTAACAAATGCTGTGAGCCCTGCTCCAGCACCTATCCCAACCCATCCACATTTTGCTGATCTATCTCTGTGATGATCTGGGCCCCTCCATTTCCAGCCTGGATCACACCACGGCCTTCCAGGCTGGTCCTGCTGCCACTGTGTCTGGCTACTCTCCACATGGTGGAAGACTGATCTTTGACAGATAGATAAAATAGATAATAAATCATGTTTCTGCTGTGCTCACAATCCCCCTGCGGCTCCTCACTGTTGGAATCTGACCTCTGGTTCCAGTGGTCGATGGGAACAATCAGCTCTTGGAAAGGAAGGACCCTGATTTGTAGTTTGTCAGTGTTAGTGGTATAAATAATCTCATCATGGCCTATTTCAAGCTTTTTTTTCTTTCCTCCCTCCCTCATTCCCTTTTTTTCCTTTCCCTCCTTCCTTCATCTCTTATTCTCTGCCTCCTCCAGGATATACATTCTGTGACAGGAAGATCCATGTTTGTCTTAGTCATTGCTTAAAGGTGCCAGAAACATAGCAGATGCTCAATAAATATTTGTTGAATGAATGATTGATTAAATGAATGGATGATCCATTCTTAACACTGTATTTCCAGCATTTAAGAATTGTTCATGGGGGGCGCCTGGGTGGCTAAGATGGTTAAGCATCTGCCTTCGGCTTAGGTCATGATCCCAGAGTCCTGGGATCGAGCCCCACATCGGGCCCCTGGCTCAGCGAGGATCCTGCTTCTCCCTCTGCCTCTCTCCCTGCTCATGCTTTCTCTCTCTCTCTGTATCTCTGTGTATCAAACGAATAAATAAAATCTTAAAAAAAAAAAAAAGAATTGTTCATGGGTAGACGGACCAGTTTTCAAATAACCAAATAATGCTCAGCACTTTCAAGTTCACAATGCACTGCCTCACACATCATCCCATATAACCCAGGCACCATCCTGAGAAGAAGCCAGGGAAGGTGTTTGTCTCCCCACTTTACAAATGAGGAAATGAAGACTCAGAAGGGTAGAGGTGTCCCCCCCAGGTCACACTGCAAGTAACATGGTACTTCAGGGCGAGTTGTCCCAAGAAAACAGGAGAGAAAGGGAGGGAGAGCAGGAAGAGGCAACTGATAACAGCGGAGAGGCTTACTTAGGCCTCCACCAGCTGTATCTTTCAGCTCAGGGCCAGTAGAGTGGGGATTTCAGACCCAGTTCCCAAACCTGTCACTAGGGTCACACTCCCAGGCAGGGAGGGCTGTGCCCCCCACCCCAAGTCCCGGCAGCCCACACAGAGTGGGCTCACCCCTTGTCCCCCTGTCTTCTTTCACTTCTGTAGAACTGCAGCTGAGATTGCAAGCTGGAGACCTACAAGCTGAGTTCCATTTTCAGGTGTGGCTTATTGAGCCCCTGTAGCGTTTTTAAAATTGAGCCCATTTACAAAGCAAGAGATTACACATGGGTAAGTGGTTTTTTTGGTTTTTGGTTTTTTGGCAAATAGGAAACTGGCCATTATTAACTGGGCTGACGGTGGCCACCCTCTGAGACCAGACAAGAGTTTTCCAGTTCACCCCACAGTCCCCACAATTTCCTTTCATGTTTCCAACCTGGAGGACAGCTACCAACTGTCATTTATTTTCATGCTTGTACCGTTTTCCTTATTGTTGAGAAGCATACTTCTGAACTTAAATCTCTACCCAAAGGAGGAAAACAAAATACACAGGGCCTCGTGATGTTATTACGTGATGACTGGCAGTCCCCTGAGTCCCTGAGCCTTGGATTACATCCCGCTTTCAAATAGACCCTCCCTGAGTCCTCTCGACAATCCCACAAAGAAGGCTTCGAGAACCTCCACTTAGGTGAGGATCCTGGAATCCAGAGAGACTGAGGGTCCTGCACAAGGTTTCGTAACTAATCAGAAGCAGACCTAGAACTTGAAGACAACATCTCACCGGGCATGGAAATCCACGTAAATTGCATTCGCAGCTCCACACTTTGCCTTTGTGTTTACCCTAAAGCAGCGTGTGCAGCTTGAACCAGCCCTTGTGTAAGCTGCCACGTGCCCATTAGGTGGCGCCCTAAGCCAACAAAGCTTTCCAGAACAATGCCTTTGTGGAAATTGGTTTTCTTCCCCTATTACAGGATTTTAAGTTAGGACGGTTTATCCTTTCTTTGTCTTCTTTCTTTTAAAATAACGGTCTTTCAACACACACACAATATAGTGTGGATTTTGTGCCAGACATAAAATGAAATTCGCCTTAATCCATCACCTAGGGAGAAAGTGTTTGTGTCACAATTGACATCGTTAAATTTTAAATGAAGTAAGCAAGCAGTAAGAAGGTCTGAAATACAGTCATTGTTCAAGAAGTCATGCAGACACTGATCAGCTGCTCTGTACAATTAGGAATAAAACAAGCACTGCTGAAAGCCTCAGTGAGGAAAAAGGCAGAGGGTGGTTGGACTTGCACTCCATGAAGTTAACACTTCCATTTCAAGTTCAGGCAGATTGGCTGGGCGCAGCAGGGATGGCTACTCCGGCAGCCCCATTGTCCCGGCCTCAGCTCTGCCCAGAGGGCCGAATGGGAGGAAGTACAGGCCTCCCCCTCCTTACCTGCTACCTTGTTTTTGCAAAGTCTAAGAACGTGTGAGGAGCTTCATCCAGATTGGCCGGATCTGTCTTAACCATCAGCATATTATTATGGTGAATCTATTCTTAAATCAAAATACATTTGTTCTTTTGTGTCTTGTACTAGCAAGGAATTTGGAACCAGTCTCTCTGGTGCTAGCCCTTGCCATCCATTATTCAAGCTATGTTGTTAAAAAGAGAATGACAGCAGATACAGTTCTGATATGCAGCTTAAATATCCGTTCATTTGTTCCATATAAGAGGTACTAAGATTATCAAATGAGAACATGAAGACTTGCCTATAAAATAAAATATCATAATGGCAGGTGGGGGTATTTTGGATGTTGGAATTTTTTGGTAAATGTGAGGATTGGCAGGAAGCCTTTCAACTTCAACTTTGTTCTGTCTTTTCCCCGATCCCTATAATCAGGTTAGTGTCTATGGCAGTAACAACCAGTGCTTCCTGAATAGCCACACACCCTTCCCGGCCCTCCCTATGGCTGAGCTGAGCCGTGTGGGTGAGTTCTGGTAAATGGGAATGTGATTGGAAGGGATGGGTGCGAGGCACTTATGCCAAACCAGTGTGGCTCTTTCATCTTCTCTTCCCCTGCCTCGAAATCCTGGAGGCCACGTGCTCTAAATGGTGCTCCTCCAAGATGGCAGTTAGACTGTAGGAAGCCAAACCCCCTTCACTGATCTGCACTGCACGTATAACAAGAGTGAGAAATGCTGTTTTGCTCTGATAGCCATTGAGATTCGGCCTAACTTGTATTGCAGCAGATCCTATCCTATCCAAGAAGGTGGGACTTCTGCCTTAGCTCGCTGGATCCTGACCACCACGCATGCTAACAATCTTTCCTTTGATGATATGAAATACTTCAGTAAAGTTTCCGCAAAGTTAAGATTGGAACCTAAGAAGTCTGACTCTATGGTCTCATCTCTAAATGACTCAGTAAATAAGAAAAGGACTTATTTTCTCACATGATAATAAGTCTAGGGAGGCAGTATCAGCAATGATTGGTTCAGCAGCAAAACAGAGTGCAGGACTCCGGATTTCCCCATCTTTTTCACACGAAAAAGACTATCCTAAGCATGTTGCCTTTGCCTCAGGTTTGTCCCCTCATGGTCATAAGAGGGCTACAAGAGCTCCAAGCATCACAGCCTTTCCTGGCAGCATCCAAATGCCAGAAGCAGAAAGTCTCTTTGGTTTCTCCTTTTTATTTTCTTCAAGATTTTATTTATTTTTTTGACAGAAAGAGGCACAGCGAGAGAGGGAACACAAGCAGGGGGAGTGGGAGAGGGAGAAGCAGGCTTCCCGCGGAGCAGGGAGCCCGACGTGGGGCTCGATCCCAGGACTCTGGGATCATGACCTGAGCCGAAGGCAGATGCTTAATGACTGAGCCACCCAGGTGCCCCTGGTTTCTCCTTTTCTAAGAGTGAGGAAAACCTCCTAGAAGTCCTTCTGGCAGACTTTTCAGTGGCCAGAAATGGGTCACATGCCTCATCTTAAAGCAATCACTAACAAGGGAAAGAGGTACAATTTGGGACCCAGACTGATCAAGATTTGCACCCTGAGAATTCAGTGGGGCCTAGCCTCCAGAACTATCTGCTGCATTTCTGAACAGATTTAGTTTTCTGTTAACAAAGAAGGAGGAGGTGATCACTATTGGGTTGATGACTAACATTTTTGGCGATGATTGTCCTTTACCTTTCTGAGGCTGAAGGTCAGTGACATCCCTGCGGGCTGATGATTCCTCACCCTTGATTTCTTCTAAGGCCTGTCTCTGATTCCTTTTAGGTCACTGATGGAATGCATGCATGAGAATTTGAACTTCTGTGGCACAGCTATTTGCAAAACCCTGTTCGCCAACTTCTTCCTTACATTTCCCTCTACAGATGACAGGGAGTCTCTTTAGGCTGTTCATACAAATTGCAGATTTAAACTATAAGCCTTAACACTCGTAAAATCCTAGCTCCCGTCTGCAAAAATTCCCCAAAGTAGGAGTTAATTTCACATGTTTACCAAATCTTAAATCCAAAAGCAAAACTGAGTTATCATTGTGTTGCAACTAAAACTAAACAAAGTTCTTGGCTTTGGGGGGCACATATTGGTGTCCTCAGTAGCATCTCATGGCAGAGATTTAAGTTAGGAATCTCTCTGATATGTTTACGTTTCATTGAACTCTTCAAGCTAAAAAGAAATGAACAAAGCTTTCTTCCACATTTATACCAGTCACCGGAGACCTCTCTGAATAGCCAAAGTGAAGTAGTCCTAGGACAATTTATTTTACTCTATGTTCATATAATGGATATACTGCCTTGACCATCTGTGAATTTGCCTTTCCTTTCATTTTTCTGAACACTGCCCCTAAGCCAGTTTTAATGTAATTCTGATAATGAAAACAAAACAAACTCACTTAACCTTCAAAAAAGGAAGATGGATACAATCACTTCAGAATTTGAAATAAATGTCTGTAAACATCTGGTCACCCAAATCTACATGATGATCTTTTTGCAGTGACTAGACGAGTAAAGCTCACCCTTCCCATTTATTCTGGAGCTTATGTGAGGTGGCTGTGATTTAAAAAGAGCAAACTCAAGTCATAAAGTCTTGGGGTAGTTTTAATTTCTCATCAAAGAAGGGTAGCGAATTTCCCATCATAGGAAGGATTCAAGCAGAGGAGGGATCACCTTTTGTCCAAGGTTCCAGAACTAGTAGAGGCTGAAGGTAAAGAATTTATTTAAGCTCTCTTCCAAAAGATTCTAGGGTAAGTCAGGAAAAACTATATTCATATGGTGCTTTATAAATCGTAAAACCCTCAGACACATTTTTTCTCATTAAGCTTCAAAACAACCCTGTCAGGTGGTTGGGTTTACTACTTTCGTTTTATAGATTAGGAAACTGAGATTCAGATAGAGGTTAAGGGATTTATTCAGGGTCATATATATAGAAGATGGAAGGTCTTAGAACTTCTGAGTCAGATATCTCCACACTTAGGTCAAGGGGCAGGCGTGAGGCCGGGCCCATCACTCTGGGGAAGATGGCGTCAGGGAAACCACACTGCTAAGCACAGAAAAATGGTTACTCTGGACCTTCCCTTTCCTCCTGTCCTGAAAGCTGGTCCTTGGCAAAGCTGTGTGTCTTCAGGGTCCCTTTTGTACCCTTTCTTGGTTCGTGTAGATCTGAGCTGTCCTGTCTCCTCAGAAGTGAAATTTGGAAAGCCTATGGTTAAAACTTGCTTGGCGTTGCAGCAGATTCCCGGAGTATTTCCTCTTTAAAAGGACCACAGACAGAGGCACCCTAAAGCAGGGTGCTCTCAGGCCCTTGGCTTCGGCATGGGAGCACGGGGTATTTCTGTCATGGGGTCTTTTCGGTCCTGCCTCACTGGCTCTGTCACCTAGCGCGAATTGTGTGAGAGCACAAAGGACAATCCTGCTGCTTGGTGGGGGCAAGAATGCTGGTGGAGGGGACAGGATGTCCCGTTTCAGTCCCCCCATGGTCCCCAGGCTCTGGCGTAGATGGGAGGACAGATCCCCTTGTGTAAGGGCCTGGGAACAGAGCTTTCTTCCACGCATTTCTTCCTATCAGATTCTGCCCTATTCTGGTAATTCAATGGGAAATGAATCCACCCAGGAGTCTGGGCTGGCCCCCGAAAGGAAGGTAAATATAACAAAGAGAAAGTCATTGCCAATTTTAGAGACCATGTGTTAACAGGAATAAACAGGAATACAGCTGAGTGGGAAAATGGGCGTTTCACCATGGGTTGTGTCTAAACAGAGAAGTGTGCTTTGTATCTTTTTTCATTTGGGTTGGCCAGTGGGGGTAAGTGAGAGGGAGTAAAGCATACACAGATTGCTTCAAATATAGTATCTCGAGGTTTTTAAGAAAACGTTCAGTCTCGCTACTCCTAATGCAACCAGAGGCGGTTACACCTCGCAGCGGGAGGATGTTTTTCTCTCTGCCTGAATGGCTTTGACCTCCATAGTATGCGCTTTGGGCCTTTTGGCGATACGTTTTCTAACTCTGAGGGCCTGAGGACACTGACGTTCAGAGAGAGGTTCAGTGACTTACCCAGGGTCGCACAGCTTGGAAATGTGAAGTCAGGACTCACACAGTCTCCTGACTCCCTGTCCTGTGTCTTTCCGAACACCTGGGTAAGACGCAGGGCACGAGGAAGGGCCAGGTGCCCCACTCCACATCAGACTGATATGTTGATACTCATATTTGTCATTATTTCTACCCCAGGCTTTCTCCCAATCAAACAACACTGGAGGCATCCACTGTCTCAGAGGAGGGACATGAAGGCCTGAAAGTGGAAGCAAATGTTTTCCATTTCCCACACCAAAGCGTTAGAGGTGCAGGAGCTTAAAAACCTGAGCTCTAAGGAATTAAGGCCCTAAGCTTATGCCAGAAACAATAGATTTGGAAGAATAAATGAGACTGCAAGAGCTGGTTCTTATCACTCCAAAGAGTGGGGAAGAGAGGCGTGGCTTAGGGAACAGGAGAATTTGGATGTTACTAAGTCTCACTGAGAAAGAGGACTATGCCTTGCTCCCACCACACACATTTCCCATGCACCCGAGGGGGCCGGTGGGAATCTCTGCGAGGGATGCAGCCTCAGAGGGGCCTTGGAAATGGGGCCAGGACAGAGAAGAGATCTTCATGGACCAGTCCCGGAAAGCACAGGACAGCAAGGATGGTTCAGGGGCATGAAGAGTGGGCAGTGATCAGGGGGGCCAGGTGACCCCCGACTCCATCACCACATAAGCCCCCTAGAATGTAGACACAAACCTGGGAGCAATGGAGCCAAGTTACACTTTGAACCATACACATTTGCCATTTTGTTGTTTAGAAACGATCAAATGGCAGCAATTTCACATGGCTCAGAGAAACCCAGAGCTGCCGGCAATTTCATTTCTATCATCCTGCAGAACAGAGGTTTGAAATGGAAATCAAATTCAGTGCAGTCAAACAAAGACACTTGTACTTCTCACCCCCCTGCCTGGAAGCTGCATGTTGTGCTCTCCACACAGCATTCCAGGCACCAATCAATTCTTGAGCCGCCCAGTGGTTCAGATCAGAGCCGGTGGGCTCCAGGACAGTCGGCTGCCGTTACAGCGGATTGTCCTCCACAGCCCACCCTTTCAGACTCACGCAGGCCAGTGTCTGGAGCGAGCATGCACGGAAGCAGGGAAGTCTCGTTCCTTCTTTACAGTTCAATCCAGTGTAGCATCTCGTCTACGTCACAGGAACACAGGAATGGAGGAACCTACAAATCATCACCTTTACTCTTTAAGTGGGTTGAGTTTTTGCTTCAGGCTTCTCACTGGGGCAAGGCAAGCAGGGGTGGGGAAGCTTGGTTTCCCACTGGCTGAGGCATGGTCGCAAGGAAGTTGCTGGTAAACTCATTAGCCCTCATTCCTCCTGCATGACTCTGGGTAATATGTAATGATAGGTGTCTGGGAAGAACTGAGGAAGTGATTACCAGAGAGGCCAAAAGGTGTTGCTTCTCCAGAAGAAGCCATATCTAGGGGTACACAATGACAAGGATAACACTACAGTTGATAGTGGTCCTCAAATTGTGTGCCGAGGCACCCTGAGCAGCCTCAGCAAACACAGAAGAACACTATAGGACAGCTTAGATTTTTGAAGGAAACCCTTAACTTCTGTCAGATACTAAATAAAACTACGAGCTCAAGGTAGCTTACAGTTTCAACATTAGATCATGACATTTTGTCTTTGTAAAGCTGGGTTTCAGTTGGTTGTTATGATAAAAAAAAAAGCACGTTGTATGCATAAATGAGTGTAAAGTAAGAAATGGCAATAGTGGTATCCAATCTGAGTCCGAGGTCTGAGAAGTTGTGCAGTGCTCAGCAGGCACACACATCCCATTATTAAGAAACTGTGGTTATTTAAAAACGAAGTAAAAACACCGTCTCTTATTTCAATCTATATGTATTATTTTTTAAATAATTACTAGGTTCATCAGAATGAGTGTACTTTTTTAAAATTCAAGTACCACTAACATACAATGTTACATTAGTTTCACGCATACAATATAATGATTCTGTTCTTTTTTTTTCTTTTTTAAAGATTTTATTTATTTGTCAGAAAGAGAGAGCACAAGCAGGGGGAGCGGCAGGCAGAGGGAGAAGCAGGCTCCCTGCTGAGCAGGGAGACCGATGCGGGACTCGATCCCAGGACCCTGGGATCATGACCTTAGCTGAAGGCAGACGCTTAACGACTGAGCCACCCAGACGCCCCTAATGGTTCTGTTCTATACATTAGTGCTCACCATGATGAGTGTGTGTGTGTGTGTGTGTGTGTATCACATCTTCTTTATCCATTCATCTGTGGATGGACCCTTGGGTTGCTTCCATATTCCATCTCTTGGCTGTTATAAACAATGCTGCAATAAACATAGGTGTACATATATCTTTTCCAATTAGTGCTTTCACTTCCTTTGGGTAAATATGCAGTAGTGGAATTACTGGATCATATGGTAATTCTGTTGTTTAATTTTTTTGAGGAACCTCCATACTGTTTCCCACAGCAGCCACACCAGCATACATTCCCACCAGCAGGGCACAAGGGTCCTTTCCTCCGCATCCTTGCGCAAGTGATATATAGAATTGTTGAATCATTATATTGTACGCCTGAAACTAATATAATATTGTATGTTGATTATAATTCAATGAAAAAATTTTTAAATAAAAAATAGCTACTAGGTTGTCAAGACATAACTATTAAATTATTTGGACCGGATAAATTAATAAACACATTTTCTAGGCATTTCTTTTGACCCATGGGTTCTGTGAAAAATTACTGAGATGCTAAGGGAGCTGTGAGCCAAGAAAATTGGGGAATCAATCCTAGAAGATGGGCAGGCTAAAATGAACTTGGGTCCCTGGATGAGCTATCCTGAAATATCAGCGCCTTGGTAGGTTATGTGGGAGAGAAACAAACTTCTGTTCTTTTTGAGCTACTGCACTTGGGGTCTCTTTGTTACAGCAGCTTGGCCTTTTCCTTGTCAATACAGCAGCCCTCAGTAAACATTTGTTGACGAATGGGCTTGGCATTGATCTTCTCCATTATTTCAGATTTGGGGTTTGCCTTTGGAACAGTAATCAAGTAAGAGGTGGGTTCTGAAAAAATAAAAACATAACAACCAGGGGCCATGGAATATAATGGTAAACACTGGTCACTTACTAGTTATTTGACCTGCGGTAAGTTATTTGAGTGTCAGTTTCCTTGTCTATAAAATGAAAATAATTTATCTACCTGGTATACGTTATGGTGGTGGAGAGTGGATAAGGTAATAATCATGAAAATATTTTGGGAAGTATTATATATATATGTAGTCTTCATTATTGAAACATTTATGAAAATATTAATGCTGTCAGGGACCATCTCAAAAGGGGCTTGTTGGTAGGAACGAAAGCCTGAAGTAGTGCAGAGTCTGAATAATCAAGTTTCTTATTTATTTATTTATTTAAGATTTTATTTATTTATTTGAGAGAGCAAGAGAGAGCACAAGCAGCGGGGAGAGGAATAAGCAGGGGGGAGAGGGAGAAGCAGGCTCCCTCTTGAGCAAGGAGCACAACATGGGGCTCCATCCCAGGACCCTGGGATCATGACCTGAGCTGAAGGCAGATACTTAACCGACTAAGCCACCCAGGCACTGCAGGTTTCTCCTTTTATTAAAAAATCAAACTTTATTTGTTCAAAAGCAGTTCAGAAACACATTTACCCAGTGCAATTTAGAGGCTAAGTTTTACCAAATAAAGAATCCCCTTGAAAGTCAAATTCCAGCCCCAGGAGCTTACCTACTTAAGTGGTTTGATTACCAATACATTCATCAGGTTCCAAAGCATCTAATTCTCTCTTAAGCAGTTAAACAATCTTCCTTTCATTTATTAGAGACCTTTTTTTGTCAGGGCACCTGGGTGGCTCAGCATCAGACTCTTGATTTCAGCTCAGGTCATGATCTCAAGGTCCTGGGATCCAGTCCCACTCCAGGTTCTGCACCCAGCAGGGGGCTCTGCTAGAGATCCTCTCTCTCTCCCTCTTCCTCTGTGTACCCCATGCACGCTCTCTCTCTCTCAAATAAATAAATAAATCTTTAAAAAAAAGCTTTTTTGTCTTTGTCAAAGCCAATGCCACTGTTAAACTCCATTCTACCCCCTGTATGAGTTCTCATCATATCAGATTTCTAGGATCTGAATTAATAACTGTTTTGGATAAGTTAACCAAATCCAAGGAACCCAGTAACAAACAGTTTAGGAAGTGGCCCTGGAATAGAGAGGAGTGCCTGGAGTGGACATTAGGCATTCAAAGGCTGTCTGGCATCTCCTCCCCTTTGTGCTTATCCCTTCTTGGATTTTCCATCATGTGGGACCCTGGGATGTAGGAACACAGTCAGGGGATAAGACTCTGCTGCTTGGGCTCAGCTTCCAGCTCTGAGACCTGGAAACCATGGTGCATCTCAGGCTAAGAGGGGGTGGCACCAGGTAGTTCCTGGGATAAGGTCCTTTTCAGAATCTCCCTGGTTCTGGGACCATAGCCTACCATCAAGTCACTAAGTCCCAGATATCCTTCCAGTTATTCCCCTCTTTGTCTAAGAGAGCAGGAATCAGTTTTCGTTATTTGTAAGCAGATAGTTTAATATGATGCCTTCTTCTGAACAGTTTTTCATCCATACTTTCTTGAGCTAATCTATAGTGTTATTGGTGCAAACCGTTTAACAAGAAGGAGATCAGAGTGCTTTTAGAAGCAAGAAAATTCATTCCTGTCTCCATCTAGAATTCCTGAGTTGAAGACTTAAGATATATTTGGAAAAAATCTGTGTTCTTTTAAGATGTAGCCGTGTCCATAATTGATATATTATGCCTTTTTCATATTTTTCATCTGTGTGTGGCTAGAGAAATTATAAAGTTTCTGTTCCCAGAGGAGAACTCCTCTATGGAAAATGATTTTTTTTCTTTTTTTTTAAACCACAATCATGCTTCTGAGAACGTTTATCTCACTTTACCAAAACATCATACAGTCCAACCTCATGGGCATTCTTTATTCTGACATGTATAACTCTGAATAAGAATACCATCCATCTTGGGAGAAAAAAAAATATAAAGGGATTGCTTCTTTCCTAAATATGCTTACTGTTCAATTTCAAGGGTGTCTGTGGTAGAGAAGGGAAAGAATGGGTTTTTCCCAAAACTTTCAAGAGGCTAGTTATTCAACGTGTCTATTTTTAATGAACTTTATCATCTAAAATCATTAAGCCTTTAGGTTTATGGATGTTGACTTTCTTGACTCTGGAAGTAAATCCAAAGGAAAGGATGCAACACCAATGGGTATATTTTAGCTATAATATTTGCTCTGAAGAAGGGATTCTAATTAGGAATGCAGTTCTTTTTGTGTGTGGAATTATTTAGCTTAGCTTAGAGAGAGAGTGTGCAAATGGTGGGGGGGAGGGACAGAGGGAGAGAGAGAGAGATAATCTCAAGCAGGCTCCCTGCTGAGCATGGAGCCTGACATGGGGCTCGTTCTCACGACCCTGAGATCATGACCTGAGCAGAAACTAAGTCTGACGCTTAACTGACTGAGCCACCCGGGTGCCCCAGCTCCTTATTTTTTGATGCAGCTTTTTCTGTGCTGATCATCTTGTTTGGTCAGCTCCCTCGAGTTATCTACTTCCTTCCGACTCTTTTGCCGCCATGTTGGTCCAGGTCGCCATGGTCTCCTGCGCATATTAACACAACCTTGTATCTACTTTCATTGCCTCCATTCTCACCCCTGAGCCCCATTCTCCAATTCATTTTCAATAGCTAGAGAAATATGCTAAAAACACAAATCTGGTCATTAATCCTCTGTCAAATATCATTTGGTGTCTTTTCATTGTTCTTAGGATGAAAACCAAAATCCCTAACAGGCTGAGAAGTCCAGCATTATCACTTTATTTTTAACATTAAAAAAAAATAACCCATGAAAGATGAAAGGGTCTGGTAGTTCATTATTTCAAAATAAATCCACCAGAGCTGGATTTTGAAACTCGTAACTTGCAATGGCCTCATCTTTCAATAACTCATTATCAGTAAATGATCTGTCAAATTTCATACTTTTGACAAAGGAAAAAACACTGAAAGTGTGAAACAACAGAAATGTCTGCTTTAATGGAAAGAAGATGTTGAAACTAAGCAAAAATGTTCAAACTGGCAAAAAGTAGAGCCAAGAAAGAATGGGAGAAAAAAACCAAGGCTATCCATCAGGCAGTGCCTGGGACATGCCCACATCCAGACTGGAATAAACGATCCCCAAATTTGAAAAATGTGTGGGCAAAATGTAACTTTGACCTATCATCACTTTTTTTTAAGGGAAGAGATATATATGTGTGTATCAGTGGGAAATAAAAACAAAATGGTATTATTTTAGAATAAAATTGTTCAGGCTGCAATAGCTCCCTCAGTGGGCAGTCGGCCATGCATCATAAAGAACAACCGGGGCCAGAGGGAGATCTTTAATATCGGAAACAAATAATAGCTTTATTACAGCCTCCGACTTCAGATGAATTGGCCATGGGGTTGACTTCCTCCAGAGCCCCAGCCTGCCTATCAGAAAGGACTCATGCAAAAATTGGTTTATTTTTTATTCCCCTAGCAGGACGTGATGGATCAAACATGCAGAGACCCACTGCTTGCTCTAGGGTGGCGTTCGGGGGACCTGTAAAATGGCCTGGCTAGACATGCAAGTTCTCCAGTCTATGCTGGGGATGCATTCTTTACAGAGCCTACAATAGGATTTTCATTCTCTGGAGGAAAGCTTGGAGACTTACATATTAGGCATTTCTCATGTGCCACACTATGCTCTGTGCTATCTTGTAAATTTCCACAACGTAGCTTATAGTTGTTCTCATTTTACAGATGGAGAGATGGAGTCTTAGGAAGAGAAGAGCTATGTGGTTCTCTCCATGCTCAGCATCTTTCCCCCTTTTTCTGGTGCCAACACCCTGGTTTTCTTTGAGGGACGTGCCTTCCCCAGTCTTGGTGGGGGTTTGGGGGGAGGATCCCACTCAAGGTATCCTACTCTCTTGTAGCTAATTCTGTGCTTTTCCCAAAGAATCTCAATCTTGGTGAAGCACCACATCGATGGAAAGTGGTTGGAGCTCTCCTAAAGTATCTGCTGCCATCATCCCTCTTCTGTCCTTCCTCAGGCCTGGTTCTTCAGCTTTAGGTCTAGAACATACTTTCTCACCTGAGTTGTCCAGAGTCAATTTCTGTAGCTCATAATCAGATAGCCTTGGCTGAAACAAGAGAGTCAGTAACTTACCTACAGATGTTTCCACTGCTCGTTCCTTCACTCTTCCCACTTCCTCTCCTTGCTACCCTGGTTATGACTGCCACAGTCTGGGTGCTTGATGTGTGTGGGAGCTGACCCTCTTTTCCACATAAGGAGAGTGAAGGGAGTGATGCATGCTGTGCTTCCTGGGCTCAGCATCTCCAGTTCAAGGCTCTAGGTTTTTGTTTCTCAGTACAGCCTCACTACCTGTGAGGTGAGCTCTATCTCAGTGTGATTTGAAGGTGACCAAGTGGTCTGGAGGCCTCCAAGTATCCATTCTCTGGACTGCTTCTGTGTCTGAAACTCTACTAGGAGAATCACTAACTGTGGGAGTGTTTCTCAAAATTCTTGATGAGTAGCATTAAGCTAGGGGTTTAATTCTTGCATGATAGTAGTTGTGTGTACTAATCTAATGCTTACATAATGTTTTAATGAAATATTATTCATCACAGTAGTGCATATATACATTTGAAAAGCAGTGCTATAACCCTGTGGGATACACAGAAGAGATTGAGTCCATGGACAGTAAGGTATTTGAGGATCTCCCTGCAAAAACTCTGTGTGTCCTCTTCACAACCAGAAGCCTCATAGCCTACTGGTGGGGAACCGCTGCATTAATCCATGTAGTATTGTTATCACATCAGAAGGTTTCTTTCATTCATTCATTCATTCAAAGACTGTACTTTCAGGGATCATTTCTATAGTTCATTCATTCATTCATTCATTCCATGGAGAATAGCACCCAGGCAGAGAAGTTGTGCTGGAGTCTTGCCTGCTACACAGAACCATAGAGGATGTGGGTTCTGCAGGCACCTTTAAGAGGATATTTGACTTGGAGGATGGCTTTAAAGACAAATTTTGCTGCCTTATGGTTTCTTGGGGTTTTTTTGAGCCAATTTTTTTTTTAAGAATGAGCAGTGGAAATGGTACATACAAGTGCTGATGTTAGGAATACCAAGTCTCTTACTAAAACTTCCTTGTGCTTGAAAACTTAGGCCCACAGCTGAGGGTGGGCAGCCATATACCGCATGTCTGGTTTTCCAGCTGAGTCTAAGGGGCAAATGATTGTGTGAGGGATTGTGTGGGCAGAGCGTAGGGTGGGGAGCCCAGGCTACAAGGAGAAAGGGGGTGTTTGTTTAATCTTGTTTGGGAGGAAGGCTCAAAATGGAAGAGGGGATAGGACTCACAGTGGAAGAAAGGAAGATACGGAAAAAGAGGTAATTAGGGTCTGACTCCATTCCCAGCTTCAGTTATTAATCATTTGGTCTGTGTCAGGTACTGTGTATCCTCTTCCTTAGTCCTCCCAGCAACTTTGTCACAGATACTATTACTATCATCCCCATCCTAAAGGAGAAGAAACTGAGGTTCTCAGCGTCAGGTACCCAGATCTGTGGCTCTTGGAAACCTGGCCTCAGTCCTACAGTAATCTGAAGACTCTCTAGGGCTAGTCTTTAAGGAAGCTGTGCAAGCTGCTGCTCTCTGTGGACACACAGCATGGCTCCAGTGAGCAAAACCTGAAGGGGATATTTTTTGGGCACTTCACCATTATCAGCCTAGGGAGTCGGGGAATCAACCAATTCCAAAGGTGGGGCATAATTCTCCTCAAGGAACTAGAGTGTACCCCAGCTGTGCAAACTTGAGGTTCACTTTCTTCATCTATAAAATGGAGATGGCAGCACCTCCTATATGAGGTTTAGATTCAACTAGAATGACAGAAAACACAGACTAACAGTAGCTTAAACAAGAGAAGTGTATTTTTCTCTCACATAAACAAACTCTGGTGATGTAGAGTCCAGAACTCATATAGTGGCTCCACCGTTGTCAAATACCCAGGCTTTCTACATTTTTGTTCTGCCATTCATATATTTCTTCCACTTCGTTGTCCTAAATAGCTGTGGCAGCTCTAGCCATTGCATCTGCCTCTATTCATCTGGAAGGAGGAAGGGGCAAAGAAGGGCACACTTCCCTTTAAGGTCACCTTCTTTCTGATAGTTGCACATGCCCTTTCTGTTCATATCGCAGTGGTCAGAACTCAGTCACATGCCAAACCTAGCTGCAAAGGAAGCTGAGAAATGTCTTTATTCTGTGAGGCCAAATACCCAGCTAAACATCAGGAGTTCCATTACTAAGGAAGAAGGGGAGAATAGATATTGAGATTGCTGGAAGACGACATGAGTTCAATGCATGTAAGTGATCCAGCAGGTCTTCCTGGCCCCTAGTGTAGACTAGATAAACAGTAGTAGTAAATCTGTCCTTCCTTTGCAAGCTTCCTGGTAAACATTCCAATTTGGTCATATCTGCTTTTATATATGGATAAAAAGCTGATCAAGCATGTATCTTTTGGAACTTTTCCCTAGTATTTTGTAATAGGCAAGGGTTTTGATTTTAATATATCAGTAATTTTTTAAAGTTCCTTCCTGCTCCTGAAGATATCTTAGTAAAGAAATGGTCTTTCTTTCTGTTGATGTAATCCTTGGCTCATCACTTTCTCTCATTGTAATTAAAGCCTGAAGGCAAATAAAAATGATGTGAGGAGTATAATAAAATGTGATAAATGAAAAAACAAAACATCATAATCATCTTTGCTTGGCTTTGAGATTACTGCTGACACTCATGCCACTTTGTAAAAGGCAGCATAGGGTCTGCCATGTGCAAGCTGTGAGGGCTTGGACAAGTCAGTTCCCTGCTCTAAGCCTTCGTTCACTAATCTGGAAAACAGGGCTGTGAGGATGAAGTGGAATGACTGATGGAAGGAAAAGTTTCACCAGATGGCCTGGTACAATGTTAAATCCACCACAAAGGGTAGCTTGTATTTATTTTTTCTATCCAGAAGACTCTCAGGCTTAGCTGGAGATTTTTTATTGAGGTTTCCAGTTCATGATATTTTAGCTTTTGTTATAATAAAAAATAAGTACTTAACAAGATTATTCATAGCAGATCTATTCATAATAGCCCCAAACTGAAAACAGCCCAGGCCATCAACAAAAGTGTGAATAAACAAACTCTGGCCTATTCATACAAATGCATACAGCTCAGCAATTAAAAGGAATGAGCAACTAATATACACTGTGACAAACAAGGACGAATCTCAAAACCATTATGTTGAGCCAAAAGAAGATGGACACAAAAGAGTACATAATGTATGATTCCACCTATTTGTGGCAAAATTCATGTAAGGTAGAAAAGAAAAACAGAGTAATGGTTGCCTCTGGAGGCTGAGCTCAGGGCATGAATGAGAACAGATTTGAGGAAACTTCCTGGAGGGCTGATAGTGTCGAATATCTTGATAGAGGTTTGGGATATATTTGTCAGAACTCGTCTAATGGCACATTGAAATTTTGTGCATTTCATTGAGGGTGAATCTTACCTCTGAAGTAAAAAAGAGATGCAAACAAACAGGGGCTCTAGTTACTGATCTGCATGCTGAAAGGTTTGGGGTGAGGTTTACTTGTGTCTGCGATCTGGTGATACATCAAAAAACGAGGTGGATGGATGGATGGACTGATGGCTAGAAATGTAACGTAGCAAGTACGGTAAACTGTTAAGTGTAGAACTTCCGTGGAGGGTATATAGGTGATCACTGTATAATTCTTTCAACTTTTGAGTGGGTTTGAAATTTTTCATAATGAAATGTTGGCAAACAAATCAGTACTTAAATAGGACAGGTAACTTCTGACCCTGTGTAATGTGTTCATTCACTCATTCACTCAAGAAAACTTTGACTGCATTCCTACTATATGCTAGACAGCCCACCCTTTGCCCCCAGACCTGAGACTGCCTGATAGGTACCCCAAACACACTGTGCTGAGCCCCATTCCTCCTCTCTGTCTCCACTGACCAAGCCCATCTTTCAAGCCTCTGTTCTGCTTCTGCTGCCTCTGATTGGTCCTCTGAGCCTGCTCCTGCCCAGGGAGCTCTGACTTTCTCCTCAAGATCTGCTCATGGCTCTTGACCATGAGGGGCATGGGGTGGAAGTCCAAGACCCCGGACAGATCTGGGCCTGAGCAGCTGGTTCTGGCTTTGGAGATGCCCTGCAGACTGCAGAGGCCTCAGGAAAGCAGAAACCCAAAGTGCCCACAAGTTGATATGAATTCGCATTATAGGTATTCTAGCTAACAGTATAAAAATATAAAAATAATGTATAAAAATATGTAATCTCACATTATACACATGATACAAAATAATTCAAACCCTTTACATAGAAAAGCTGGTGAAGAATCAGGTACTAGTTCTGAGCTGTGAGCTGCGTGGGTTCAATGGTAGGTTTATGCTGCTGGCCCGTGGAGGAGCCACGAAGCAGAATTACCCCTCGTGCTTAGGAAGGACTGCTCTTGAATTATGTAAATCTTGAGTTATTTGCGGTCTCAGGGAGGCCTGACTCCTACAACGTGCAGCCTCCCTGTAGGCTGACTCAAGAGAACCGGACTCTGCAGCATAGGGCAGTGGGCACCAAGAGGGAGGAGCAGAGATCCTCGCTCTGGCAGAAAGCAAGAGGGACTGTTGTAAAGGGTGCTTGGGCACGAGAGTGGGCGGGGCCTCCTCCGGGGCCAGGGGCCAGGGCCGGGGCAGTGGCTCTGGTCCACTCTCACTGCTGACACTGGTTCTTAAAGGAGGCTTTGGGCTGGTGTGAGCCGCAGATGAGGGAGTCGTTTCTGCCACCTCCTAGCCTGCATTTGTCCCATCCCCGGGCTCTATCCAGGCTGCCTCGTGAGTCTCCCCGACTTTGTCATCTCCCCCACCACCCCTTGCCACCATCGCTCCTCCCATTCAAGCCCTCCTCTCTCTCCCGGGGGCATCTGCATTGTCGGTTACCTGGACGACCAGTACCCCTACTTCCACACCGTCCCCCAGCCCCTCCTCCACACGGCGGCCGGAGCAGTCTTCTCGAAATGCAAATCTGATCCTGTGAACCCGATCAAAACCTCCAGGGGGAGAAAGGAAACCTTCCTGGGTGCTGCGTGCCCCGCCCACTGCCCGCCCCCTCAGCTCCGTGGGAATGCTGGTGTTTTCCCTACCCCGCAGTTCATTTGTGGAAATCCTCCCGCCCAACGTGATTTTAGGAGGCGGGACTTTGGGAGGGGCTTAAGTCACGGGGGTGGAGCCTTTATGAAAAGGATCCAGGGTCTCAGGAAAGAGGCGTGACGGAGCTCCCTCACCCCTTCCTACTGTGAGCACACAGCAGGGAGGCGCCATTTCTGAACCAGGAAGAGGCTCCCAACCTGCCACCACATGGAATCTGCCGGAGCCATGATCTTGGATGTCCAGCCTCCAGAACTGTGAGGAAGAAACGTCTGTTGTTTATAAGCCACCCAGTCTGTGGTATTGTGTTATGGCAGCCAGAACTAAGACACGCCCCCCCCGCCCCCCCCCCCCCAATACTCCACCTGCCTGGCTTCCCTTAACCTACCCTGGCTGTGTTTCAGCCTGGTTCCTGCCATCTCCCACCGGCTGCACGGCCTGGCTCATGCTGTTCCCTCTTCACGCACTTAACTATTCCTCTTGCAGTTCGGAGATTGGCAGGGACACCTTCTCTAAGCTTCCCGATGAGTTCCCAGCCCTCCTATTTTCAGCTGCCATTATTCCAAGGGCCTCCGCCTGGGAGCATTTCTTTTTTTTTAAAGATTTTATTTATTTATTCATGAGAGAGAGAGAGAGAGAGAGGCAGAGCGAGAAGCAGGCTCCCAAGGAGCAGGGAGCCCGATGCGGGACTCGATCCCAGGACCCTGAGATCATGACCTGAGCCGAAGGCAGACGCTTAACCATCTGAACCACCCAGGCGCCCCCTGGGAGCATTTCTTACGGTAGTTCTTCTACATCATCTGATGGAATTCTGTCCTCAGGCTGTGGGCTCCAGAAGGCTCACCGCTGTCCTCCTGTCCCTGGTGCTGTAGCTGGCTAAGTGTAGATGCCACTGAATGTTAATTGAAGGAAGCAGAAAGAAGGAGGAAGGTGTGGTGTCCATGAGAACACAGCCAGCCCACGTTCAAGCGCAGGGAGCGGAGGTGACAGCCCTGTCTCTGTGCTCTGAGCTGCGGCTCCACGTTGGCATGGACACCGCACCTGGCGCAGGAGGCACCCAAACGCGGACTGAGTGCAACAGACCCTGAGCCGGTCCTGATCCTGTGTAGTTTGTGCCTGTCTTCTCCAGGACAGGAAAGCAGCACCCACAACACCTTGCACACAGAGGAAGCCAAGTCCCAGGCACTCAGCAAATAGCCACGAGAAGTATGAGAAGCGGTGTTTTCCAGACTGTGGGTTGTGAGTCATTACTGGGTCAACTGAATGGGTCTCAACAACTGTCTTTTTTTTTTTTTTTTAAAGGAAATTGAACGAAACAGAATAGAACAGAACAAGGTGCAGATATCAGGATCTGTCACAGAAAGAAGGGGTCAGTTTTGTGTCCTGAATGTTTTGTTTCAGTTTTTTTTCATGTAAGTGAGTTTATACCAGGCTGTGGGGTGAAATATATTTCCCCATATTCCATGGGTCATGGTCAAAAATGTTTGGAAACTGGTCTGCAGGATCATCTGGTTAAGTATTTCTCCAGAACACATTAATCAACCAAAAAGTTCCTTTCAAAAGGGACTTCCTAGTCAAATATGGTAGAGTTAACTCAGAGCGAACCACTGACTCTTGTGGAGAGAAAATCCCATAGATCTCAGCTCGCTTAGAAATGCACAGGAGTCAAGGATGTTAAAGACTGTGCCTGCATCTTTAAATCTATTGAGTGTAGAACTTTTCACACGTTTGAGCACTGAATGCCTCCTCCCTCTTTTATTTTTAATCACCTTGAAACACCTATGACTCTCTCCCTAGATACTACTATGGAGAGACACTGACCCCCCCCCCCAAGTGGATTCCTCACTGCACTGTCCTTCTTGGCATGACGGTGGGTCTAGGGAGGTCACTGACCCCTCATCTTGTCATTTAACCTCCCACTCAGGCAATGATTTTGTATGCTCCTTTTTCATACGCTCAGAGACCCACTCCATGGGACATGGACCCCAGTGGCTTTTCTCCAATATTCCCCAAGAGTCCTTCTGGTTGCATGGGCACTCTCTCTCCTGGTCCTTCTGTGCCAAGTGCATGCATTTGCAAGACAACAGTCTGCCATGAGGTAACTCCTGGGCCATGAAGAGAGGGAAGTTAAGTAGCCCACTTAGGGACTGAGCCTATGACCTGGTCTCATTCTTTACGCTTGGTGATATGGAGTGAAATAATCAGGTACTCTGCAATGAATGAAAGTTAAGTCCTATCAGCCCAACAGAACACAACTATTCTCCTATATCTGGCAGGAGGTTAGTCTGACTTAGAGGACAGTCTGGGAGTCAAGATGTCTCAGTTCTAGACTGTGTCCTTGCTGTAGGACTTGGGCACACTCCTGGGCCTTATGGGTAAAGTCAGGTGTCAGTCTAAGTGCTCACACTGACGCAGAACAATGGAAGCGAAAAGGGCCTCAGAAACTTTAGTTTATGTCCTTGAGTGAACAGCTGAAGAACCTGAAGCCCAGAGAGGCCAAGTAACTTATACTAGTCCACACAGCACTTACGTAGCATAGCACAGAAAGGAACTCAGAGGCCTGGCTCCTATTTCAGCCCATTGCCATCTGGCCAGTCTGTCATCCTAAGGTCCCTTCTATAGCAGTATTTTCCAGTATGTAAAGTAATCATAGTAGAGGGGCAGATGGCAAACACTGCTCACCTCAGAGGTCTTTAAATGGGCTCTTAAAAAAAGGACAGGAAACAATTACAGAAATTGTAATTGTTTAACGGCATCATTTGCATATTATGACATTTCTAAGTGCTTTAAAAAATCTTATTAGCTCAACATAAGTACATGAAGCATTTCCCCATTTCCCCTTGGCAAAACTTTTCCTTAATTCCAAGTAAATGGCATTTGCATTATTGGGTGTTTGTGCAACCTCTTAATTAATCAAGACTCTAAGGTGCAGTGGCTTGAAATGCAACTAAACCACTTTGAACAAAAAGGGGAATTTTGGTTCATGTGAGTGGAAGTTCATCCACAATTAGATTCAGAGACCTAAATAAGATTGTACTTCTTTCTTCTTTGCTCTCACATGCTGTTTAAACTCTTCGTATCTCTGGTGGTTGTGGCCTCATTTTCTCCTAAAGCTATGCTTTCTCCACATGGGGAAGATGTTTGCCAGCAGCCCATTTCCAGTGCTCCCATGAAAATTTGAGGATTCTTTTTCCTCCAACTCTAAATAAAAAAAAAAAACCCTAGGGAATAACTCTGATTGGCCCTGCTAGGGTCACATGATCACCTATAGACCAATCACTGGAAGCAGGTGATAGGGTTAGTATGAGTAGCTGGGCCTAGATCATGTGCCTACACATCTGTGGTCAGGACATCCTTCTGGATCAACAGTCTCACTAGGATCTGATGACTAAGTCTAGGGAGAAGCACTTCCCACACCAAAATACAGAGCCAAATATGAAGACTTAGCTGACTTGGAAAGCTGAGATTGTCTATGAGAGATAAGTAGCCTGCCTAAATTCCAGGAGTGAAGGCATTGCTTGGGACAAATGTTTACTGGTTCACACCATGTTCACAGCTATATATTTGCAAAAATAATGCAACATCATGGATCTAACTCCATGGCTGATCTAACTCCCATTCTCAATCCTTTACCCTACCTTTTAACTAGAGGTGGCCAAGTTACATAATTCTGACCAGTAAGACATAAGTTCATGTTTTCTCTTGGTTCTTGGGAAAGCATATGCTTCCCAGATATAGGTGTTGTCTCTTCCCTCTTCTTTCTGATGGAAGATGGATGTGATACTTGGAGTTGCAGCAGCCATCTTGCAACTATGAGGGAAGGGCCAAAAGAATTGTGAGCTGCAAACCAGGGCCAGCAAGTTGTTGCCTGGAGACCTTTTGTTATGTAAGAAAAATAATCCCTAGCTGTTTAAATCATCAAAGTCAGGTTGCAGCCAAAATATTCCTGATACAATGCATACATCAGATTCATAGGTAACCATAAATAAAATCTTAAAAGTTATGGAGTCTGGTACAGGTCTCTGTCTCTCAGAGTTCTCGGTTATCTGTCCTTACAAACTTTGGGGAAGGTAAAGAAGACACAGTTCTTTCATCCAGAGGAAGCTTACAATTAAATAGAGCTTAAAATTTAGGCCAGTGTTGAACAAAGAATTCCTTCTCATGTTTAATTCCCCAATGCTGTAATTAAGCCCATTTGCTTTTTATTTCATCCTCAGTAGAGCTCAAGAATGGCTAGTTACCATCTTTTTAAATAAGGAAGATGACTTAATTAAAAATACTCTTCCATCTCTGTGCAGTATGTGTGTGTGTGTGTGCACGCGCGTGCATGCACACATGGGTTTTTCAGTTTATTTTCCCTGTTTAATTAATACCAATTTCTTTGACTTATTTTTTTATACCTCTAATCTTTATGTGATATTTCATCAAACAAAATTTACAGTTTGAGTTGTTAAAAACTTGTGTGGTCACCAAGGATCTCTCTTCTAACTGGAGAATAAAATTCTAATGACTTTTTGGCCTCCTGCTTTTGAGTCCGTCCAGCCCCAAAGCTGGAACCACATAGCTTATTTCCTGGGAATTTAGATCTTCGTGTGTGTGACTCTGGCCCTGAATTCTGGAATCCAGATTGCTCCTGGGCAGAGGAATCAGACGCAGACTCAGGACACCTGACTCTGAATGGAGTCTTTGGACCTGCCATGATAATTTCAGCCTTGCTATCCTAGTTCACCAGTGACTGGATTCCTCACATGGTCTTTAATTTCCTTTGCTAGGGGTATCTTCTCTGGTCTTAGACCTCTTCTTCTCGTAACTGTTCCCTGATTTTCCCTGTGGCATTGCCGCTCCTTTACTTCCAATCTGCGCGGTTCTAGCGGAACTCACTCCATCTTCAGCCCCAAGGATGACCATGTGACTCAGGCCTGGCCAATCAGAGGCTCACATCACCTTGGCCACAGTGATTGGGTCAGAGATGGTCATGTGACCAAGGCAGGCTACTCAAAGCCAGTGACGCTCATTGATGGGACTTTTGTAAGAATGACTGGGAAAGGAAAGCTCTTTCCTGACGGGTTGTTGAGCAGGAGGAATATGAGCCTAGCCTTACTGGCAGCCCTCCTTTCACTAAAAGGAAACGAGCCTCCTAATAGAGCCCGCAAAAAGGGAGGGAGAGGGAGAGAGGGAGAAAGCAAGAGAGGGAGAGAGAGAAAGAGAGAAGGGAGGGAGTCACTATGGGACCCTGAGGTTAGCTCATAAAAGGCAGTGGAGCTTCTGCATTTTGGAGCGATTTGTTGTTCAGCAATACAATCTGGAACATGACCTAAGACATCAATCCTTAGCTTCTATCCAGTTGGGTTATGTGGCCTGATCCTCCCTGGTCCTCTTTGGCAGCCCAGACAAGCCGAGTTGTGCCAACATCTGTTGGTAGTCTTGCTGGCAAACACATTTGGAAAAGCTGTGGCTCTCCAGATTTCCATTATCTGGCAGTGGGACAACACTGGCATTTGTGGGTGATCATTGTTATTCCCCCAACACCCAGGAGGTTGATGTACCAGGAATAGATGACACTCTACTTGTTGTGTGGTCAGGCAGATGAATCAGGGGCTGTATTTTCCCTCCTGAACACATTTTACTTGTAAAATTAATAACACTTTCTGGGAAATTCCCAAATGTCAGGATTTGAAAATCCTGAAGCAGTTGTTAATTGTGTCTTGGTTTTGTTTAAGTAAAAATGCTAATGAAAGTTTCCTTTGAGTATCATAATGAGAAACAAAATTAGGAACTTGAAGGTGAGGTAAGCTAGTGGTTCTCAAAAATAACAAGAGTACTTTTTGTCACTGTCCCCCTTGTGGGCCAGAGGGCTCTCCCTCCAAATGATTTGAGGATTGATGTGTTTTACTGTGCAAGTCCCACAAAGAGTACATGTGTGTATGTGTGTGTTTAAGAGCTTAGAGGTGTGTTTCTTGCATATTTCAGCCCACATTTTTAGAATATGAAAATGAGCATCTGAAAAATATAAAAAAAGATACATACACAAAATGCGTGCCTACCTAGACAAAACGCCACCTGATATTTTTGGCTTAGTTTTGTTTTGTAGTAGGGACAAGTAGGAAAGGCAGGAGGGAGATGAGGAGACAGTTTTGGGGGAGTTTCGTTTCAGGTTGTTAACTTTATGTTTAAAACAATCCGTATGCCACCGAAATTTCAAGGTTTATGTTCATTGCTTATTTTCTTATTTATCCCTGTAGAACCAGGCACTCAGCAGTGGGAAGTCAAAGGGAGATGGAAGAAATCTAGCTGGTGAGACGGTCCTGTTTGAACAAACTGTTTCTGATCTTTCCTTACATTCCTTTGTTTCTGACTACTCTGGGTAGCTGTGGCTGCATAACAAGTAACCCCAAAACCTAATGCCGTAAAACAAGAACCATTTTGTTATTTCTCATGATTTTTTGTGAATCAGGATTTGGGAAAGCCTAGGCCAGGTGGTTCTGGCTTGGGCCTCTCATCAATTTAAGTCAGTGTGGGACTGGAGTGGCCTGGGGCTGGTTGGGCATCTCTTTCTCTCTTCGCGTAGTCTCCATGTGGTTCTCTCCATGTGGTCTCCACGCGGGCTGGTTTGGGCTTCCTCAAAACATGATGGCCTCAAAGCAGTTGGACTGCT
Organism: Mirounga leonina; assembly: GCF_011800145.1. Classification (NCBI taxonomy): domain Eukaryota; kingdom Metazoa; phylum Chordata; class Mammalia; order Carnivora; family Phocidae; genus Mirounga; species Mirounga leonina. The sequence continues at coordinate 25,516,192 of NW_023270268.1, forward strand.
TCCTTGGTAGCGGAATGTTTTTTTTTTTTTTTTTTAAAGATTTTTATTTATTTATTCATGAGAGACAGAGAGAGAGAGGCAGAGGGAGAAGCAGGCTCCCAAGGAGCAGGGAGCCTGATGCGGGACTCGATCCCAGGACTCCAGGTTCATGACCTGAGCCGAAGGCAGTCGCTTAACCATCTGAGCCACCCAGGCGCCCGGTAGCGGAATGTTTTATGAGTGAACACCAGCTGTCTGATCTTCTGTCCACAGAGCGCATTATCTTCTATTCACAGAGGTCATACAGCTTTATTTATGCCTCATTCCATTGCTTACAAGTGTGTGGCGAACTGCTCAGATTAAGGAGAGGGAAATTATCCTCCACCTTTTGATGGGGGACTGGCAAGTCTCTGGAAGAGCATGTGGGATGGGAGATGCTGCTGCAGGCCATCTTTGGAAAACACCATGAGCCACACTGCTCAAGCCCGATTCCGCAGTGATTCTATTAATTACCCCAAAGCCTTTTCCTAATTTTCTTTACACCTTAAGGTAACCAGAGCCCATCTCTCTAGTGTGCTGTAAGAACCCTGGTGGGCACACTCGCAATTATTTAAAATGAACTTTACTTATAGACTCTTGGGTAGAGCCTCTAACTGGGATTAGAGAAAAGACAAGAGTGGAGGTGGCTTTTGGGATCCCTCTTCAAGATAATCACATCAGTGGGCGCCTGGGTGGCTCAGTTGGTTAGGCGACTGCCTTCGGCTCAGGTCATGATCCTGGAGTCCCTGGATCGAGTCTCGCACCGGGCTGCCTGCTCAGCAGGGAGTCTGCTTCTCCCTCTCCCACTCCCCCTGCTTGTGCTCCCTCTCTCGCTGTGTCTTTCTCTGTCAAATAAATAAATAAAATCTTTAAAAAAAAAAAAAAAAAGATAATCAGATCAGTATAATGATGACCTTAAGAGGAAAGGCAAAATAAGACCTGTCTTGTTATATCTTAACCACTGAGGTCCTGTCCTGCATGATCTAACTAGCTGGTTTTTTGTTTTTTTTTTCCAAGAAGTGATAACACTACTAAAATATTGATAATTCCGTAATAATAATGTTAGCAAAGATGCTTGATACTAACGCCTGGAGGAGAAGGCAGATGCTTGAGTTTGGCCTGTTGCCATCCAGCTGTGGCTCAGCTGAGGCCACATGCCAAAAGCAAGATTTCGGCCTGTTCAAAAGCCTCTCCGGCTCTTTCCCCAGCCCGCCAGGGGCCGGGGCTGTCAGCCTGACTCTCGATACTTGGGCCTGGAAACAGTAGGCCCGAGAGAAAAGGCCTCAGTGGGGATTGACGGAGAGCTCTCTTCCCAAACTCCCATTTCAGCTGAGCAGAGAGACGGCAGACAACGGGAGGGAGGAAAGTGGGCCTGCAGCCACCGACATTTAAACCCTTGAAATGTGTTTCAAAAGGAATGGGGAGAACAGAATGAGTTAGGAGGAGGGAAGAGCACGCTTTGCAAGAAATAGTCATCCAACATAGTTGCATTAGCTCCTGTATGAATGGTGCTGTGGTCTGAATGTTTGTGTCCCCTGGAAATTCATCTGTTGAAATCCTAACCCCCAAGGTGATGGTATTAGGGGTGAGGCCTTTGGGAGCTGATTAGGTCACTCGGATAGAGCCCTCATGAATTGGATTACTGCCCTTATAAAAGAGGCCCCAGAGAGCTCTCTTGTTCTTTCTGCCATGTGAGGTTGTATTGAAAAAATGATCATCCAGAAAGAGGGCTCTCATCAGACACAGTGTGAGTCTAAGGGTCCATGATCTTGGACTTCTCAGCCTTCAGAACTATAAGAAATAAATATTTGTTGTTTATAAGCCACCCATGGTATTTAGTTATAGCAGCCTAACAGACTAAGACAAATGGTATTCACCTGTTTATTCATTCTTTTGTTTGTTTATTCAGTCTTTCATACTATTTTATAAGCCGGGGCATTCTAGGAAATGGAGAAATGACTAGATCAGAACTGTCTTGCAGTTGGGGAAATAGGAGAGGAGTAAATGGCTACATATCAGGCCATACAGTTAAATCTCAGTTAACAAAACTTCTTGCAAGGAAGCTCCTTTATACAAAATCATATTTGGAAGGGGGGGAATAAAAAGGCAGGGATCTTGAGAAGCTGTGCTCATATCCTAGAGCCTGAACCGCATGCTAGCAGTTAGGAAGGAAATGACTCTTAACTGTTCAGGGTTCCTTCTATGCAGCACTGGAAGAGTGGGAGGAGGCCTTCATGTTTGTTTGCTAATCATCAATGTCAACCTTCAACTGTCTAATCTTCCCCCTCCTATCGCACACATTATCTCACATTAGTACAGTAGGTACTCAGATGTGCTAAAAATAAAATTTACCTTACAGTCCTTTTTTTAAAGATTGTATTTATTTATTTATTTTAGAGAAAGCACACATGCTCTTATGTTCTTATTTATCTTATGTTTATATTTATTTTAGAGAGAGAGAGCATGCACACACGCACACACTCTCTCGCTCGCTCGCTCGCTCGTGGGGGGAAGGTTGAGAGGGTGAGAATCTCAAGCAGACTCCACACTGAGAATGAAACCTGACACAGGGCTCAATCTCACAATCCTGAGACCATGACCTGAGCCAAAACCAAGAGTCTGATGCGTAACTGACTGAGCCACCCAGGCACCCAACTACTGAAATCTTTGAGGGATTATTTACAGCCCTTTACCACTTCTGTGCTTCCCTCAGGTGCTCAGGAGATGTTCTATTTCTCCCATGGAATGGTAAGGTCCAGGGAACCTGGAGGCTTTCTCAGACCCATCTGCCCAGATGTACCATCCTGGGTGCCAGTCTGAGCTCTACCTGGGGCAGAAGTCATGAGTCCCTTCTGTATTTGGGCTCTCCCTAACACATCTCAGGTTTTTATTATACCACCCATTATTGCTCACTTTTATATCAGATATTCAGTTTTAGAATTTCCATTTGATTCTTTTCTTTTCATAGTCTGTATTTCTCTGCTGAAATGGCCTATTTGTTCCTTCATCACATTTTCCTTTATATTCTTGAGAGTAATTATAATAGCTGCTTTAACATCTTAATCTTATTTCACACCTGGCATGTTTGGTCTCCATTGACTAATTTTTCTCTTGGATATGGGTTACTTTTTCCTGCTTCTTAACACCTAATAATTTGGGATGGTATTGTGGACCTTCATGAATGATACATTGTCAAGACTCTGGATTCTGCTATGTGACTCGCAAGAATATTGATTTTTTTTATTTTTTCTTAAAGATTTTTATTTATTTATTTGATAGAGAAAGAGACAGCGAGAGAGGGAACACAAGCAGGGGGAGTGGGAGAGGGAGAAGCAGGCTTCCCGCCCAGCAGGGAGCCCAATGTGGGGCTCAATCCCAGGACCCTGGGAACCATGACCTGAGCGGAAGGCAGACGCTTAGCCAACTGAGCCACCCAGGCACCCCAAGAATATTGATTTTTAAAACATCTTAGCAGGCAGTTAACTTTGCTGGACTAAAATTCCAACCTTGGTCTCCCTTGCAGCCTGGAGTCTAGTTTAGGGGTCAGGCAGAGGTTAGCGCAGAGTTAATATAGTTCAGTGCTCCCTATCTGTGGCTCTCTCATTTGTAGGGTTCTGTCCCCTTACTCCCCAGCTGCTGTGATCACTCTGAACCGTGTCTTCTGATTCTTAGCTGGTACAACTGTTGGTTTTCGTTTGAGTTTAGGCCCTGCAGGGTGCTAAATGGGACCTAGCCTGGGTGAAAAAGCCATTAAAAAAAAGGGAAACCCACCAACGGATGTTTCCATTTTTCAAGTGTTGCCTCTCTTCTAGTTTCTATCTATTTTTAGTTGCCTTTCATTGCCTTCAGAGAGGTGTTTTTAGATTTTGTCTAGAGTTTATCTGTAGAGAATTGGTTCAATACAAGCTACTTTATTGTGCCCAATTTTTCTTTTTGCATATGCTGGAGGGGCAGGATATTGGGTCTCTCTTTCTGAGGGACTTTCAACGTCCACTCACTCCTGCACCTCCTCACATTTTTCTCCCTCCCTGCAGTATGGGGTGATATTATGTACTCGGGGAGGTTGGAGAGGTCTTTCTGCCTCTTTAAAATTTTTTAAAAAAATTTTGAGTCTCTTTGAACAACTGAAACTCAAAAGCTTTTGAGACCGCTAAGACTTTTCTTTGTCTCTCTGCTGAAATAACCATTTCCTGAGCTATTCATGCCACACGGTTTAGCTGGTTCCCCAATCAAAGAGAAGGGGCGAACTGACGGGATATGTTGGGACTAGAAAGAGCATCAGTATTTCAAAAAACCTATTCCTCCATACCAGGCTTCACACCCATGTTGAGTGATTATTTAGTTGTGGTTTAGAACGAGCTAGATTGAGTGTATCTGATATTTAAATCAATAGTTTTAAGTAGTTAAGCCTTCTTATTTCGTTCATTGATTCATTCAAGCATGTTTTACTCATTAAAAAAAAAAACCAGTTAGAGAATGCTTATTATTTGTCAGGCCCTGTGCTAAGTACTAATTATGGAATGAAAAGTTGTGGTTATTAAAGAAATTTCAGGTGTCAGCAAACATTAGGAGGGAGGCAGAAGGCAGCCTAGGATTAAATTCTACTTACTCTTTAGAGCAGGCTCAAAGCGATACTGATTTGTGATTTTAAAGTGGCTAGGGACAGTGAGAAAAGCCCCAAAATTTGGAGTCAAAAAACTCAAGTTTAAGCCCCAGTTCACCATTTATTAACTGCATCCCCTTGGGCAGGTCTCTCAATTTCTCCAGGCCCTTATTTCCTTTTCAATCATTAGCTCGATGTTGTTATAGCAAAAGCTTTCTAGGAATAGGAACAGTGCCTATTCTTTCCCTGCTGTATCCCTGTTCCTAGCATAGTGTTGGCACATAGTATGTTCTCAATAAATAGGTTAACATTAAATGAGTGAGTAAATAATACCTCTTTTTAAAAATTTTATTTATTTGACAGAGAGTGAGTGAGAGAGCATAAGCAGGGCGAGCAGCAGAGGGAGAGGGAGAAGCAGGCTCCTCGCTGAGCAGGGAGCCCAATGCAGGACTTGATCTGAGGATGCTGGGATTATGACCTGAGCCGAAGGCAGATGCTTAACCGACTGAGCCACCCAGGTGCCCCAATAGCTCTTACTGCTTTTTTGATCATGGACTTTAACTGGACATCTTGAAAATTACTAAGATTCCAAGTTAATGTGGGTAATATTCCTCAAATTGGACCCCCTCCTTTATTCTTTCAGTTCCCAGATATGCTCGTGATGCCTTCTAGAACAACTAATGGCTTCTAACAGGTTATACCAGTCAGCATAGGCTAGCTTATGCTGCAGAAGGAAACAACTTGTAGTCTCAGTGGCTTAAAACAAATCATTTCCTCTTCATGTTACATAATCATGACAGGTTAGATGGAGGGCTCAGCTTCCCACAATCATTTGTGGACCGAATGTTGCCAGTGGCCTTGCTAGAGGAAAGAGAGAACTCTGGAGGGTCTTGTCCTGACAAGTAATTGTCCCAGAAGTGATATCACTTGTGCTCACAATTCATCGGCCAGAACCAGTCCTGTCACCCCTCCTAATCAATCACCAGGAGCTAGGAAGATCAATTCTTCTATGGGACCAGGAGAGGACCAGAAATATTTGGGGAACAGCACCGATGATCACTACAGTCCCGCCTTGTAAGGAGGTGGTCCACTCAGGCCCATCTAAGTACAAGCCTGACAGAAATAGGTAGGAGCATCTTTCATACTCAGATCTTTGCACTGTCCCTGAGGGTGTGAAGAGCCCTACTCTCCATCTCAAGGGCTAAACGGCATCTTTGGCTATTAAATGAGGTTTGAACTCAAGGAATAGGAATTAGTCCTTCTGGTCGACTCATAGGTCGTGCTCCGGCTGCTATTTATGGGAGTTCATTGCCAAATGTAGTGGGAAGGATGAACAGCATTTTTCCTTCCTCTGCTGAAGATCTGTAGTGCCCCTGGACAAGTTCCAAGAGTTGTCTAGTTGTCTACAGGGTTTCCAAGTGTTATTCTGGATGATTCTCACTTGAATAGAGGGAAGTGGGCTTCTGAATTCTGACTATAGTCAGTCCCTAAGTCCTACCAGTTGCTCCCTATTGATGTAGCCTCTCTGTTTCTCTAAGCTCACCTTGCTCCCACTTGGCAACTTTGATCTATTCTTGGAAGGGGTGTGTGTGTGTGTGTGTGTGTATGTGTGTATGGGATAGTGGGGCGGTAAGGAAGGAAAGGAGATGTGATAGGGGACAATGGTTCTACTTGATTTCATATTTTTCCGTATCTTTTAAATTTTATATTGGAACCTCGACTTTCAAAACCCCAAAGCCCAAGAATTTTACTTTTTTTTCCTTGTATTGCCATGATAACTCTCTCTTGTGGCATGCTGTGTCTTCTCTAAACTGATTCAAAGAGGGTTGGTACTGCATCACAAGAAATACAGTGGGAGAGGGGAAGGAATGGTGATGGGAGGGAAATCATATCAATTAATGGATCAAAATCTTATTCTGATAATAAATCTGATTTATTTCCACAATCTTCTTTTTTTGTAATCTGTAGAATATATAGGCTTCTGTATATTCATATGTGTGTGTGTGTGTGTGTGTGCATAATCTCTGGTAATAAAGTTTGTTCATAAATGCAAGTCAGTAGAAATGTCCCACGACTGGAATAACCAGTGAAGGGCTATGAGTGTGGAGAGCTTTTGGTAAAGCCAGAGAGTTCCTCAGGCTGCACGAGGGGAACAAGGCTGCAGATAGCAGCATGCTTCACACAATATTCCTGAAATTCAGTCCCCTGGCTCTTTGCTCCGGAGAGCAAATTCTCTCTCAGCCACAGGAGGGCCCCTGCTCCCCTGAACTGCCTGTTTCACAGGCTGGGGATTCAGAGGAAAAATGAGGAATGGATTCAGGAGCCAAATAATAACAACGATACATATATATATTGTGTAATGGCGTGAATGGAACATTTGGCAATCGTGTGTTTCCTCAAACTGATGACGCCCGTGGCGGCATTTGCAGAGCAGTCATCTGACTGCACTGTGGACCCAAGTCCCTGGCCTTGGCCGGTCAGTGCACACGAACAAGCTCCCTGTCCCCACCCCAATTCACACCCACACACAGCTGAGGGAATCCCAGGACCGCACTGGAGCCTGGCACGAGTGTGCCCTGGTCCACGGTGACCGCAGGCACCACGGGCTTGCAAGGGGCACATCTGTGAAGGCTGAGCCTGTCATCATGAACCAAGGGCCGGGGGTTCCTCCGAAACCACTGGCTCTGGGGCACAGAATCTGGCCTCTGCCACCCTGCCTCCTTACGGAGACCAGTGTTACCCTGCGTGGGGCCGGCTTCCGGCAGCCGTCTAGTGCGGAGCCGCGGGCCAACCTGTGACCTCACTGTGGCTGCAAACCCACTTAAAATATTAACCGTGATGATAAAGATGAATAATTCCTATGCCCCCAGGGCACATATGAGTTTACTTATCTTTCCCGTCAGCCCTGAAATGCCGCTGTTCAGCTGCCCTGTGCAAGATCTGCCTTTCGCGGCCCTGTGAAAACACAGGACAATAGCTCTTCAGGTTCCGGAGCTTTTGATGGGTCGGCTTTCTGCCTAAGTTGTTATTGCTCTTTACAGAATAGTGGGGGCCTGAGTTATTTTTGAGCTGAGTTGGGGGGTGCTGAGTGTGGTGAAATTATGGGGCGGGGTGAAGGAGGGCACTAATAGGTTTAGCTGGGCTTCTCCTTCCCTCCAAGCTTCAGCATAGCTGGGGTGCAGCAAAATTGCTCTGGCTACTGGTACCTATGGCCTTAATCATCTCCGGAGTGGGGTGACGCTGCTGAGGCCAGGAGAGAGAAATGCTCCAGTGGCGGGTTCCTTTAACGGAGCTTTTGCAAGAATTGTACAGTCTGGCCACGGCTGCTTCCTACGCTTGCCTAGGCTGGCTTAACTCCTCTCCTTTCCACGGGGAGGCGGGGGGGTGTGGGGAGAACCAGCTTCCCCATTAACTTGAGGCCTGCATTTTATCGACTGCGAACACTCAGGATCCCAGTTCTGGGGCCATCTGTGACCTGTCGTGCTATAATAGCTTGGTTTTCCCCATGTTCAGCTCCCTCCCTGAGTACTTAGTGTTAAATCATAGGGGGAGGAAGTGTGAGCAGAGGAAAAACAGCACTATTACATGACCCCCGATGAGACCGCTGTGATAGAATTAAAAGCTGCCGCCCTAGGACATTCTAACAGATGACATTGTGAGGTTGCCAAGGTAACCCACCAGGATATAGTTCCAGCATCTTTGGGGTTGACGCTGGGTAGGCGAGGTCAGTCAGAGGTGAGTCCCAGCTGTCCAGGGTCTATCCCCTGGCTGGCCAGTCCATGGCAGCCAAGTGGAAAATCGAGGTTGACCTCTACACAGCACAAATGAACCCAATGTTGCCTCCTCATTGGGAATTCCAGGTGAAAGAGAACTAGAATATTTCAGATAATTGTTCAATGGAGGTTACACAGAGCCTTGAAAGATCTGAATGTTAATGACTCATCCATTCATTCCATAAATGTTTATTGATCATCTACTACGTATCAGGAGGAAGTGTCAAAATATCTAGGGGGAAAGGTGGAGAATTCTAGAAAACCCTAAAAAAAGGCAGATCCAAGCAGGGAAAAAAAGACATTTCAGACATTTACACATTGTTAGTACTCAGGAAAATGTCGAGTGGAAGAAAATGGAAACAATCAGAATAATTTATTAATCCCAATGATCAGGTGTTAAAAAAAAAAAAACTTATGTGCAAAAATTTATAGTGAAAATGATTTGCTTAAAAAAAATCAAACCTCTTCCCCCAACCATAACCAGGTTACGCTGCCTTTTCCCTCTTTTCTCTTTATCTTCATTTAAATACTCCGTGTTTACTTGTGAACTTCTGGTTAACACCTATAAAAGTTACTTTTTTTCTGAGGTAAGGATTAGAAAGGATCAGAAAGATTTCAGATGGGCCCTGACTTGCAAAACTCAAGGCCTTGGCAGATAAATGACATAAAGATCCATCCCTCCTTTTGGCCTCATAGGTGGGTGTTCAAAACCAGGGTGGTGCCACTGGACCCTTGTCCCCACACACTTTGGTTTGAACCTGGACCTGGGCTGTCACCTGGTCTTACTATTTTCTCTCAGAGGGCAAGCCAAGGAGAGTGAGCTGGGGAGATTGGAATTGGTGGTGGTGAGTGATGCCGGCAAGTGGTGAGCTGGAAAGGGAAAGGAACAAAACACAAAACACAAACAAGAATGGTGTTGGGCGCAGGAGGGAGGAACACATAACTGGGATGGCTATGGAAAAAGAAAATAAGGAAGAAAATCTCTGAGAGAATCCTGTGTGAAACAGGAATTCCTGAAGACAAAATAGCTCTTCCTTACCCCCTGGGGGGTGGTTATTAGTACCAGAAGGACCTCATTAAAACACTGTTGGGGCCCGAAACCAGCCCACCACTCTCTGGGCTCTAATGCCTAAGGCCCCCTCTTCACCCAACCAGAAAATGTAGATAATTAATTAGATTATGTTAGCTGTCTTGTTGCAGTCTTCTTCTTATAATAATAATAATAATAATAATAATGGTAATAGCTAAGTTATAGAGTGCTTCCTTAACACTTTACACATAAAGCCCAGGAGGAAGTGCTATTTAACAAATGAGGAAACAGGCCCGGAGGAGTTAAGGCACTTACCCAAATCACACAGGGAGTAAGTATGGAGGCCAGGCCAGGCCAACCCTAACTGGCTCTAGGATTCCTGCTTTTAACCCCTACACTGTAATTTTGCTTTGTTTAAAAAGTTCCAAGAAAAAAAAAATACTTTTTAATGGGCTCTCTGCCTCACGTTTTCACTTTACTAAGTCAGCCGTGCCCTAGTGCTTTATTTATATAATTGTCTCCTTGAGCAACCTAAAGTTGCAGGCCGAGATGGTTCCCCAGACCTCAAACCTTCTGGACACCTGAAGTAGGTGGAATAGGGTGTGGCAAGGAGCCGGTGGCATTATCCCTCTCCTTCGTTAATCACTAACTCAGTAAGTAACTTAGACGGGGGGTGGGGGGTGACCCACCTGTGGAATGGGAAGGAGGAACGGCCCACTCTCAATTATCCTCCCACACCCTCAGCCATCAGCCCCTTGGTGGCAGTCACCATCCAGCATCCCGGCTCAAATTTTGAGGGCACCTGGTGCCCTACGTGCACTCCCTTGGTTAGGAGGGGTCGAGAGGGTGGATCCCGGAGCCTCCGACCTCTGCGCGGAGGGGCAGCGAGGGTCGCCCGCGGGCTGCAGCGTGTGCGGCGCGCAGGTGGCCCGCCGCGTGGAGGCAGCGGCGCTGGGCGTCGAGGCGGGTGCAGGGCGCCCAGGGGCGCGGGGAGGACCCGCTGCTCCCGCGGCGGCGCTCAGGGGCCGGCGGCTCCCCCGAAGATGCGGCGCAGCATATTTTGCACATGAGTTCAGAGGAAGAGGAAGTGTAGCCGGCGGACGCGCGGCGGCGGCGGGGGCGCGTCGGGGCTGGAGCCGGAGCGCGCCAGGCGCAGGGCGCAGCGAGCGGGAGCGCGGCGGCCGCGGGCTCCGCGGAGGGACGGACGCCCAGATCGCGGGAGGGACTGACAGCCGAGCGCGCCGCGCCTCCGCTTCCCGCCCCCACCCACTGGCGCCCACGCTTTCCCCGCGCCGCCTGCGCTGTATGGCACAAACTTTCCTCCCGGGACGGAACACGCTGTGTCGGGGAGCCCGCGCCGGCGCCTTCTCCTCAGCCAGTTCCCAACGGTAGGTGGGCGCGCGACGGGACTTGGGGTGTAGGCGGGCACAGGCCCGGCCATCTGGCCCCGCGGACCGGGACCGCGGCGGACCGGAGGAGCCCCGCGTGGCGCCGCCTTGCAGGTTGCCGGGGCTGCCAGAGGGCCACCGCCCCCACAACCGCATCCCCCGCCCGGGTTGGATGGAGTCGGCGCCGGTCCACCGCACGCAGCGGTCTTGGCCAACTTTTTTGGGGGGGAAAAAAAATCATCCCTGGCACGCTGTGGGGAGAGGCACCTAGAGCAGTTTGTTAGGGGTCGTGGGCTCTGCGGGGTCGGGGGCGCCAAAGAGGGAAGCAGAAGGGGAAGCTTTGAGGCTACAGGTGGGTCTGGGACACTGCTGCAGGGGGTCCTTGGCAAAGATCAGGCAGGAGCTGGGCACGGAGTGCGGGTTCAGGAGGGCGGGAGGCCGGGGGCTGGGGAGTGGGAGGCGGCTCCCGGCTGCCCTTCTGCGTGCGCCCTGGGAGGTGGGTTTGTTGCTGGCGCAGGGGTGCTGGATAGATGGGAGCAGACCTGCCGCGCGTCCAGAGGAAGCGCCGCAGCCACCCGAGGCACAGAGAACCTGGGCGCGGGGAGTCCCCGGCACTGAAAACGGCATCTCCCCTTCTGTAAGGGGATTTCTTTCCTCATCCTAACCCACTTTCCCAGGCTCAAGGGACGCCAGGGTAGGTCTGGGCCATGGCGGGGTGGTGGTGGCGGCGGCGTACATTTCAGAAAACCCGATTGTCAGGCATGCAACACTCCCCCTCCCCCGCGACCAGGGCCCGTGCCCTTGACCCAGGATATCGCCGTCTTGGCAGCGAGAACCGCGTGGAAGCCAAAAGTGCTAGACCCAGGCGCGCTGCCTGCTGCCTCCCGTAGCTCATGCTTAGCTGCCCCATGTGGTAGTGGGTGGTCCCCAGGGACACTGGGTGGTGGCAGTGAGTTTGTTGGGGGACTTAAAAACAAACAAACAAAAAGTATATCTATATTTTTAAAGTCTGGCACAAATGCCAAAATTGAGTGCCTGCCCTGGGTTTCCAGCAACAGTCCTTTCTTGTAATTGGTACAGCTGTTTTCAGATGCTGGGCGCGCAGTCAGGCTAGGCGTCTTCCAGGCCCTGCCATCCTGTGTCATCTCAGGATAAGAGAGGCCCTGCCAGGAAGGAAGGCGGGGGTAATGTGAGCGACCTCTGGGCCTGTGGGTAGGGCATGCTATGCACCCCACGTGTCCCTGGCTGCCGGGATTCCTAATTTGTACCTCTGAACAGCTCAATTCCCTACGAAGTTCAAGTGACCCCAGATGTCACCAAACCCCACAGAGGGGTTAAGCAACAAGCTGTTTGGGGCTCTTTGGTGTGTGCGTGTGTGCTAACCTCAGTGAAATCACTTTAACCTCAGACTGACTCTGCATCCTCTTTTGCCTTCAGCGCGGTTTCTGGTGCTGAGAACTGGGACCTCATCCTCTGTATATCAAGTCGCTGGGTTGGTTTTTCTTTGTTAGTCTTTTGACTCAATGGACACGGGGCAAATGGAAGTGGAGTGTTGTGCAGTTAGCTAATAGATTGGTGCAGGAATTGAAAGAGAACAAATTGGGAATGAGTTCTTTTTCTCCCTCTTGAGCAGGAATTTTTGGCTTCCATTCAAATAATTGCTTTGTCTGTAGGGAAACAGGCAGAAAATCTTTGGCATGAGTGATTAGAGTTCCTGTAAAGCTACTTGTGTTCTTCCAATCTTCACTTCTCTGCAGAATTGAAATTGTGTGGGCCCATGGCTTGGTGGGCATGGGTGTCTTGCCAAATTTCTAACTCGGTGGGCTAAAGAGTGGGTATTATGACTCTTTCCCCACCTATCTCATTTCTAAAAATATAAGAAAGTTGCAAGAACAGTAACCCCCAAATACCCATATCTAGAGTGTAATTTAGCAGTACTGGCTTTATTACACATCTGTCGATTTATTCATCCCTCTACCCATCTTAATTCCCAACTTAAGTCCCATCCATTGATAAGTCCCAACCCATTGTTTTATGCACTTTAAAGTAAATTACAGACATTGGTACAGGTCACTGCTAGATGTTTCAGTGCCCTTATTATTATTTAGAGTTCAATATATGTTCACGATTTTCTTAAGGTAAAATGTGTATGCATAGCGTGAAATGCACAAATCTTGAGAGTAATATTTGCATAATGTTTTGATAGATGTGCACACCTGTGTAACCCTAGTTGCTATCAAGATAGAGAATATTACCATCACCTCGAAAGTTCCTCATCCCCATTCCCGGTCAGTCCCTGCCCCTCTTTCAGGGGCAACAAATGCTGATTGTTTCTCACTGTTAGTTTAGTCTTGCTTGAATTCCTATAAATGGAGTTCTACGGTGTTGTGTAAAGCTTCTTCTACTCAGCATAGTTTTGAGATTCAACCATGTTATATATATCAGTATTTTGGGCTTTTTTTTTAAATTGCTGAATTATATATTCCAGGATATGTCCATACCACAGTTTGTTAATATATTCCCCCCTGTTGATGGACACATGAGTTAGTCCCAGTGTGGGGGGAGTATTGTGAATGAAGCTGCTATGAATATTTGTGTACAAGTCTTACTAGGGACATATGTTCTCATTTCTCGTGGGTAAATGCCCAGAAGCAGAATCATTAGGTCATAGAAGAGGTGTATGTGAACCTTATAAGAAGCTGCTGAATCTTTCTCCAACATGGTTGTACCATTTTTACAGGGCCACCAGCAAAGAATACAAGTACGAGATTCCAGATACGACAACCCTGTTTTCTTATCCCAAAGTCAAGGGTGTGGCTTGGCAGTGTTTGGGGCTGGAGGGGTACAGAAATTGGATACCTGAGACAGTCCAAAGCACGTTGTTTTTATAGGTGGAGGAGTTGTAAGAAATCCCTGACTCCGCCAGTGAGTGAGTTTACACTTAAATTATTGCAGATGATCAGACAAATATTTTACTTGTAGAGATCTTCAGAGAAGGGAATTCCACTGGGGAATGTACCCTTGGTTGTGAAAGAAGATTGATTGAGTGCTTTCTATATAAAGAAAAAATAACCCCCAAACCCCACAGAATTCCACCATACTTCTGCTTCACCACTCCTGGGGGATTTCTGACGTATTGGTCTGGCTGATGTGAACTTGGTGGAGGAGATTCCCATTGGATTTCACCGGCTTTCACAGCTGGCTGCGGAAAGCAGGTTGTGTTTGCTTTGCGAGGCAGATCAGATTTGGCTTTTTGAAGGCTCAGAAAACAGTTTTCCTGTTAAAGTGATTTGGCCTGTCAGTGAGAAGCATGACCTGTCGACACGCTCTCGTTGTCCTGGCTGAGAAAATGGGCCAGGTCCCCTCAGGTCCCCTTACCCTTTGGTCCCGTTCTGTGGACCCGCCGCTGAACCTGGCCTTGGCTGATTCAGGAAACAGGAATGGAGCCTGCCGGCCTGCGTGGGACCCCAGAATGAAATATTCGCCTCTGGCCGAGGTGTCTCAGTTGGGTCAGAAGACAGTCTCGCGCTTTGCCCTGTGTTTGGGAACTGTTGTGATCTGACAGCCACAGAGTAGGAGGACAGTTAAGTCTCAGCTGAACGATTCTGGTGACTTGTGGTACCCGACGGGGTGATTGCCCGTTTGGGGGTTGACCGTGAGTGCCAAGATGTCCCCAAGATGTATTTCTCCAGAGGCTACTTTACTGTAGCCTTGGAAACAGGTTCAAAGTGTTTTGGCCTAGGAAAACTTGCTGACTGTCAACTTCTATTTTAGTAGCACCGTTCTTATTTTATTACAGATGTCACTATTGTTATTATTATTATTTTTTAAAGATTTTATTTATTTATTTGAGACAGAGAGAATGAGAGACAGAGAGCATGAGAGGGAGGAGGGTCAGAGGGGGAAGCAGACTCCCTGCCGAGCAGGGAGCCCGATGCGGGACTCGATCCAGGGACTCCAGGATCATGACCTGAGCCGAAGGCAGTCACTTAACCAACTGAGCCACCCAGGCGCCCCACAGATTTCACTATTGTTATTAACAAAATAATAATTATAGCTCCCACTTGCCAAGTGCTTACCCTTGGCCTGGCACTGTGAGGCACTGTACATGCATTCTTTGAATTTAATCCTCAGGAGAGGCAAGTTCTACTCTTATCTGCACTTTAGCCTCGAGGAAACTGAAGCTTAGCGAGGTTAAGTAACTTGCCCTAAGTTCGCTTTTTCACATTTCCTAGACAAAGGGAAGAGACTGTGATGTTCTGGTTTCGCAAATGAGAATACGTCTACAAGCACAGATTTCCAAATACATGAAGCCATAGGGTGATAGACACTAAAACTGGATAGGCACGCCCACTCGGCAAGAAGTGACACACTGGAATCACTTTCTTCTGTTTTTTCTGAGTTTGGGGCAGCCAGGGCCTGTATTGAGATACAAAGTATTTTGGTGACAATTTAAGATATTGTTGGTTGACTGTGATTTTAGTTTCATTGGAGGAAAAGAAAGATGTTTGCCAGCTGTTGAGTTTGAGTGTCTGTAGCCGAGTGGTCCCACACCTTGGCCACCACCTACCTGTGGCTACTTACATTTAAATGTAAAATGAATTAAAATGAAAGAATTTGGCTCCTCAGTCCCACTAGCCACATTTCAAGTGCCCTAGAGCCACATGTGGTTATTGGCCGGGGCCTTGGATAGTGCAGAGGCTGAGTATTTTCATCATGGCTGAAAGTCCTGTTTGCTCTATAGTAAGCGTCTCTCTCTTTTCCTTCAGCTGAAGAATTGGCAACACACTTCGCTAAGGCTTAGGCTATTTTTCACTGACAAAGAGATACATTTAGCCAGACATTTCTTTTATGTTTACCTTTTAAAGGTTTTGTGTGCGTGTGATCTTTTCTCCCATTCACATTCAGTTTTTGACATAAATTTGAGTTCCCCTTTACTCCTGGGCCCCCAAAGGGGCTTTCGTTATTATCATTGCATATTTTACCAGGATGCTTTTTGTGAAAAGATCCGTACAGCAGGCAAGTGATGGCCACTGCTTGAGCCCTGTTAATTCCTTGCTCTCCAAATAAGAATTCGGTTGAGCTTTTAAATATGCATTTGTGTGACTTACTCCCCACCTGGGCTGAATTCAGGAAGAAGAATTGGCTCTCAGCGGGGCCAGAACCAAAGAGCTAGAAAATCAGGTCACATTCTACGCCTGATGGCTACCTGCCAAGACTGAGATGGAGGAGACACTAGTTGGGGTATCGAGGGCTTCACTCTGGAGTTTTGCTGGGTCTGACTGCCCTTGTGGTGTGTAGGGAGTGCTGGAGGGGGCCCGGCGGCTTCCGTGTCCTGGTAGCACAGGACGAGGGGGGTGGCTGGTATGCCCTGGCTTGCCCCTCTTCTGTGGTTCAAAGGAGAGAGGACTCAGCCCTCAGGTATCATGGGGCACCAACACCAGCCAGTGGTGCAAAGTCCACTTCAGCTGTGTTTTGCCCAGCTCGTCTGATACTGACCAACTCTCTTTCATTTTTTAAAAAATATTTTATTTATTTCTTTGGGAGAGAGAAGAGAGGGAAAACGAGTGGGGGGCGGGCAGAGGGAGAGGAAGAAGCAGGCTCCCCGCTGAGCAGGGAGCCCATGCGGGACTCTGTCCCAGGACCCTGGGATCATGACCTGAGCTGAAGGCAGCCACTTAACCTACTGAGCCACCCAGGAGCCCAGACCAACTCTTAGCGACTTTATGAAACTGTATTGGATGTTGCCACACTTTTTCAACCTGGAAGC
The DNA here is from genome assembly GCF_011800145.1 of Mirounga leonina. Lineage (NCBI taxonomy): Eukaryota > Metazoa > Chordata > Mammalia > Carnivora > Phocidae > Mirounga > Mirounga leonina. Next base: position 25,532,774 of record NW_023270268.1, read on the forward strand.
CGGCTGCACTTCAGTGACAACTTTCTTTGGCTTTTATAACTACAATATCCCATTTTGTTGTTCTATAGGCAGACCCCCTTGATTTTCAGCATTTATTTCTTGCCGAGGATTATCAACTTCCATTTGTGTGTACATGAATGTGTGTGTGTGTGTGTGTGTGTTTTGAAATTTCTTACTTTGTATTTCACCCTGAGGAAGTACTTCCTGGGCAGTCCTTCAGGTTTTATGGAATAGCTCCCAAATGCCTAATTTTGAAGAAACTATTGTAATAGACCTCATTCATAAAGTTGGATAAGAGGAGAGGTGGTTAATCACAGACTCTGGTTAATGGAATGTGACTGAATCATGTATTGCCAAATTTTGAAAATGTAAAGTACTAGAAATCAGATTGTTCATTTAAACTCTTCTGTAACTTAGAGGGGGCTTTTGGACCTTTTCCACTGTTTTGGGACACCGGATAAGCACCCGTTGCAGTGTGGTGTAATTATGGCCATAGGCAGGTAAAAAATAATCTTTACAGTGGATAACAAGTAATTACTGGTAATATGTCTAATAATAGTTAACATTTATACTACTTTTTCTATGTGCCAGAGCTCTTCTAAGCCCTGTTCAGTATTAATTTATTTAATCCTCACCCTGCCAGTGGATTTCAGGGATACCCCCATATTATAATGGGGAAACCTGAAGTTGAGCAGCTTCCTCAAAGTCACAGGGTTAGGAAGTAGAGACACTGGGATTTGAACCTAGGCACTCTGGTTCCAGAACTTGTGCAGCCAACCGCTGTGCTATGCTGTTAAGAAGGTGAACCTGAGAGAGACAGGCAGATATTCCAAATATTCCAGAATTTCCATCCTTTACCAGATAATAAGTGTCTGTCCTAGTCCTGAAGGATGTTGGTTTAGTAGGTATTTATTGTGCATCTCGGGGCGCCTGCCTAGCTCAGTCGGTTGATGATCCAACTCTGGATTCAGGCTCAGGTCATGATCTCAGGGTCATGAGATTGAACCCCACATCAGACTTCATGCTCAGCATGGAGTCTGCTTGACATTCTCCCTCTCCCTCTGCCCCTTCCCCTGCTCATGTGTGCGTGCTCTCTAAATAAATAAATAAATAGATTTATTGTGCATCTGTTGGGGCAGGGTGTTGGGATAGTTGCTATTGGGGATGAGAAAGACATGATTGCCACCTTTGGGAAGTTGGCTGTCACATGAGCAGATGAGGCATTACCAAAAGCTCCAGAGCTTTCCCTTGAGCTCAGGACTGGTCCCTGCAGCTACCCACCCCGATGGAGTTAACACATCTAAAATAAGCTCCTGTCTTCCTCCTATAGCCATCCCCAGCTCGGAAGGGGGCCACTCCAGCCTTCCAGTTGCTCAGGTCACAAACCCTAGACATGTCTTGGATGCCCTCTTTTTCCAAACTACCAATAAATCTATTTCCAAACTACCTATTTCCAAACTACCAGTAAATCTCGTTTTCTACTTTTAAGATATATCCAGAACTTGATCATTGCTCATACCCCATCATCATCTGGTCTCCCCATTTCCACGTCAGTCATGACCAGAGTGATCATGTCTACCCTTGGCTTGAAACCCTCAAGGGGCTCCCATCTCAGGGTAAAGCCAGAGTCCTTACCACCATCTGCACAGCCCGTACAACCTGCTTCCCCCGCCTCTCTGATTTCATGTGCCACCTGCAGCCACCACTCTTCCCCAGGCAGATCCTGGAACCTTGCACGTGCTGCCACCTTTCCCGGTACACCATCCCCCGCTCATCCCATGGTCTCTAACATCACCACCTGGGTGAGGCCTTCCCGGATCATCCTGTGGTTTTTTTTGTTTTTTTTTTTAAAGATTTTATTTATTTATTTGAGACAGAGAGAATGAGAGACAGAGAGCATGAGAGGGAGGAGGGTCAGAGGGAGAAGCAGGCTCCCTGCCGAGCAAGGAGCCTGATGCGGGACTCGATCCCGGGACTCCAGGATCATGACCTGAGGAAGGCAGTCGCTTAACCCACTGAGCCACCCAGGCGCCCTGATCATCCTGTTTTTAAATATAGAATCGTCGGGGTGCCTGGGTGGCTCAGTGGGTTAAGCGTCTGCCTTCAGCTCAGGTCATAATCCCGGGGTCCTGGGATCCAGCCCCACACCAGGCTCCCTGTTCAGCGGGGAGTCTGCTTCTCCCTCCCCCTCTGCTGTGCCCCCTGCTTGTGCTCTCTGTCAAATAAATAAAATAAATAAAATAAAAATAAAAATCTTTAAAAAAATAGAATTTTAAATATTGCATCGTCTTACCCTGTGCTTGCTCTCCCTCCTCCCTGCCTTATTTTTCTTTATTCGACATACTTTTAAAATTGAATTTCCTTTATTATTTTTATTTGTGTATTGTCTGTTTTTCTGCCCCTGAAGGTAAGATCCTTCAGGGCAGGGTTGTTCCTTTTTTTTTTTTTTTTTGGCTTTTTGCATCACTTTGGTATCTTCAGTGTTTAGAATAATGCTTTGCATGTAGTAAATGCTTAATAAAGGAGAGTGTGATGGGTAATTTCATGTGTCACCTTGACTAGGCCATGGTACCCAGTTTTTGGTTAGACACATCTAGGTGTTGGTGTGGGTTATTTTTCTTTTTTAACGTGGTTAACATTTAAATCAGGAGACTTTGAGTAAAGCAGAGTAGTCACCATAATGTGGGTGAGGCATGCTTCACCCAACCAGTTGAAGGACTTAAGAGAAAACAGTGAGGTCTCCTGAGGAAGAAGGAATCCTGCCTCCAGACTGCCTTAAGACTCAAGACTGTAACATCAGTGCTTCTGTAGGTCTCTGACCTGCTGGCGCGCCCTGCAGATTTCCGCCTTGCCAGCTCCCACAGTCCCATGAGTCAATTTCTTAAAACAAATCTGCCCTGCCTTCTCTCTATAGAGATATCTACTGACACGCTGTCCTCTTGCTTCTGGAAGTTTCTCTGAACAACCCTAATACAGAGGGTTGAGATGGAAGGGAAAGGAGTGTCCGGTGGGGGGCGCGCTGGAGGTAAAGGAATGGTGTCTGGAGAGTGCTCAGTGTGTACCGAAGGGAGCATTGGCTTCCTGAAGCCTGACTCCAGGGTACAGGAAGACGAACAGCCAGGGACCCGGGAGGAGGAGGATGGGGGTGAGGTGGAGGCTAAGGACTCCAAACTGGGCAGCATATGTTTCTTATGCTTTTTGAGCCATGTGGGTGGCACAGCATGGTTAATCTGGCATTAGCCTGTGCTCGGAATTAGTGGGTGAGAGACCAAGGGAAGCCAGAGGCATGAAGGCCTCTGACGGTCCTAAGAGGGCGGGTCGGCACGGGGAACCAAGTGGTGGCAGTAAGGGCCTCCAGCAGCACCCAGCGCCAGGCCAGCTGCAGCAGTGGCGACAGTGGCAGGAGCAGGCTGATGCCTGGTGTTTTGAGCCTGGATGTTACGAGGACGGGGGTACTACCCACGGAAGCAAGGAACACGGGAGGAAGAACAGGCCTCGATGGGCAAGGCGTTGAGTTCTCTTTGGGGCACATTCATCAGGAATTTCAGGAAAATTCTAGGTGAAGATGTTGAAACGGGTCCTTGGGTGTGTTCATCTGGAGTTCACCAGTCTGGAAGGGAGACTGGAAGGTTTTTGCCCAGAACAGGTAAAGCAGGGTCCATGAGAGGGGATATAAGGGCTAAGGGGGAGACGGTAGCGTTTATGTAACTTTTTTGAGTATACTCAACAATACCACATATTGGAGGTTCCCAAACTCCATAACTAAGGCACCCCAAGGCACCACAGCCAACTCACGAGGGTGGGGCAGAAGGGCTTTGTTTTTTTTACATTTCTGAGGGGAACACAGTGGTACATAACATGTTAGACAACACACTACCTGCCATCTTGGGGTAGTTCGAGGTACCAACGTTAGCACCGCCTTCTTTTTGATGACATCGTATCTCTGGGCAGCTGCCTTTTGGGCGGTTGCTAAGAAACCACCTAGTGGAACAGGAAATGAAGGTGGTGGTGTCCAGCGTGATTCCAAGGTTTGAGAGGTTGTGCAGTGCCCAAGAGATGCACACATCCCATTAGTTCTTGTGGTGACTCAGGAATGAAAGAAAAAGGTTTATTCTTTCAATTTTTATGTACTATTTTTTTTTCAAAAGGCTAATAAGTTGTTTGGACATAAATGATTATTATGTTGTTTAGACTGAATGGCTTAATAAGTGGAACTGTAAGTATTGCTTTTAGCTTAGGGGTGCCGTGAACAACATACCGAGACGCTAAAGGTGCCAGGAAGTGGAAAGTCTCAAACCTCTGCCATGTATTGTCACAGGTAGATCGTGAAAGAGTAAAAGCAGGGATAGAAGAGGGGAGAAAGGAAGGGCACGGGGGCTGCATCCAAAAAGTCTCATTTCTTCAAAAATAAAAGATGTGAAGCAAATAAAGTAAAATATAAGCATTTGTTAAATCTTGGTGATGGGTACATAGATGTCTCATTTTCTGTCCTCCTCTATATGTCTGAAGTGGCTTATGCTGAAAATTATTTTTTTTAAAGATTTTATTTATTTATTTGAGAGAGAGAGCATGAGCAGAGGGGTGGGGAGCAGAGGGGCAGGGAGAGAATCTCCAGCAGACTCCATGCTCAGCATGGAGCCTGATGGGGTGCCCAATCTCCTGACCCTGAGATCATGACGTGAGCCGAAACCAAGAGTTGGACGCTCAACCAACTGAGCCACCCAGGCACCCCTGTACTGAAAATGATTTTAAGAGAGTGAGACAGAAGGAGGGCTGGGGATAGAAATTTAGGGGTGCACCTGTGTTTGGGAGGACAGCATGGAGGTGGGAAGAGGGCATCTGAGGTACAAAGAGGTTCAAGAGATGGGGGTGTGGAATCAAGGGGATCAGCAGGGCCATGTTCTAGACTGGGGTTCTTAGCCCTGGCTAGGAGATTTAAGAAAGATCCAAGACTGGAGAGGGTTCAGAGTGGGGAAAACTGAGCTTGCTCCTAAATTGTTGATTTTCACCTCTGGCTGCTAGTTAGAATCACTTGGGTTTTTCCAAAATATTGATGATCAGGCCCCACCCCCAAATGCCTGGGCATCAGGACCTTTAAATAGGTCTCCAGATGATTCCAATATGCAACCAAGATTGAGGACCACTGCCATGGCCCAGGGTTTCTCAAACTTTACCACTGCTCAAACTTCAATGAATCACTTGTCATTAAAATGTAGATTCTGGTTCAGCAGGCCTGGGAGGGCCTGGGATTCTGGATTTCTCACAGGCTCCCAGGAAGTCTGGTGCTGCTGGTCTGAGGACCACACTTTGAGCAGCAGGTTCTTCTGAAAGGGAGCTGTGTTTAGTTAAGGGTGTTTGTGATGGGGACTGTCGGAAGGCAGAGAGGTGGTCTGGATCAGACCCCGACTGAGATGTGGGGATGAGGGGATGGTAAGCAAGTGTTTTCCTTTGGTAACGTAAATACCCCTTGTATTCCTTATCTTTTGCTCTGTAACAAATTACTCCGGATCTTGGCAGCCAGAAACGACAATAAACATTTATTATCTCACAGGGTTTCTGTGGGCTAGAAATCCAGAAGCAGCCTAGCTGGGTGGTTCTGACCTGGGGTGCCTCAAGAGGTTGTGGTCAAGATGCTGGCTGGGCTGGAGGCCATTCTGGGGCTGATGGATCTGCTTCCACATGGGTGTTGAGCTAGCCAACAGTGTTGGCTGTTTGGTGGGGACCTCAGTTCCCTGTCCTGGGACTTCGCCACAGGGTTAATAGGGTGTCCTCATACTATGGCAGCTGGCTGTTCCCAGAGTGAGGGATCCAGGAGAGAGCAAGGGAGAACCCACAATGCTGCTGTAACCCAGCCTTGGAAATCACGCTCATCATTTCTGCAGTGCCCTCTGGGCCCCACGGGTTAGCCTTATTCACTGTGGGCGGGGACCACCCGTGAATGCTGCAAGAATTACTGAGGGTCATCTTGGAGGCTGGCTATCATACCTCTTATTGTTTTCAGTGAAGAAAATAAAGTATGTGCAGCACAGAAAACTTGAAAAATATAGAAAACCATAAAGAGAGTGTCACCCATCATCTCATGACCTGGAGGAAATTTCTGGGAACATTGTGGTCTTTGTCTTGCCAGATACAAAGAGAATGTGTATACACACACACACACACATAAAATATATATGTAATATATTACTATATAATTTATATAATATATATTTATATATGCACTCACTTAGAAGTAGCACCATATAAATAATATTGTTTCATATAGATTGTTCTTTATACTTGGCATCAAATCAGGGACACTTAGAACAGGTAAATTTTTCTTATTGAAGTATAGTTGATATACAGTATTATATTAGTTTCTGGTGTACAACACAGTGATTTGACAATTCTAGACTTTACTCAGTGCTCAACACAGTAAGTATGGGCACCATACAGTGTTATTACAACGTCACTGACTATATTCTGGACTGTACTTTTCAACTCTTTGCCATTCTTATTTTATACCTGGGAGTTTGTACCTCTTAATCCCCTTCACTTACTTCGCCCAGTCCCTCAATGGGTAAATTTTAGTTATCCTTGGGTTTCTGTCTTAGACTATGTCTGTAGGATATCAAGACTTGATACCATTTGAATTTTCAAGTTTTCATTTACATTTCTGGGTTGAGAGAGATGTTCCTATCATGTAAAAATGTCTTAATTTGGATCATCAGTTCTTACTTTGGGTGACTGAGTGATGTAATAAACATGCTCGAGGCTTCAAATACGGAACTTGAATGCAGAAATGAAAAATGAATTTGCCAGCTGATCCAGCATCATTGCATATAATTGCCCCATCTCTGGTTGCTTGTCATGAGCTGTTGGCAATTGTTAAAATTAGCTTTACAGTCTGCCACAGATTAGCAGCAAGTGTGGTAAATGAGGACTCACTCTTAATGAAACTAATATGTATTTGGAAATATAACTACATTTATTGCCCCCATTATTTAAATGCATGTACGCTAGTTGATAGTAAAAATGAACCTTTAAACTGAAGTTTTAGAAACGTGAGCTGAAAAATAATCTTTTAAGGAGGTGATCCTTTCTGAAGTGGTTTTCCAGTGTCTTATGAGCATCTTGGGAAGCATTTCAGAAACAAATCAGAAATACTTTAAAATAAAAAGTTAAAGATTTCAACATTGAAAATGACACAGGGCATCATGCCCCATTGCTGATCAGCTTCTTCTGGAACCGGGTCTGTTTTCTGTCACAGGGCTTTTCTCTGAATGTCCTGCACTCTGCCCAGACTTCCAGAACAGCCCGCCCCACTGCACCACGTACATCTGTTCACTGTCTTTCTCCTTCTTTCACCTCTGATTTTCTTAAGAGCAGGGCCTGGTCTTCCCATTTTTACCTTTCCTAATTGAGGACCTAATTCAAAGCAGACCTTAATAAATGTGTGCTGAATGAACGCATGCACGTATGCATGAATTTGGAAAAGTTCCCTCTCTCGTGGAGCTGACAGTTTCTGCATGAAGCTGCGCCGCGGTGTCTCAAAGACACACCTCACGCTAGGCTTGATTTGGAAAGAACTGATTTTCCAGAACCTCACCATCTGAGAGCTCTCTGCTTTCTGGTCATTTGCAATCTCTAACATCCTCTCCTTTGCAGCCAAGGTCTCAACCTCCTGGTGATTACTTTATTTTCCTCCGTAATCAGCATCCAGTTCCTAATTACTTTTGGCTGATTTCTGCTAGAGAACTGTATGTTTATTTTGGCTCTTTCCCCACTGTCTCGCCACAGGAATGGGGAAACACCTCCTCTTTTTGCTTTTACCTTTGAAGAAATCTTGGAAGGTTTTTCTTGGTCCCTTGATGATAGAGAGACGCATACACATGGGTGCTGGGATGTATTCTGGGAAGACAGGGGTAGAAACAAAAGAGAAAAGCCTCCTGTACAACTGTCAGATAATCAAAGCTGATCCAGTGATCCACTCACACATAAAACAAGTAACTTGATTTACATTAGGTGTCAGGGTGGGGTGACTGTGGGAATATGGAAGCGCAGAGCTGTGGGGGTTGGATGGACCATAGATAAAGCACCGGGAGAATCTCATCACACACAAGTGATTTTTAGCATGTGTCCTTTATAGAAACAGACAACAGCGAAAGGAGAAGGAGTCATGAATAGCACCGCTCTCCTGATTCTGCCCAGGGAGCTGATGCCGCAGAGTGAGCAGGAGGTGGAGGGGCTAATCGGTCAGTCTCTCGAAGGGTCTCACCTTCCGCCATGCCTCTCCTGCAGTCAGCATCTGGCCACCGTGAATGTGGAAAGAGAAGCCTCATGCGTTTAACAGGACCCCTGCACTTACCACACAGCCTAGCAATCCTACTCCCAGGTGTTACCCTAGAGAAATGAAAACTTATGTCCTCATAAAAGCCTCTGTGTGAGTGTTTATAGCCACTTTATTCATAATCAACTGGAAACAGCCAAAGTGCCATTCAGAGGGTGAATGGCTAAACCAGGGCCCCTAAATGTAGGCAATCTCGGCTGGTGTTCTCCTGAGGAGGCAGCAGGCCATGGTCATTTTGAACAAACTTGGTGAATGAGTTACATACTGCATGATGAATAGTGCCAAAACTTAGAGGCTTAAAACAAACAATGGTGTATTTTGCTCAGGGATCTGCAGTTTTGGCAGGGTTTGGTGGAAACAGCTTGTCTCTGCCTCACATGGTGTCAGTGTCTTGACTGAGGCAGAGGCTCAATTTCCAAGATGGCTCACCGGCAAGATGGCTGGCAAGTTGGTGCTGGCTGTCGGTTCCTCTCCACATGGGCCTCCCTTTGGGGCTGCTTGGGCTTCCTCATGGCATGGTGGCTGGGGTCCAAGAACAGGCATCTCAAGGATCAAGAAGTCGGTGCTCCTGATTTCTTAAGGCCCAGGTCCAGAAGCTGGCACTGTGTCATTCCTCTGTATCGTATTGGTCAGGCAACCATGGAGCCCAGACTCGGGAGGTGATGTAGACACCACCTTTCAATGGCAGGAGTGGCAAAGGATTTGGGAGGCATATTTCAGAACCATTATCCTTACCATTTACCTTCTGCCCTACTAGAGGCCTTGACTCCTGAGGGAGATGTGCTTCCCCTGAGACAAACACTCCCTGAATGTCTGAGGGAATGTGAACCAAATGCCTGCATCAGGAAAAGCCGTGCCCTCTCCTCTTACCTCTACCTCCCACCTCTCACTGCCCTCAAAGGCCCATACCCATCCCTTGCCCCAAGTTTCTAGTGGGATTCTAGCATGAGCCTGGGAACCTCACATAGTAAACAGTAATGTTAGGTACCGTTCTATCTTATTTTTCCCCCTTTTGTAAGCTAGGTCTTTCTTGTTTGAGCACAGTAGGGACTGCAGTAGCTATTTTCAGAATGATATGAAAATCTTTACTTTTTGACAGGGGTGGGGGTTGGTAGAAGAACGCAGGAAGGAACTAAAAGGAACACAGGTGTGCCAGGAGTGAGTAAGGTAGGGCCCTCACCACAAAAGAATAAGAGGAACAGACTCACGCTAAGGTTTTTTTTTAAGATTTTATTTATTTATTTATTTATTTATTTATTTATTTATTTATTTATTT
>NW_023270268.1:25542388-25722675 GCF_011800145.1 Mirounga leonina
TTTATTTATTTATTTATTTATTTATTTATTTATTTATTTATTTATTTATTTATTTATTTATTTGACAGAGAGAGAGCATGAGCAGAGGGAGAGGCAGGCTCCCCACGGAGCAGGGAGGCCCATGTGGGACTCTATCCCAGGACCCTGGGATCATGACCTGATCTGAAGGCAGCCGCTTAACTGACTGAGCCACCCAGGCACCCCTCATGCTGAGGTTTTATTGGCTCACAACTGCTTCATATGTTTGCCTTCCTAGAGAGAGTCGTGCTATAAAAGCAGTTGCTTAACCAGGGTTGCACGTATTCCAAAGAAATGAATCCCTGTGTTTGAGATCTTGAGGATTCACTGATACTACAGTTTTGCTGCTAGCTGCTGGTACTGTTTTCTTTTTTCTGTATCAGATCATATGCATGACTTACCCAGAACCTTGTTGTGTCCTGGGAGACAAGAACAGTGCCCTTTGGGGTGAACTTGGGCAGAGACCTCAAGTTTGGGACAATCTGAGTGAAACTTTAAACTCCAGGTTATAAATTGGGAGAGCTTTTCTGATGCTTCTTGGTATGCCATCCCCCAACTTCTCCCACCTCCTTAACTTTTTTTTGAGTCTTTTTACTCATCCTGATACTCCTCTCCGTTTTTCTCCGTTGTCAGGGAACCTATCCTTTATAGAAGATATTAAATCATACTAAAGTGTTAGTGGCTACCATAAGCTTCATTCATTGCCCTTCCTGAAGAGATTATTTGTGGTTTCAAAGGAGATCCTGAGGGAGAGTGATTCTGATTTCAAAGGAATGAGTCTCTAATGCTAGAATTTCCCTAATAGGATAACAAGAATGGGAGGATTTTTTTTTTTTTTTAAGATTTTATTTATTTATTTATTTGACAGAGAGCTAGAGACAGCGAGAGAGGGAACACAAGCAGGGGGAGTGGGAGAGGGAAGCAAGCTTCCCACCGAGCAGGGGGCCCGATGCGGGGCTCGATCCCAGGACCCTGAGATCATGACCTGAGCCGAAGGCAGACGCTTAACGACCGAGCCACCCAGGCGCCCCAAGAATGGGAGGATTTTTGAGGGAGAGGTTTCTTTTTTTGAGGGCCCCAAACACTCAGTCTTAGGGAACTGGGTGTGCAAGTGACTTACTTGGTGAGTCTCTGGGTTATTTCCAGTTCTGTTCTGGTGGTAACAGTGCTCATCTGGCCAGGTCACCTGTTCCCCAGTACACAGGAGCCTTCCTGTCCGCTTCTCTTCTGCTTAGCCTTAGCAGATGCCACTCGGCTTGCTTTTTAGTAGTTAAATGTGCAGCCTCTGTATATATCAGCTGTTCTATCTGCAGAACTACAGAGGATTTTACAAGTAATCAGTTCATGCAGATTGCACATAAATCATGTCTGCCCTGGCCCTTTGGACACTAATGTTCCCTTATTAAGGCATAAGTAAGCCTTCCTGTTCTCATCCATCCTTCCAGACTTTTTTTAATTACTGAAAAGTATAGCCTGGTTGTCACGACACCACCCTCTTCCACTGCTCCCCTCCCCCCACACACTTACTGCTTTTTTGAGGTTCATTTTGTTTTTTCTGGAGCTTGCCAGTTTGCCTTAGGAAGCTGGGCACCTTGTGAATGGATTAAGCAAAAGGAAATTCTTATCTCTAAAAGGAAGCGGTCACCACGTTTCTGTTTGTGATATTCTTGGCCAGTTCATATTTTTGTGAAATATGTTCTGATGGCAGCTCTGGTACCCCAGAGAAGGGGGAAGTATTGGTCATGCTCCGTGCACAAAGGGAAAATATCTTCTGCTGAAGTCTGGGGAGTGGATAAAAAGTCATTTCATGAATGTCATTCTGTCTAAACAAACAGAGAACCCTCATTGTTTTTAATCCCTGGAAAGGCTGGGAGCTGAGCCCACCCTAATATGCACATTACCCTAACATTTCTCCATTTTTCTTTCAAACGGTCGCCACAGATCTTCGCTCTAATACACGTGGATTTCTGCTTCCAGTTTCTCTGGCCCTGCTATTAGTGTTCAGCCAGTCTTCATTTTGGTCTAAAATGACTCTCTAAGAGCGTGGAAGCATACTATTATTTCCTGTGGTTTGGTCTCAAAGAATAAAAGGGGGACTTTTAGATGAGGCCCATAAAAATACCACCGTCTACTTTTAGAGATGTTTTATGAATATAAATTCCTGTCTAAATAATTACTGTTGGAGTTTGGAAATTGTACCAACAACTTATTATTCTCTCTTGGCAACCACACCAAAAGTGACACATCTCTTGTTTTGTTTTTTCTTTCCAGATGGGCTGACACCATAATGTGCCATATTGCTTTTAAGATCTCATTTTTTAATCATGTGTACAGATTAGAGTGGAACTGAGGCACTCTGAGGTATTATTTTCCTCAGACGGGGGGAAAAAGAGAGAAGACAGGTATACTTTTGGTGTCATTATAGAAGTGCGGGATGGCTGGTAATGGTGTCCGCACAGAAGGAGAAACCAGCCTGGGTCCTGAGCATAGTTCCGCCGTGTTCAGGTCAGACACTGAATTATGCTCTGGGTTGCATAAAGGCTGAGGTCCTTCATATAGTCTTCAGGGAAATACGGGGTCTTTTATACTGTGGTGTTTAAAAACAAAATCTCGGGGCGCCTGGGTGGCTCAGTCGTTAAGCGGCTGCCTTCGGCTCAGGTCATGATCCCAGGGTCCTGGGATCGAGCCCCACGTCCGGCTCCCTGCTCAGCAGAAAGCCTGCTTCTCCCTTTCCCTCTGCCTGCCGCTCTGCCTACTTGTGCTATCTCTCTGTCAAATAAATAAATTAAAAAATAAATAAATAAATAAATAAAAATAAATTAATTAAGAATTGTTGAATCACTGTATTGTCACCTGAAACTAATACAACACTGTATGTTAACTATACTGGAATTAAAATTTTTCAAAAATTGTTAAGAATTTCATGATGGCGGGGCGCCTGGGTGGCTCAGTCGTTAAGCGACTGCCTTCAGCTCGGGTCATGATCCCAGGGTCCTGGGATCGAGCCCCACGTCCGGCTCCCTGCTCAGCAGAAAGCCTGCTTCTCCCTCTCCCTCTGCCTGCCACTCTGCCTACTTGTGCGCTCTCTTTCTCTGTCAAATAAATAAATAAAATCTTTAAAAAAAAATAAATAAATAAATAAAAACAAAATCTCAGGGAAAAAAAAAAAAATCACTTTCCTTGTCCTTTTTTTTGGTTTCTGCTGGCAGCTGCTGAAATGGGTTGCGGATTGAACAAGTTAGAGAAACGCGATGACAAACGGCCTGGAAATATCTATTCGACTTTAAAGAGGCCTCAGGTGGAGACCAAGATAGATGTGTCCTACGAATACCGCTTCCTGGAGTTCACGACCCTGAGTGCTGGTGAGTACAGGCGGCCAGAGCTCCTGGTGGCCTGTGAGCTCAGACCCAGCCCCGTGCCCGAGGTCCCCTCCCACCCTGGGGCAGAGCTGGTGGGGCGGGGGAGGTGAACAGGGTTGGGGGTTGGGGGGCTATGGGGAACTGGAAAAGATGGGCCTTCGAAAAGGTACTGCTTACAGAAATCCAGATATTTATGTGGAACTCTTCACTTTTTAAAGGATAGCAACTAATTTATATTGTAACAAGTTAAAACCAGGTGTGAGTCAACAAGTACAGACATGGGGGTGGGCTGAGTTTGGCCCATGGGCCAACTAGTTTGCAGACTCTGTATTGTAGCAAGCCATGTGCAAAAGGAAAATTTGCCTTATCTGCTATTAATGTGCCTGTCCACCTAAATTTACCTGCCTGTTGTCTGGTGTCTTTCAAGAGTGCTTGTCCATCTGGGCTTGGCTTCGCCTCCTCCGAGCTGCAGGGTGTCTGGGTCACCTCACTCACAGTGTCGCAGTAGCCCTGGGGTGACTGGCAAGCAATAGCCTTTTCACCCAGAGCATTTGCTGAGCACGACTGTGTGCACAGGATTGGGCTGATGCTGTGGGGAGATCGTGCAGTGTGTCCTGGTTTCCTGGATCCTCTTACCTAGTGCGAGAGAAGACTCACACACATGAAAAACAACAACAACAAAACCTCAACAGACTGTAATTATAAGTAAGAAAACATAAAATATGTCTTCAGAAGAGGAAAGATCATTCTTTCGGTGAAGGGGGCAGTCCCTAGAAGTTGCACACAAACAGGAGTGCTAACTGACTCAGGCACCTCGCCACTTTGTCCCTGGGCTGCCGGGTATATTTTAAGCTCCTATTACCCGAGAAGAGAATTCGTGGGAAAAGCGCTCATATTTGGGGATTTGAGTCCGGCTCTGCTGTGGAGGGGCTGGGCTTCTGTCGAATGGGCACGTGAATACCCGCCTCGCAGGGCAGCTGTGGAGACCAGAGGAGGGAGGGTCTGAGAAGCTCTTAGCACGAGGCCAGCACGTCGTGGGGCAGCTAGTGTTACATCCACTCCTGTTCCTGCTGTGACCACCTTGCACCAAGCCTCCCACTGCCTCTTGAGCCCTGAGACACATGGCCGGCTGGGCGTCTCTGCAGGGACGTTCTGGGTGCCCCTGCATGTCCCCCACGTCCCCCACACTGAGTCCAGCGTCTTCCTCATCAGATTGGCTTCCTGCTGGTGCCCTGGGTGCATAATGTCACCACTGTCCTCTCAGACGGACTTGACACCTTAGTCATCTGTGACCGTGCCTTCTCCTTGCCCACGATTTCCACCGTGTCACCCAAGCCTATTGAAACTGCTTCTGAAGATGCTTGTAACGTAGCTGATTTAACATGAGCAAATCTGTACGCAAAATGATTGGGAGCATTTGGTCACCCATTATTTGTTTGGTGAACATTTGAGTGCCTGCAACGGTCTAGGCCTTGTAGAATGATGGAGAAAACCGAAGTATGTGTAGGAAAAGAGAGCGCAAGGAAATATGCCAACATGTTAAATATCGTTAGGAAGCTGAGAATACGGGGGGATTCTTTTTCTCATATGTATATATATATACATACATATATATATATACATATGAGAATATATATATATGGTTTTTTTTTGCATCATGGTTATATTTATTATTAAGAAGAGTATGTTTTGCTCACAGAGACCTCCATGAACCTGTGCTCTCCTCTGTGTACGCACCGCTCCATCACGGACACCTGAGTTACCTCCCTCACTTCCTGATTTGTTTGTCTGCTGCCTTGGGCCCTGGTCAGAACAGCCACACTGCCTTGCCGCACTGTGCTTTCTTTGACTGAATTACCTTTTCTTTTCTGATTATGAAATGAACGTACCTCCATTATAAAAAAGCAAGGAAAACGCCAGACAAATCCCAACTGATCTCCTTGCTTCTTCCCTTGTCCCCCTAGAGATCATGTCACTCTTCTGCTCAAAGCCCTGCCGTGGCTCCCCTCACCCTGAGAGGCACCAGCTACTCTCCATCCTCATCCTTCAGATCTTTGTCCTGTGTGTTCTGCCATTTCGGCCTTGCTGTTTCTTGAACTCTCCAGGTCTCCTCAGGGCCTTTGCACTACTTGTTTCCTCTGCCCGGAAGTCCTCCCAGAGATACCCTTGGCTCAAACCTTCACTCCCCCTTTTCTGTGAAACCTTCCCTGACCACCTATTTACAATTTCTAGCTATGCCCCGACTTCTCATCCCCTTGCCCTCTTGATTTTCTCCATAACGCTTCCTATCATCTAACATGCTGTATATTCTGCCTATTGTTATTTGTTACCTTATTTGTGGTCTGCCTTCTTTCATTAGAAGGTAGGATCCCTCTAACGAGTGCAGGATTGTGTCTGTTTTACCCTCTGCTGTACTCTCAATACTTAGAACAGTGCCTGGCACATAGTAGATAATCAATAAATATTTGTTGAATGAATACTTAATGTATATTTTTGTGTCCTGCTTTTTTGCAGCTTAACATTGTACAGTGAGGCAGTACTCTGTCATTCCATATGTCCTCAAAATATGATTTAATGGCTATATATGATTTAATCACTCTGCATACCATAATTTATTTAACAGTCTTCTTTTATCGGACATTTAAGTTATTTCGGGCTTTGGGCTATTATAAATAATGCTGTGATAAGCAGCGCTGTCTATAAATCTTTGTGCATTTTTGATTATATCCTCAGGAATTACTGAGTTGAAAGATACGAATGTCAGGACTCTTGATAAATTGCCAGATGGCCCTCTAGATGGGATCTATTTGTGTAAAACACAAATCTGATGATGCCAAACCCTTCGGCTGGTTCTCTTGGAAAAATGCAGTGGAAAGTCTACCTGGTGCTCAGGGCCTTCCCCAGCTCAGCCTTGCCCTTTATGGACCCCCCCCCCCATTCCTGCCTTGGAGGACAGTGGGCCGTGCACCCCACCCCCATCCCAGCTTCCACTCTTTCTGCACAGGGCCTGACCCACCCCTCACTGCTTGCCAGAGTCCCAACCACCGGAAACTGTTCCTTCCCAACATCCGTCCCATCGTCATTACTCTCTTCTGCACTCCTGCCATTTGTCAGTACCATCCTTATGACACTTTTATTACATCATACATTAAACGTATTTGTGTTTCCTTGAGGGCAAAGATCAAGCCTTGCTCATCTTTCTGTGCGTCTTTCTCGTTCACACTTTTTAGCTGAGAAGAGCATGTCCTACGTATCTGGGTTCTAGTACACCAAAGTAAGTGTTACAGAGGCTAACTCACTTCCCTGGCAGCCCATCGAATTCTTTTCCAGAAGTTCTAGTTGGGTCATTTGCTATGGCTCCAGAATGGAGCCAGCATTTGTTGAGAGCCTACTATGTGCTCAGTCCTGTGATGGTGCATTATGTCTTCCCAACTTTTTCAACTTTATGGAAATATAATTTAAGCACATTACACTGCACGTATTTAAGTGTTCAAACCCAGGAAACCATGACCTCATCAAGATGCAAAACATTTCCATCTCCCGCAAAGTTTCTTCGTGCTCCTTTGTAATCCCTCCTTTTTCCCAGCTCTCTGTCCCCAGACAACCAATGATATGCTTTCCATCATTGATTTTATTTTCTAGGATTTTCTATAAATGGACTCTTGTGGTACATACTTCTTTTGGTCTGGCGTTTTCCACTCAGCTTACTTATTTTGAGATTCATTTGTGTTGTTTTAAATTTTTTTAAAGATCTTTACTTGTTTATTTGAGAGAGAGAGTGCACGAGTGGGGAGGAGGGGCAGAGGGAGAGGGAGAGGCAGACTCCTCGCCGAGCAGGGAGCCTGATGTGGGGCTCTATCCTGGGATGCCAGGATCATGAACTGAACTGAAGACAGACGCTTAACCGACTGAGCCACCCAGGTGCCCCATTTGTGTTGTTTTGTGTGTAGTAGTTCATTCTTATTTTATGGCTGAGTAGTATTCTCCTGTGTGGATGTCCCACAGTTTGTTTATCCATTCACGTGTTGATGGACATTTGGGTCGTTTCTGTTTGGGCTATTATAAATTAACATTCATATTTGTGTGGCTTCTTATGTCATTTTATTCTCACAGAAACCCAGGGAGGTATATGGGTACACGCATTCCTTTTCTGCAGATGGGTAACCAACAGTCAGAGAACTTAAGTAACTTTTCTGAAGATGCAGTGCTAGGAAGTGACTGGGGTGGAATTTGAACTTTGATCTCTTGGGCCCCAGAGCTCTTGTGCCTCATAAACGGCAAGGTGCTGGACAAATAGGCATTACCACCAAATAGAATATTCTTGTTAGAAAGCTTGTGGTATCATCTAGGGGGGCATGAGGCTATTCCTTTTCCATACAGTTTTGTCCATAGAAGATTTTTAAGGAGCACTTGATAGATTTCTTTCTCATGGAGAAAATGCTCGTCTTACTAACAAATTACAAGTTGGGGAAAAGGGTGTGGGCCCCTTCCACCTGGTGGCTTAGGCAGGAAGGGGACATGTGCACTTTTACAAAAGTCAAAATCAGAGTTTACACTGTTCTGTTTGTCCCTTACTCAGAGCTCAGTGCTACTGTGGATGATATTGGAACACGCAACCTCACTTGCTGGGCTGACTGAGGTGAAAAGCAGCAGGATTCTCAATGTGAAGCACATAAGCTGCCAAAAATCTCAATTCTGAGTGATTTGATTGGGTCTTAAGTTTTTAGTTAAGTCTGGTCACCAAGGGATGAACCTGCCCTTTGGTGGGTTTCATCACAGATAGAGGACCATAAAGCGCCACGATCTCTGCAAAATGGTGCCTCATTATCCCTTTCGTACCTATGTTTTGCCAGCTTCTCTGCACCAGGCCCCTCTAATACCGCTTGAAAGCTACCTGTGTCAGCTCCATGAGAATCAGTTGTGTTTTATACATGTTTGGTGCTGGGGACAGTTGGCACAGGGAGTGACCTGCGTAATGAGGTTAGTGCCCAGGGCTTGATTTTGCTCAGAACATCTAGTCTTCTGCTGTGCTGTACAGGAGCCACCAGCCTTGTGGCTGTTTAAATGTAATAATTAAAATTAAATAAAATTAAAAATTCAACTCCTCTGTCACACTCGCCACGTTTCAAGTGCTTAACCGCCACATGTGGCTGGTGGCTGCCATATTGGACAGCACAGGTAGAAACCATGTCCAACACCATGGTAAGTTCTATGGGGCCATGCTTCTCTAGTCTGTCTTCGAGGGAGGATAACTTGGTTCCAGGTCTGAATCTGCACCTCTAATTCAGATTAGTGTGCCATTTTTATTATGAAAGTTTGCCCATGGGTCCAGTAGGGACCATAAGATGACAATTCATTGATTCCACGGGTATTTACTGAATGTTGACCGGAGGCCAGATGTTGTGTCCTGAGGACATATGGGTGAACCAGACAAGAGGTATTCCCAGTTGCCTTAGTTAGCTCTGCTGCCATAACAAAATACTCCAGACTGGGCAGCTTAAACCACAGACATCTATTTTCTTACAGTTCTGGAGGCTGAAAAGACTGAGCTCAGAGGGCCGGCATGGTTGGGTCCTGGTGAGAGCCCTTTTCCTGGCTTACAGATGGCCGCCTTCTGGCTGTGTCCTCACATGGCTGAGAGAGAGGGACAGAGAGTGAGCTCTCTCCTGTCTCTTCTTTTTTTTTTATTATTTTTTTTAAGATTTTATTTATTTTATTTGACAGAGAGAGAGAGCAAGCATACAAGCAGGCAGAGTGGCAGACGGAGGGAGAGGGAGAAGCAGGCTCCCTGCTGAGCAGAGAGCCTGACACGAGGCTCGATCCCAGGAACCTGGGATCATGACCTGAGCTGGAGGCAGACACTTAACCGACTGAGCCACCCAGGCACCCCTGTCTGTGTCTCTTCTTATAAGGACATTAATCCTATCAGATTAAAGCCTCACTCTTAAGACCTCATTTAACCTTAATTATTTACTCCAGATAGTCTAACACTGGGGTTGGACTTTTGAAGGAACACATTCAGCCCATAGCATCGCTCTAATCCACTAGTCTAGATTGGTTCAAATCTCTTACAGATGAAGAACCAGGCGATTGTAGGACTTGATGCTAGCATTATGGTGATAAAAGGGACATGGTAGCCCCCAGTCTTGTTGGAAGGGTGTGTGTATTGAGGAAGACCTGAGATCTGTAGGTGTATTTGGAGTTAGCCAGGCAGAAGATTGACGGTGGAAGGAGATGGTCTTTTCAGGACAGCTATGGGAGGGTCAGAACCTGGAGACAGCATTACATATATAGGAAGATGTAGGCAGTTCATTTTGGTTGGAGTGCGATCTTTGGGAGAAGTTAAGTGGAGGCCAGATGACTAAAGATCTTAGGTCTTGGACTGTGGAGTCTTCCTTTCTCAAGAATGCTGAAGGTTTTTAAGGTGGGAAGAGGGTGGGTGACATGATCAAATTCACATTCTGGAAAGCCTGCTCTGGGTTTACAATGGAGGAGAATGAAAGGGGTAAAACTGGGGAAGGAGAAACCATTTGGAAGCCGTTGCAGTCATCAGGCAAGGGGTGGAAGTGGCCTCTGCTGAGGGAGTGGCAGTGGGGACAAGAGGAGTGGGTGGGGGGGTGAAGAGAGATTAGGAGGTGGTCCCGAGGACTGACTGGCAGGTAAGGGAGAGCGGGGACTGGAGGAGTGGGTGGTGTGCTGGGCACCTGCCCAACTGGATGCTCAGATTCACTTTAAAGCATTTTCAAATGACACATTCACTCCAACATCCAAGTAGCCCTCAAAGTCAGAGAGAAGGCATTATTTTCTTCTTTCTTTCTTTCTTTTTCTTTTTTCTTTTCTTTTCTTTCTTTCTTTCTTTTTTCTTTTCTTTCTCTTTCTTTCTTTTCTTTTCGTTTCTTTCTTTTCTTTCTTTCTTTCTTTCTTTCTTCTTCTTTTTCTTCTCCTTCTTCTTCCTTTCTTCTTCTCCTTTCTTTCTTTCTTTTTCTTTCTTTCTTCCTTCCTTTCTTTCTTTCTTTCTTTCTTTCTTTCTTTCTTTCTTTCTTTCTTTCTTTCTTTCTTTCTTTCTCTCTTTCTTCTTCTCCCCCTCCTCCTCCTTCTTCCTTTCTTCTTCTCCTTTCTTTCTTCTTCTTCTCCTCTTCCTCCTCCTTCTTCTTCTTTTCTCTTTTTTTTTTTTTCAGAAGAGAAAAGTGCCTTGATGGATAGTAAGTAGTAAGTGGTACCAGAACCCAGTGTTTTAACTCTCTTCACACAGGATTTTTCTACTGCACATGAAAGAGAGCCCAGTGCCAACCTGTCAGACCTACTGAATGGTATCTCAGTGTATTTGTATATGTACCTGTATTAAGGTATAACTTATGAGCAATGAAATACACCCATATTTAAGTGTGTGGTTTAATGAGTTTTGATAAATGTAAGCACCCATGTAACTGTCATCACACTCCAGATAGAGAAATTTCCAGTTACCCCAGAAGATTCCCTCATGCCTCCCCTTAGCCCATGCTCCAGACAACTGCTGATCTGTGTTCTGTCACCATAAATTTAGCTTTGCTTCTTTTAGAACAACATAGGAATGGGATCATACAGTGTATAGTCTTTTGTGTCTGACTTCTTTAACTCAGTGTAAGGCTTGTGTGATTCATCTGTGCTGTTTTATGTATCAAGAGCTCATTCCCTTTTGTTTCTGAATAATACTCCATCGTTTAGATGTGCCACGATTGGTTTAATTGAACATTTGGGCTGTTTCCAGTTTGGGGCTGTTATCAAAAAAGATGTTATGAACATTTGTGATCAGGTCTTCTGTGGACATATGTTTTCATCTCAGTTGGGTAAATAAGTAGGGGTGGAATTGCTGGATCATTTGGTAAATGTATGTTTACCTTTATAGGGAACGGCCAGCTGTTTTCCAAAATAGTTGCACCATTGAACATTTCCAACAACAATGCGTGAGAGTTAAGAGCTTCATTTTTTGCGTGTCATAATGAGAGCTACTGCTTATTCAGCACCTCGTGTTGTATTCGTCAATTTTAAAAACTAACAACAACCTCAGGAGCTAGATGGTTACCTTCAGGGTGTAGAGGAGTGAATTGAGATCTTGAGTTTCGGGAAGTTGTAAAAGCCACTTGCCCTAGACCAGCAGTGTGATGGGTGTTTGTGGCCCAGCAGAGCCACCACCGTGGGCTCTCAGTTCCCAGATCTCCGGCACACCGGCTGGGCTGAAGCGAAATTGAAAGGGCTTCAACATGAAAACCTTGAAAATTCCCTCCTGCTTCATTGCCTGTCTTCTTCAGGCTCATCTTCTGTTTCTCCTCCTCAATTCTTGCTAAGGAAGCATTCCCATGACACGCACTACAGTTTCTAGGATTAGCTCACATTGCCACATTTTAAAAATTCCCGTCTTTGTGGTTTTCCTGTCCAAGAGGTCTTTAAGAGCTGACCTTTGGGATTCTTTCCTTCCACATTGTGCTGACCAGGCTCATACTTGGATTTTTGGCTGCCAACATTTTGGCCTTCGGCTCTGTATGTAAATTTGGGGTGGTCATGATAATATCACAGGATGACATTCATGATTCAAAACATGCAGGTTGTGCATTGAGTCATTTTAGGGTCCAGTTTTTATTTAACTTCCACTCTGGGTAACCTTAGTCCTCTCTGCAACTACAGAAGGAGCTAATAATCTTTGTCTATTTAAGTTGTCCTTTTAATCTCGCTCCACAACCAGGAAAAAGACTAATCTAAAAGGATGGATCGTAATTTACATTAAGGCCTAAAAATTAACAGATTCAAGTGTTTTGGGGCTATTGGGTGCCTAATGGCTAGTTATAAATCCTGGCACTGTTAGCCTGTCAGATTTCATGGGTCATGAAGGGAGGTGATAAGCAAGGTCTAAGATACCATCCAAAAATAATGTTAACCTTCAGAGAAAGACTGAGAGCCTTTAGGACTTATCATTTCCTTAAAGTCGTAGTTCTCCAACTTGAGGGTAAATCAGAATCACCCGGAGGGCCTTCAAAACCCAGAAGCCCAGGCCCCAGAGTTGCTGATTCATTAGGCCACAGAAACTGCATTTGTAACAAGTTCCCAAGGGATGCTGGAGTCCACATTTGGAGAACCTTCAGAGACCAGGTGGAATGCAGATTTCTTTTATCTGAGTGGAGATGGCAGAATAAAAAAGGTATGATTTTTTTTTTAGCATAAGATAAAGTCAGTAAATCCTTACATACCTCACTATATATTATGACCTACTCATAATTTATTTCCTTGAAGTAGCTTATAATATATTTGAAAAGACAGGCCATACTCATTAAGACAAAAATAGTACCGGTGGACACAATGATTGATTCTCAAACTTTGCTTAAAAAATTCCCATGCCCACACTACACCCTAGGCCAATTCAGTCCATTTTGGGGAAAGGACCCAGATGTCAGTATTGTTTGAAACTACAGGTGATGCCCGTGCACAGCTGTGGTTGAGAATGAGTGAGTGGGCATTTGTAAAGTGCTAGGTGGTTGGTGTAATGTGGGTACCCCAACTGGTTACCTTCAGGAAGGTCACATGTGCTGAGATTTTGTTTTCCCTCAGCCTTGAATCTCCTGCAAGTTGTCTCCAGGTCCCCAATGTCTGGTTTCTTTCCCCAGAGTGCTGAGCGACTGTGTGACCTGGGTTGGGTTGGGAAACTCTGGAATGAACAGTTGTTCTGAAACTTTAGCAACACCAGGATCACCTGGTGGGCTTGCGAGGACACAAGTGGCTGAGCCCCTACCCCTAGCATTTGTCATTCTGAAGTTCTGGGGTGGGGCCCAAGATTTTGCATTTGTAGTAAGTTCCCAGGTAATGCTTCTGCTTGCTGTTGCTGTTATGGGGACCATGCTGAAACCCACTGGGTTAGGCCGTGGGCAGTGAACTCCCCCCAGGAACCAAATACCTCCTTCTTTCCTGAGTTCTCTGCATCTCAGTTGTAACTGAAACCCAGCTGTCCTCAGTGGATATGCCACCTCCCCAGGGTACCCTAAAACCTTAAATGGTTAACCTTCAGAAAAGCCAGTGCTTCTCAGACTGGCTCCCTTTTATCCATTCTTACCCTCATCTCCTGATAGTCGTTCCATGAACCTACTTGCTGTTGCTGAGATGGAACCACACAGTCCTGCCCCTCTGCTCTCCGTATGGAGTGATACCTCTCCCCCAGCACACTCCAGGTCTGAGGCCTCTCTCTCCTTCAAGGTCGAGGGGAAACTTCACCTCCTCCAGGCTGTGTTCCCTGAAAGCCCAGCCCTGGGGACTTACCAGCCACTGTGGAGGGGGACAGTAGAGGACACAAGAGGGAAGGATGGATTTGAGGATGAAAGGCTGCATCAGTGGTAATGAGTGTTTGCAAGGTGGTTGCCAGGCGCAGCTGAAGGAAGAGGAGAGGTGGGTTTAGGGAACAGTTTCTTGCTGGCTAACAGGTTTGTAGCCAGTGGTCTGGGGTCTGCAGACAGCCCCTTCTTGGCTCAGAGACCTTGGCTAGTGAACCCTTCCCACTCATCGAGGGCCAGGGGGCATAGCCTGGTTTGCGGGACAGTCAGAACTGTGGCTCTGGCCAACACACACCGGGCATATTGGGGGCCTGGTTATATCCCCAGTATCTAGATGGACCTTTATTTTCAGTTACATGGCTCATCACACTTAGCTCTAAACATGCCACCTTCTTAGAAGGTGTGGTTAGTAGGCTGTGGTTGGCCCCACCAGTCATGTGGGTCAGCCTCTTCCTGGGCTCTTTTCTGGAAGACTTTGCTTTAATTAGGCCTCCACCACCTCTGTTCTCTGAACCCCTTTTCTGTTCCTTTGCCCTGCCCTTGCCAGCCTGACCAGGCCTTGTACAAATGAGCTAGAGTTGAAAACCTAGGACAGGTGTGAATGGATGAGCTCGAGTCTAGGATGGATCAGGGAGTGGGCTAGGAGTGACATTTGGCTGCAGGGGGCCTACAGGGGTGGGTCCCCCTTTATAGGGAAGCCTGACATGGGAAGGTATGGAAAGCAAGGAAAAGAACTGCAAGATGGGGTGGTTATTTGCATGACAGGAGGATTCTTGGTTTAAAGTGGGTTTCGTCATGGGGTTCCTTTAGATGGAGCCTCAAGTGCCCTCAAGTGTTTGTTTTGCCATCCTTAATGAGGTATTTATTACCTCTCTCTAAATATGATACCTGCAGCTTTAGAACATAACAAATTCATCTATAATATTTGCAGCTCTTCAGCAGAATTGAACATAAAGTCAGTGATGTTGATGGCATTTTTTTCTTTTTCGGGTAAAACAAACAAACCCACCAACCAGCCTTGAAACAAAATGTCAGAAGCCATTAAGGCGGGGAGGAGGATGGCTAGAAGGAAGGCCCAAAGCAGCCCTGGATGTTACAGCATAAGGCAGGAAATCCCCTGCTCTGAGTTGGGGGTGATGGCTTGTTACGTCCCCTAAACCTTAAGCTCATCCCTGAGGGAGGGTCCTCTTGCTGCGGCCCTAATTTTATCTTAATGGCAGAAAGGCTGTTCTAAGCCCGTGCCCTCTCTTGGCTCGCTGAGGATCCCCTGAAGAAGATGAGATTGTGACAGGAGCAACGGGCCTGGATGATGATGGTATTATTATTATTATTGGTAAGAAGAGCAACAGTAAGAACAGCTAATGAGCTACACACCATGCTTTGTGCAAATGAATCCTCACAGGATTCTGATTTTATGGATGAGTAAACGGGACTCAGAGAGGTTACCCAAGATGCGGATGGTCACACAGCAAATACAGGACAGGGCTAGAATCAGAACTCAAACTTGCCTTCTTCAAATCCTTTGCTTTTAAGCAGTGTTGGCTGTACCCCAGGTCTCTCTGGTACAGATTTGAGGCTTGGTGGTCTCTGACCTGTCATTTGAAGGCCCACTGTGCTGGCTTTCCATTCGACTAAGCCCTGCTCTAGGGAGAACTTACCTATGTGTTTTGGTGAATGAGGTAATGGCGATGAAAACCACAACTGGATGTTATGCTCTAACCCGCGTATTGATGGGGAGGCTCTGTCACAGGGTGAGCGTGCAGCTTGAGCTTGAGCTTGAGCTTCGGTCTTCTGATTCCACCTGGCCTGTGTGTCTTGCTGCCCCCCAGGACCCTCAGAGTCTGGGGCTCGGAAGCCATGCGAAGATCACACTGTCCATCACGGGTTGGGAACCACTTCCTTCTTTGCCAAGATCACGAGTGTGGTTAATAACCCGCTAGGGTATAGTGTAGGCTCCCGTTTGTTGCTGGTTTTCAAATAGGGCTGTTTGACCTCTAGCTCAGATTTGGAAGGCCAAGTCTGAACTTGGGTACGTGTGGATGGCTGCCATTTAGTCCCAGTTTTGTCACTATGCCAAGCCCAGAGGTTATCCTGTGCCGAATATAGACTCCTCCTTTGCTGAAAATAGTACGTGCAATAGGGTAGGGAAACATTTTTCTTTCCTAGAAAATTGCTCCTTGCTGTTCTAGGTAGCATCGACTTCTGTGAAACCATCTGTTCCTCCCAGTATAATTTCCAGGCTATTAGATTAAACAGTTTCTCCTGACCCACTTTCGGCTTCTCTTTCCTCCCACCGTTCATTAATAAATTGCGTAGCAGAGTTTTCGTGGAGAGCCGGGTGTGTATATTTATTTAATTTCAGTTTGGACAACAGCAATTGTTGGGCTCTGTGAACTTATTTAATTCCCTACCCGTGTTTCATTTTTGTTTCAGTTTCTGTAATTGCTAAGAGTTGGTTGCTTTTTTTGTTTTGTTTTGAAGACTCCTGAAAGGAAGTCAGGGCATGAGTTATGAGTTGAGGTTCTGAGGTTCTGGTTGGGGAGGTGTGCTAAAAACAGACCCTGTTTTTATACAGAAGATGTGGAGTGGTAAGGAAATCGGTTCCCATAAAACATGTCTGACTGCAGATAAATATGCTATTACAGAGTTTGCGGGGATTTTTAAAGATAAATGAGATAATATGCGTGACACGGCTTTTCCGAGCAAAGCGACTCTATACATCTTCTGTGTTGTTGTTGCTTTTGATAAAGCAAGTAAGTCTATTAATATTAATGTTATTGTTAAATATTCACTAATGGAGGTAATAAGATTAGATTTAAGAGGAAGGAAGGCATTCTTTGCATTCCTTTCTTAATGTAAAAATTCTTCCTGCTCTTTTCCCAGCTACTCTGAAGCCAGACCAAGAAACAGCACTCAGTGTTGTGTGAGAACAGGCTCAGGTTTGTGTGTGTGTGTGTCTGTGGGGCTGTGTGCAAGCAGTAAATTTCAGCGACTTAAGGCTGCCTTCAGTAAAATGACATTTCTTGGTGAGGACTATTATCTGTCAAAGCAAAACCAAATTATTTTTCTGCGGAATTCATAAAAGCAGCGCTGTCATAGTGGGAATAATTTTTATCTAATTTGGTTAAAATGGAACAGAAAACAAGTTAATGTTCTATGTATTCTACTAATTATTGTTACTGGTGATATTGCTTCAAAGAATTTTTATAAAGAGGCTTTCTCCAACACTTTGACAACATTTCACTGATGCTTCAAAGAAAGGAAGCTTGTTGAATTTTGTCTAGGAAATTTTTTCAAAAGCAGTTCTGGTGTGAAAAGGCAGAAGATTCTGGCTTTAAGTTGCATGTCACTGTCATTATATCTAGAAAGTCATTTCCTCAGTTCTATGTTTTTACAGGTCAGATCTTCTGATAAATGAAAATTACATAGGTGATGGGTACCTGCAATGCTTACCAGCAGCTGAGATGTTTTCCCATTCTGTTGCATAAACATACTTTTCAGGTGCATACATAGGATTTATTAGGAGGAGGATACATTAGTTTGACAGCCTTCTTCTCGAAAGAGGAAGGGGATTATCTCAGTTGGGCATCCCAGGTGTATATTCAAAGTCGCTTAGTAAGCATGAACACAGCGTGGCACCGTGTGGAGCAAATGTTGTTTTTGATCCAAGACTGGTAATATGTTCCTAAGGGAGCTGGCATACTTGGTCGGATGGACTTTCCTTAACGGGGAAAACAGTCTGGTCTGACAGGCTTATTCAATAAAATTAATTCATTGGATATTTATTGATTACCTGCTCTTTGTCAGGCGGGGTCCCTCAGTGTAGGAACCAGTGTCTAAAACATCCCATCCAGTTCTCCATTATTAATGTCTTAGCCCAGTGTCTGTTTTCCTCTATCTGGAAACCAGTCCAATGTGGGCACGGCCTTAATAGGGTCTGTGTGTTATCTTGGAAAAGCATCTGCCTTGACTTACCATGATCTTTGACTTGGTGGGCACTGCATGGCTGGAGATTTGTCTGCTGTTTGGTGGGCATGGGAAGGCTCTGGAAATCAGATCTGAAGTCTGATCCCTGGGGCCACCAACCGCAGCTTGGAAAACCCCTGGGTTAGTGCCTCAATCAAGCCAGCTTTGTGGGGGTGAGGGACCTGTCTGGGCTGATCATGCCCACAGCTGAGCTTTTGGGGACTTAGTAGGTGCATCCAGGATGCCCTGGACTGCAGTCCATTATGGCTTTCTTGGTGACCAATGGTCTGCTTCATAACCTTGTGAAGGAGAAGTTCTTGCTGCTTCTTCCAACAGCCTGGGCCAAGTTAATACCAGGACCAGGACTAGGAAGAGGGAGAAAGGAATTGAGGGTTTTCAGCATTGCCTTGCTTTATCCCCCAAACTGGTGGCCCATCTGCTCCTTTTCTTACCACTGTTTCTTGTGAATTTGGAAACTCTAAGTTAAAACAAAAACTTATTCTTATTTCTACTTGGCAGTACTTACTGTGGACTTCATATAAATGGATTAGACCAAAATAACTAAAACCCAAGAAAGAACAATCTTTTCTCCTAATACCCTTTACTTTCTTTGCTATAAAGCGAGAAGTCAGATGTGGCTTAAGGCAGGTGATGAGGACAGTGCCCCAGAGAGGTGAAGGAACAAAGGTTTTGTTGTTCACACTGGGAGGAATATGAGTTGAGAGCTGAGTTAACTGAGGTAAAAACAACTTTAAACTCAACTTTTATGCTTATTATTATTATCAACTTTATGCTTATTGTTATTATTAATATGTCATGATATTAAGCAGCATGGTAGGCATCCTCCACAATGGCCTCCAGTGACCCTCCTGGTGTTCACGCCCTTGTGTAATCTCCTTCCCTTGAGTATGGAAGGACCTAGTGACTTGGTTCTAGTGAATACAATATAGTAAAAGTAATGGGGTGTCACTTCTGAGATTAGGTTACAAAAAGAGGGTGGCTTCTATTTTGGACTCTCTCTTACTCTCTCTTTCTCACTCCCTCTGAGTGAAGCCAGATGCCATGTTGTTAGCCCAATAGAGAGACCCACATGGCGAAGAACTTAGGGAGGCCACCTGCTAATAGCCAGTGAGAAACTGGGCCCTTGTCCAGCAGCCCTGGAGGACCTGAGTTCCGCCAACATGTGTGTGCATGAGCTTGGATGTAGGTCCTACCCCCAGTGGAGCCTTGAGGTCCCTTCAGCCCTGGATGATGCCCTGATGCCACCTCATGATAAGTGTTGAGCCAGAGATACCCAGCAAAACTTCACCTGGATTCCTGACTCACAGAAGCTACGAGGTAATAAATGTTTGTGTTTTAAGCCACTAAATCTGTGGGTAATTTGTTACAATTGTTATATAACTCATACGGGCAGTTTATGGTAAAAGCTTTTTTCCTCTGGGACAGACAGCATTGTGGAGTGGTTGAGAGCGCAGTCTCTTGAGCTAGACTTCAAATTCTGGTTCTGCCACTTAGTAGCTGCGTGACTTTGGGAAAGTCACTTAAACTCTCCATGCCTCAGTTTCCTCTCCGGTAAATAGGAAATGTAGCTTTGGCTTTCAGATTCTATAGTCCAGGAAGACTAACTTAAGGGAGGTGGAAATGGGTTTTAATTGACAGAATCCACAGTTTCTGCCACAGTGAGTAGAAAGAAGGGGCAACACTGGTGGCTTTTGTGCTCTCATGCCTCTTAGACTCTTAGACCAGGTGGCTCCCATCTAGCTGAGGGCAGTTTTTCAGAGGAAGGGGCAGCCAACACATAGCACCTGGGGGTTGGAGGCACAGGTCCCTTAGTCTGGAAGCAAATGATTACTGTTCCTTTTTCCATCTTTGCCCTTTCTTTGATGCCCTGAGCCATGTCTGTAGTATCTCTCTAATTTCATGCCATAGGCCCTGTTGAGCAGAGCATATCTCTTCTCAAGACTAAATTATATGTTTCAGAAAAGCCTTCTGCTTTGACCACAGTTATTCATCAGCTTGGATGTAAATTGCTAAGCCTGCCTCCCAATTGTGAAAGTCAAGATTTGTGACATTTAAACATATTGATGAAATGTAAATGCCCTGTGGATACCCTTCCACAAAGCCCTAGCACTTAGATAAATAAATGACCAAGAAGGAGCTGGAAGAGACGGGCATCCAAAGCCCTCTCTTAAATTTGACAATTGTTCTTTTTTTTTTTTTTTAAGATTTTATTTATTTATTTGACGAGAGAGACACAGCAAGAGAGGGAACACAAGCAGGGGGAGTGGGAGAGGGAGAAGCAGGCTTCCCGCGGAGCAGGGAGCCCGATGTGGGGCTCGATCCCAGGACCCTGGGATCGTGACCTGAGCCGAAGGCAGACGCTTAACGACTGAGCCACCCAGGCGCCCTGACAATTGTTCTTTATTGGATGCCAGCATCTGGTCACCCCTGTCAGTAGTAATGATGTTCGGCTCTTCCCAAATGTCCCCAGTTCACTGTGGGCTGGTTACTTGAAGATGCAACTAGATTATTTTTTTTCTCCTTTCTTTTTTTTTTCTCTCTTCCCTTCTTCCTTTTTCTCCCTCCCTCCTTCCTTCCCTCCCTTCCTTCCTTCTTTCCTTCCACTAGGTCCCTCTAATCTGGACACACACTCTAAAAACTAGCATCAAATTTTTGTCTGGGGAAAGAAAAAAATGCATATAAATGGTACTAGCTCTCCTTGATTTTTGAGTTTCTTGTGTCTTCTTACTGTTTTCACTTTGTCTGCTCTCAAGCAGGAAAATAAAATTGCATTCGATTGACATACTCTCCTGCTGGGAACCCAAGATATATTACACTCTTTCTGTGTGTTCCTAGTTGTGATGAAATGGTGGAGAATCCCTGGCAACCTTAAATAAGATAGGCACCAGCAATTTATCCAGAATCAGGAAGGAATATAATAATTTACTCATTTTTTTCCCATTAAAGAAACACTGTAAGAGTTGAGGCAGCTGATGCCATGTGAATGAGAGTGTGCTTTAATGGAGACCCATTAATAATTTACCTTAATAGTGTAATAGTTGCTGTTCTTGTGACCAGAAATTTGTTCAACCCCTGCTTTATGGATGAAGAGTAGGATCAATTAATATTGAGTGATGATAGCCTCCCTGCAGAGAGAAAATGGGAAATCTTGGTGTCGTCATCCGCCTATGACTAAGAAATAGCTTTCCTTAATTGTACGGAACAGAGAAACCCAGGGGGATGTAATTCATTTCTCTCCAGCTTGCAATGTAAATTGAAAGAAAAGAAAAATAACCACATGCTAGACTGGGGACGTGAACTCAACCACTGAGTTGTCTCATGTGTAGAATTTGCTGCAAACAAGTGGACAGCTCTCCACCCAAGATGAAGGATCTCCTTCCACAATGGCATTGCTCAAGTGCCTCTGATGCCACGTGGCTAGAGGATTTCTCTCTGATGGCATTATGGAGCCTCTCTGCCTGGAAGGCTCTGCTCCCACATCTTCTCCTGGTTCATCCCTTCTCATCTGGTCTCTGCTTAAATGGCCTACTCTTAAGACCCTGCCTAAAACAGGGTCCTCTTGCCCAATTCACTTTTAACCTTCACTCCCTGCTTGACTGTCTTCATGGAACTTGTCGTCATCTGAATCTGTTTTATTGTTTTATTTAGGGTGTCCCCCAACCATAATGTAAGCTCTAAGAGGACATGACTTTGCCTTGTTCGTTGCTAAGCCTTAATGCTAAGGGTACTTGTTGCATGTCTGAATGAATGAATGAATGAATGATTAGTATAAAAACTCCATAATGCAGAAGAATTTAAAAAAATTCTTGGACTTGAAAAAAAAAATTATTGGTCATGCACACCAGCCTTCTTTAAAGGTATATTGACTTCAGGTGGACACAGTCTGAGTTGATCCTCTGAATGTGATTTGATGCCATTATCCTTATATATTTGTGCCAAAAGCCAGGAGTCCCCAAATATAACAATTCCATGGACATCATTCTTCTATGATAGGCTCTCAGAGGAACCTGTATATCTTCACAACATTGATCACAGTTCCTTATTTGTTCAGTGTCTTCTCCCTTGCTGAATTTGAAACACTTCGATGATAGAAGCTGTTTCTGTCTCATTAATGGCTCTAACCTCAGCATCTACCACCGAGCTACATGGGGCTGCCTCTGGGAGTTAAAGATGCTGGAGGATGGAATCAGCTGCTACCACCTGGAGGAAGTGCCACAAAGAGAAGGAAGCTCCTTCTCCTCTCTCCTGTCATCTAATGTCATCTGGAGCCCCCACTGGTAGAACCTAATAGGAACCTAAGAGACAAGGAGGAATGCCATTTTCAGAGTCCTGGCTCACAACACAGATCAGGGTCTAGAAGGGTGGATGGACCTGAGTGACAGTAACTAAATGATCAGCACAGTCCCCCCATTCAGATTCCCAGCATCTAAACATCTTTCTGCACGTTTTTAACTCAACAGGACAACACAACAACTTTGTTTCTGCCTAACAATATGTGACTGCTCTTCCTACAGTGCTCTTGTTCTTTCCCCAAGAAGAGGAGACACGAAGTTCCAACTGGTACAATGTCCTTCTCTGGGTGACATGAGTGATTTTTCTAGTTCAATCTGTAGGATACAGAGTGTTTAAATGGGCTTGCTGGAGCTGGAAGAGGCTGCAGTGTTGTTCAGCTTAACTGTTGGGACTTAGCTTTTGCTCTCAGCCAACACCTCACCTGGTTGGAGTTCACCACCTGGTGGAATAATCTAGAAATCTAAATCCTTAGTGGCTCCCAACCCCTATTGGGGTTTTCCATTAATATTTACTCTTGGACACGGAAGTATCAAGAGGCACTCCAGAGACTGCCCTGGGTTCCATTTTATGGCAACAATCCGATTTCCCCTTGGAAAGTACAGTAACAACCTTCTTAACCTTTTGGTTTTATGACATTCGTAATCCAAAATAGCCAAGGAGCTCTCACCTGCCAGTTCAATGAAACCATTGCTGTGTTGTCTGGTAGAAGCATTCCTTCCTTGAGAACCAAGACCTCCAAACCAGCAGATCCAAGGCCAGGAAACAAAAAACAATCTGTCTATTAGGAAGAAGAGGCATTCCTTCTTCTATCCCTTGATTGCTAGAACTGTGTATTCTGGCTATGGCAGAACCTCGTCCTGAAAGAGTGAACTCCAACTTGTCAGGGCGTTGTCTCCCACCTGGCTCCACAGGGTATGTTGGGCCAATAATTGGTGCTTTTTTTCCAAATAATATACAGATTTATTCCAAACATCGTGGTGGCTAAGACTCTTTCAACTCTGCATTTCATGGTGAATCAGTGGTTTAAAAATTGCATTGGATGGAATCCTATATTTTTGGCCTCCTCTCCTTGAGTGCTTTAAAGTAGCTGTCAGATGCCCAAAGATGTCCAGTCCATTGTTCCCAGCATCACTCATCACCGTAGCTGGCTTCCTGGGGGTGTGCTCTTCTCTTTCTCCTGGCCCCAGGATCAGCCTAGCCTGTGTTTGTCTTGGAGGGAGGAGGGAGAATAGCAGTAGCATTAACTAATTAGTCCATAGCTATTTATCAGTCCATTTCCCTGCACATCAGGGAATAGTGCTGGTTGAGTGATTAAAAGCATGAGCTTTGGCGGGGTGCAGATCTGGGGTGAAGCCTGCAGACAGGTCTCCCACCTCGAATAAGTTACTTTAGTACCTCTGGGTGTATTTCCTGGGTTGTTGGAATTGAATGAAATCATCAGATATGGCCTTGGGTAGGCCCATAGATAGGACTCGGTAAATCGTAGCTGTTTTTATACCAGATGCAAGGAAGAGTCAAGTTAGACTCGCGTCCTTGAGGGCCTGACAGGATTTACTGCCTAAGACAGGAATGATTTAAATGGTTCTTTGGACCTTCATTCCCTCATCTGCAAAATGAGGTTGTTTGTCCGAATTGATCTTTTTGCAAAGTCCCATCCACTGTGAGGATGTTGACAAAGAGTGGTTCACTGCCCTGAGTGGGTAACTGTGAGATAGAACAGTGTGGAATGTGGCACAGCCTGGGCTATGAGGACCATAGGCATCAACCGAGGAAAGGGCAGTGTTTACAAGGGTGAGGGCCCAGGATGACCCTGGATGAGGATGGGGCAGGATAAAGAAAAGTGGGGAGACTTGAGGAAAAGCTCCCCCTCAGAGGTAGAAGCTGGCTGTGTTGGGGAAAATAGTAGTGCTTCATATTAATAGAGGGCTTGCAAAAGAATGCAAAGTGCTTTTGTGGCTCTTTCTTATTTAATCGTTTAAATAATAAGGGACTCTGGGTCTTACAGGGTTTATCCATATGTAGGATAAGAAGATGATCAGTTTGTGGAAATTTGGTGCCTTACACCACCCCCAGTGACCTCGTGTCATGGCATCTTGCCCGGTTTTGGAGCTGAAGTAGGTTCCTCTGGCTAATAGTGTTGAATGGGCTGAGCTAAAGGAATAGACAAGGTAATTGCATTCTGAAAATATTATGTGTGTGTGTGTGTGTGTGTGCACATGCACTCGCACATGATGGGAACTGGGTGTTAGAAATGAGGATATTTATGGCCAATGGTGATTTCCCAGCAGCATTTAGAAGAGAGAGGAGCCTCTGAGGTCACACCACCCAGGTGGGACCCTGTGCAGATGAGGAAACTGAGGCCATTGATGGAGAAAGAGCTTGCCCAGGGCCAGTCAACCTGGTAGCACCAGCCCTTGGAAGAATCCAGATTTTTTGGTGACTCCTAGTCTCACAATGGCCTCGAGTTGGCCACGTTCCTCAGCTTTTCATCACTTAACATTGTGTTAATCAGTTCAGCCTCAGTTGTCCCCTCCTGTGTAATTAGGGGACCGACTAAAGGTCTGTGAAGGTCATTATGTGTTGAGACAAAATCTCTTTCTTTCAAACAGGAAATTGTGTTCTCCTGAAATTGGAAACATAAGAGAGTAGTCGCTGCCTTGCTGAGGTTCCACACCTTAGTCAGGCCGGGTGTTCCTTGTAATTCCAGAACACTCCAGATGAACCCACAGGGATGCCTCCTGGCCAGTCCTCCCGTGTACATCTGTCAGAAGCTGTAACCTCTGGGCGTTTCCATGTTCTCCCTTCTCTTTCTGGCCCCAGTTGTTTGACTGGGTTCTTGTTCTGAGACATTTTTTAAGGTTCTAATTTCTTCTCCTCACCAATGAGGCCCGGGACCTGGGCTCATGACTCAGGTTTGTAGCTACCTATGTAAATGATCTTCATTGCTTTTCTATATCCAGTGTTTAATGAATTCCTGTATCTCATTTCTCAAATCCTATCCTCAGTCATAGGAAGGAGGAGGGCTGTGTAGGGAAAGATACATCATCTCTCTCTCAGTGGCTCCACATCTCAATGCCTGTTTTTTTTTTTAAAGGCAAAATCCCAAATTTCATAAAGTTATAACACTTTTTATGTCCTTCACGGGAAAGAAATGTGACTTTTCCTCCTCAAATCCTAGGCAGTTTTTTTTTTTTTTTTTTTTTTAACGGCTTAAATTCCTTAATGCTGTGTCAGTGTTGGGGAGGTGAAAAGGGACAGAAAAGAGAGACAGCAAATACAAGAAGTATAAGCAGGAGGTGCTTGGTCTTCCCACACCCACACCATCTCCCATAGCTGCAGAGACCCTTGTATAAAGATGCTGTTGGTGGGTATGTGTCCAGTGAGTTCTGAGTCTCTGTGTGGGCACCGATGAAAATGATTGAAAAAAAAAATAAGGCACTCGGGGCACCTAGGTGGCTCAGTCAGTTAAGTGGCTGCCTTTGGCTCAGGTCATGATCCTGGGGTCCTGGGATCGAGCCCCGCATCAGGCTCCCTACTCAGCGGGGAGTCTGCTTCTCCCTCTCCCTCTGCTTGCCGCTCTGCCTACTTATGCTCTATCTCTCTGTCAAATAAATAAATAAATAAATAAATAAATAAATAAATAAAATCTTGAAAAAAATATAAGTCACTCATGTAAATTTCTCAGGGTCACCTTTAAAAAAGAATGGTGCCTTTCTAAACCACATCTTAAGACATTTCAAATTCAAAGGAATAGAAAAAAGTTTGAAAATTTTTTAAGAATCTTTTGATCAAATTTGTGAGATGGCAGAATTGTGCTTTTTATGTGTTTTGTTCATTTTGTAAGACTTGAGGAATGTGGAATAACCAATTTACACTGCATTTGTGCTAATGAAAGAACTTTGATGAAGAAGTGACTTAAAGTAGAGGGACGGGTCTGGGCTCTACTCCCAGTTCTGTAATTGATCAGCGGAGCGATGCTGGTCCAGCCACCTCCCCTCTCTCACCTCCTGTTTATTCAGCACTTGACTATGTCCCAAGTCACTGCACAGGCCTTGAATGTTAATTCTCACAGCAATCCTGTGAGGCAGGTACTGTTATTATCGACATTTTCCAATAGGAAACTGAGGTGCAAAGCATCTAGGTAACTCATTGAAGGAGACACAGCTTTTGTGTCATGAAGCTGGGATTTGAGTACAGGCTTTCTGACACCTAAGCCCACGATGGTGCCTTATATACATCCTGTCCCTTCCCTCTGCCTAAAATAGGGTATGACACGTGGCTTAATTTTGTTTTATTAAAGTGATTTATGTTATATCGGTGTCATAGGCCTTGATTTATAATAACACTTTATTATTAGACTATGATTTATTTAAAAGCAGAGTTTTGATCAGAAATTTAGTTCTTGAGTATAACTTGTTCCTAGAGGAAAGGTGATACATATTAAAACAGTTTACTTTATTGTGTGTTTTGTGGGAATAGACAAGAAAAGTGGGAAGCACCTGTATTTTTATTTTGTAGGTGTAGCAGTGTAAAACTTTTCAAAGCACTTTTTGCTCACTTCATCGTATTTTAGCTTTAAATAACTCTGTGAGGTAGGTTAGACAGATATTGAGTATAGTTATAAAAGTCACTTTAAAATCCTTGCCTGTTAATTCTTACTTCCAAGTCAACTTAGGATTGGTCTTCATTGATTTGTCATTTTTCCTGAGAATGAGTCACATTTTAGATCACACTTTGGAATGATTTTTAGATGATATCCTGGACATTGTGACTGTCATGTTGTAGAGACTCTGGATTCTGTTACATTCCTTTGGTGAGTGTTGATTTTTTATTGTATTAGCAGGTAGTTTACTTGATTTGACTCCAATTGCAAACTACGTCTCTTGGGAGGCTCAATCTCAGCCTGACTGGTTGGAGAGTACTTCATGCATGCATGGTTCAGGAGTCAGCCAGAGATACGGACAGAGTTTAGACACAGAATTTGAGGCACCTCATCTCTGGCTGTCTCTTTTCTGAGACACCTCCCTCATTTTCCAGTAGCTGCAGTCACCCTGGATTCTGTTTCTACAAGCCAGTAAGACTATGGGTTTCTGTCTGAGTTTTAGCTTCCTCTGTGGTACACACTAGGACTTGCTCCTAGGCAAAGACCATACATAAACTTATTCAGTGTAGTACCTTTCTTCTAAATGATGACTCCCCTCCAGTGTCTTGCCTTGACTCACTCTCCAGTGCCCTCAGATAGCTTTGTTTAGGCCTTTGTTCAGAGCCTATAGTTGTCATCTTCAGGAGAGTCAATCTGATAGGAGCTTCCTCAGCCATACAGAAGTAGAGCTGGGAAGATAAATATGAACATCCTTATTTTATAGATGGACAAATGAAAGTACCAGGGGACCACATCTCTTGAGTTTGTTGGTAATGACTGAATATAAATCTCTGGGTCTGTAGCTTGGTCCTCTTTTTTCCTTTCTGTCCCTTCCCATCTACCTCTCTGCCTATGTGGATTGGCTTAGTAGTTGAACAAAGGAAGTTTCTTTTCCATGTCAATGCCATTGACAATATACCTGAGGTTCTTCTGCTGACACTGGTAAACTGATCATTACTGGAAGGCAGGCAGTGATGTGCAGTGGAGAGGGCATGTTTTAGAGTCTCTGATAGATCAAGGTTCAGATTTCACTCTGTTTCTTGCTAACCCCATGATCTTGAGCAAGATACTTAACCTTTCTCTGCCCACAGCAACATGGGGTCATTGTCAGGGTGAAATGAGATAACGTATCTGGAGTGCCTGGGACAGAGCAGACCTTGAGGAAATGTCTTTGTGTCAACAGAAAGAGTCCTTGGGGGCTGTATTTTCTGTGACTCATTGTCCTATCTTTTTATGGAGCTGGCCTTGGCTCTGTGTCCAGTCAGTGTTAATGTGGGAGGAGGGAAAAGAATAAGCTTCATGTTCAAGGTGAGCAAGCATCTGCCAGGCCCAAGGTCTTCCTCCCTGGAAGTCTTAGAGGGGCCTCCAACTGTCCTGAGCCACTGGTCTTCTCCCTGTTTCCCTGCAGGGACCCTGTTCTCCACTCTCCTAGAGCTTCGCATCTCCAGGTCTCTTGCCTCCTGTGCCAGGCTTTTGTTGAAGTTTGTGCATCTGCCTTTGCAGTGCCACTTAGCATTGGCTTGTGTTCTCCATTCCTATGACCCAAGTTTGTCCTGCCTGGGTTAGTGTAATAGCCTTGCAGCTGGCTGCTGATGGCAACTCTTGCTCTTGTGAACTGCTTCATAATAATAATGCTACCACCGTGGAATACTTAATAGTCACAACAACCACAGCCAGCCCATGTAGTGATTACTATATTCTGGGCACTGTTCAAAACTCTTCACTTATACTAACTCATTTAATCCTTATAATACTCAGTGAAGTTTGTATTGTGATTATACCCATTTTACAGATAAGAACACTGCTGGCAGGGAGGCTCCTGGGTGCCTCAGTCGGTTAAGTGTCTGCCTTCTGCTCGGGTCATGATCCCGGGGTCCTGGGATCGAGTCCCTGCACTGGGCTCTCTGCTCAGTGGAGAGTCTGCTTCTTCCTCTGCCCTTGCCCTTGCTAGGGCTCTCTCTCTCTCAAATAAATAAATAAAATCTTAAAAAAAAAAAAAAAAAAAGAGAACGCTGCCAGGGAGTAGCACAACCAAGATTTTAACTTAGGTGCCTAGCTCCAGAGGCTTGAGCACTTCAATAAACAGCTAGATTTTTTTTTTTTTTTTTTTTTTTTAGTATGCAACCAGGTGGGTATCTGTTGGGTAGGGACATAGTTGTTCTTCTGTTTATTTGGACCTGGAGTAGGCAAGGGACCCAAAGATTGTTAGTGGCCTGCTGCCAAAGGAAACTCCACCTTAGTGGCCTGCTGTCGGATGTGGTTCAGGCAGGCTGAGTGATGGGAGAATGGACCGGCCTTTTGCCAGTGTAGAGATGGCTGCACGCCTGCCTTCATGGGTCAGCCCAGGAAGGAGAAGCGAATGTACCCTTTTCCGGCTGTGTCTAATTATGTGGCATTTTCTGTCTCGGTTATAAAGATTTAATTGCTCCATTATACTGGGGCATCGGGGCCTCTTATAAGTCAGCTTTTATGATTGGTGATAATTGGCCCAGCTTGAACTGGCTTCAGCTAGTTGCAATTTCCTTACCAGTTTTCATCTGAGATCTGGTTTTAGCCTTATCTTTTTCTCTGAGTAGAGTTTGTTTTGTTTTTATTTTTTTAAACTCCAAATGCTAGGTTGCATGTTCAGCCTTTTTCTTTACGCTATCACTCTACTTGGGCTGACTTATGCATTAAGCATCTAATCTAAAGATAGTAAAGACACAAACATCTGGGAAGGTTTTAGTGGCTTAGGAGAGAAAAACGCCACGGAAGAGGGAACCCTACCCCTCATTTTGTCAGTGCTGTTAGGATCTGAAGCCGGATCACAGGGTGGGGCACATTCACCAGCCATGGGGTGTAGACAGACGGCATCTAATGGAGCCCTGCTTATCTGCAAGAAACTCCAGACAGAACATACTACATCAAAAATTAATGACAGCGAGGATTTGGAAAATCCTAAAGATAAGTTTCCAAATGAAAAAGATAAAAAGCTTGTCGCCTGAAAGGGAATGAGGTATGAGCCACATAAATTAAGCTGACAGAATTTCTAGAAAGCAAAAAGGGTGCTGAGGCATCGCCAACTGTGGAATATAAATATATCGCACCCTGTTATCGTTCCGGGGTCTGTAGTCTCCATATTGATGTTTCTGTGCTTTGAGTAAGCACTTCCTGAATGCTCCAGTCTTTGAGTCTAGCGGGCTTGATTTATGAAGAAAAGAGGACAAAAATGAATGGGAAAGATTTGCTAGGAATTAATTTAGGGTTAGTGAGAGGGAGCCAGCTTCTCCCAGCTTCCTTCCATGCCGGGTGTTGCTGACTCGCGGGCGCGGCAGGCTAAGGGACGGCATGCTTTACAACTGCCTTCCCATGTGGGTTCACTCTCTGCTCGGACTGCCAAGGCTGCTTGCTGTGAACGGCTCTCATCCATTTCTTCCTTCCTTCCTTCAATGGAACTTTGTTTCCCCTCGCTTTCATCTCCTGAAGCTTTGGATGTTCATGAGCCGCAGGTAGGTTTTTGAATCCCTAGCTTCCCTTCCGTGTCTTTGGGCAACACATCTTTATGCTCTCCTCTGCCTCACCCTTAGGTCTGGGCATTCCCAGGGGTCACGACTTGCCTCGTTCTCTTACAGAGGCTCCTCCTGGGGTAGGCATGTGCCTAGTGTGTTGACGAACAGGACGCAATCAGTGTGTCTGGTCCAGGTAGAGAAGGGGAGAGCAGTAGGCAGTTGGTCAAAGGTCTCGGGGCCAGTCCTGTGTGTGGGGCCTGTAGCAGGCAGGGTGGCTTTCCCTCACGGAGTCTGTGAGTGGAGGCTGACTGTGTTCTGGTGGCTGAGCTTGTGAGCGGCTGAACTTGTGAGCTGCATGGCCACTGTGTAAGGGAGGCGTTGCTGACCTTTCGCTCTTTGTCTCCCCAGATGGAAAGATCAAGATGCTGTAATTTCTTCTTGTCTCCCCTCCTGCCATTTCCAATACTGTCATATCCACTTGATTCTTCTTTCCAGCATCTTTCTATTCCTCCCTTGATCACATTCCTCCCGTGGGCCCTGGCCTAGGCTTTTAGTGCAGGAGTAGACTGGAGGAGTGGCTCCCCTCTACTGAAATTCTCACCCCTGCTTCTTCTTTTGTGCTTCTCAACACAACTCTCACTCTTCTCCACACTGACAAGGTAAGAATTGGCCTTGAGGTCTGTCAGTGTGTTTCCCCCTCTTTTTTGCTCCCCCCTTTAATCAGAGTGGCCTCCCTGCCTTTCTCTATAGCATAATTACTCTGTCTTGACACTGTCTAGAAAGAACTAGATATATATTATTTCATTTATCTTTTGCTGTGTCAAACATTACCCCAAAATTGGTGGCCTAATGCCTTATTTCTTATGTGTCTGTGGGTTGACTGGGCTCAGCAGGGCAGTTCGTCAGCTCATGTGCTATCACCTAAGGTCACTTAGTATGGCTGCATCAGCTAGAGCTTGGCTGGAAGACCCAAGATGGCTCCATTCACCTCTTGGGTAGATAATGGTGGTTGTTGACTGGGGCATCGTGATGCATCTCTCCCTGGTCTTGTTCTTCTCATGTGTCTCTCCTCATTCAGGAGTTTGGCCTGGGCTGGATCCCAAGAGGGTGCAAGTAGAAGCTGTCATGCTTCCAGGCCCAGGCTGGAAATAGCACAGTGCCCCTTCAGCCACATACTGTGGATCAAGGCAAGTCACAAGGCCAGCCTACATTCAGTGGGAGGGGAAGTCGACCTTCCCTCTTGATGGAAGAGTGGCATTTGCATATAGACATGGGAGGAACTGGGGCAGCCAGTTTTGTAAACAAATATGCCAATAAGCGGGCCTACAATTCTGGTGGTTGT
Source organism: Mirounga leonina (assembly GCF_011800145.1). Classification (NCBI taxonomy): domain Eukaryota; kingdom Metazoa; phylum Chordata; class Mammalia; order Carnivora; family Phocidae; genus Mirounga; species Mirounga leonina. The sequence continues at coordinate 25,573,810 of NW_023270268.1, forward strand.
AGTAAGAACAGAGGTACGCTTTCATTCATTCAACCTGGGTTTGCTGAATATGCAAATGAGGATAAGGCCTTTTTCTGAGCTATCCTCCAGAAAAGTGATTTTGCTAGAAATGAATCTCCCTGCGGGAGGCCACAAAAATCCTTGTTGTCCTGAGCCCTTCCCTCTCCTGGGCAACATTTATCTGCTGACTAGCAGGTTGAACTTTTAAAAAATCTGGTTACTAAGCATTTGTATTTTTAAACATAGATAGCTGTATTTTATCTTCAGCTTGTTTTCTATTGGGGTGCATGTGTTTTCCTTATCAATTTTTAAAACTTTTTAAAAAAATATATTGAGGATTTTTAACTTATTCTCATAACCTTTGTTTAATATTTAAGATACCCATTTAAAATAATATATGTTACAGTGGTTAGATTTCATATATGTCTGTTGTGTTAATTCTTCAACTACATCATATGTTCCTTGGGCTCAGAGACTCATTTTTATGTTTGATAGTCTAGTGTTTTATAGTTGCTCATGGTAAGCCCTGAACTGCTTCCTTGTTTGCAGCTGTGAGAAATGAGTGTGGGTGTACATACTTATTTACCGCAGAGCAGCCCTTGCTTTGTGGACCTGCAAGCCTTGTTTGGCAAACGAGCGTTATGTTTCTGAAACTCTCAGCTAACAAGGTGGAAGAAACTCCTGTATAAAAAGTGTTGGTTTCTGAGGGTACTTGGTGTTTTACTTGAAAATCAGGTATGAGCGTGAAGTTCAGCTTCGAAGAAAATGAGAGAATGACTGGTTTCCTGGAAACTGCCCTCTTTGTGGTTTTATCAATGAGCAGAAAGAGTCCTTTGCACTCTTTTATGGACTCCGTGAACCACCAATTGGGAAATTTGGAGTAGATAATGCAGGAGATCTCTTCAAGCTTCATAATGTGGTAACTTTTGCAATATTCACACAGGAGATCATCAGTAAATAACTATGGAGATTTTATAGATATTACAACTTTAAAATAAAGTAAAATATTTTAACTTCTTTCATGTCAAATTCTGAAGTAGAAATGTGGTCCTCAAGCAAAACTTCATTCCTTTGTAGTTGGGGTGATGGGATGATGCATTTTGTAGGCGTTCTTCATTGCAAGAGCAGAATAGACAAGGCAGAGTGTAGCCGGAAAATGAGTTTGAGGGGAGACATGGGATTCTGGGGCACCACATATGCTGTGTCCAGGGCCTCGGACTCCAAACTGGGAGTTGGGGACCATGGAAGAATTCAGAGCATGAGTGACACGGAATGATGAGCATTTAAGTGGCTCACTGATGGAAATGTGAGCTAAATTCTGCTTTTGCCTTTCTGTCTCCAAAAAAATCTGAGCACTGGGAAAATCAGCTTTGGGAACCTGTCAGGGAGGCCTGGAGAACCTTTCGTTCCTCCCGAGTTTGCTTTCCTCTCCTCTCAGGGGAGTTCGTGTTTCTTTTTTTAAAGTCATGATTCCCTTACTTTTATAAATTAGTATTTCTCCTCTCTCTTACACCTTGCTTTGCCCTCTTCAGCCATGAATCCATTTTCTCTGGAAAAATGACTCTGTAGTTGGCAAGATGTAGACATGCCCTGCAGTTCTTCTGCATAAGATGCAATGAAAAAAGACTAGCTGCACCACCAGGTCGTGTGTGTGTGTATGTTTGTGTGTGTGTGTTAATTTTGGTGATCTCATGATTCTGAAATTCTTAGCAATAATAATTGACATGGGGTGCTAAATTGCACCCCTCATTAGGTTGTACAATTTTGTGAAAAAGAAGCAAATTGCCATGTATTGTGTTAAGCAGAGGAGAAGAATAAAGATGGCCTTTCAAGTCCTTGTTAAGTGTGGAACTGTATCAGAATTTCTTATTTTCTTGTTTTGTTTAATATATAATGTCTGTGTGCATGTCTCTGAGCTGCCATCCTCTATTGGGGACATTTTTTCCTCCAGCTCAGGGACTGCCGTGATGAAAGCTCTTAGCAATCAAATGGATAAAAATTGAACATATTCTTCAGGATTCTTTTCATTGCTCTGCCTTACATGTTCATTTTCTGAACAACAACAGCAAAAAAACCCTATAAAGTGTTAAGACTTTCTTTCCTTCGAGTGGCATCTTTGAATGCTTGCCTTCTCCTATTTGTTCCAGCAGATTTCCAAGGTGACTGCCGAAACTCCCCAAATACTCCAAAGATAGAAGGGCCCTTAATTGTGTTTGCTAGGACTCCTCCTTTCTCCAGACTGAGCCTGTCTGGTTCAGACTCATCTCTCTCTGTTTGTTGGGTTAATCTTAAAAAATGATTATAATAAATCTTGTGATGGGAAGCAAATTAGAAGAGTGGCAAGGTGGCTAGAATAAACATCAGGGGACCTTGGATGCAGTCTTCTGTCTCAAGTTAACTGGTAGGTCACTGAAAGTTTCTGAGCCTCAGCTTTCTCTGTATAAGACAGGCACTGGCGAACTTTTTCTGTAAAGGGAAAGATAGAAAATATTTGGGGCTTTGGGGGCACTGTGGTCTCTCTACAACTACTCAACTCTGCCAGTGTCATGCAAAAGCAGCCCCAGACAATATGTAAATGAACGCCTGTGGCTGTGATCCAATATAAATTTACCTAAATAGGCAATAGGCTGGACTTGGCTTGCATGCCATAGTTTGCCAACCCCTAGTCTAAAAGATTGAAGTAATAAATACTGCCCAATTTTTTCCCCCAGAGGTTTATAAGGGGGAAATAAAATATTGTAGTGAAAGTACTCTGAAAAATATAAAGGGGGGATTTCTGCTTCTGGGTAAGATTGAGTAGTTTGAAGCATATGAACAATCCCAAGAAGAACAAGAAAAGCCATATCAAATACACATATACAAACACACACACATATCATTATGGGCAAAAGCACTGAGAGGTGTTGGGGCACCTGGATGGTGCAGTCGGTTAAGTGTCTGACTCTTGGTTTTGGCTCTGGTTGTGATCTCAGCGTCCTGAGATCAAGCCCCACATGGGGCTCCATGCTCAGCATGGAGTCTGCTTGAGATTCTCTCTCCCTCTTGCTCTGCCCCTCCTGCTTGTGCTCGCACACTGTCTCTCAAACAAATAAAATACAGCTTTAAAAAAAAAAAAAGCACCTGGGAGATGTTGAGACAATGAGGACTGGGTGGGGAATGCAGAGATGTCAGGAAGGGGAGATGAGGAGGAGGTGAGCCAACAGCTCTGCTGCTACTTTGTCCCTGGGGACATTTCTGGTTTGGTGTGCTGGGAAGGGACTGGAAATCCAGGCTTTGCCTGGCTGGAGCATTGCTGCTCTGGGTGAGAGAAACCAGCAGAGGTTTTGGTGGCCTCATAGGACTGGACTGGAGAGACAAAATTGGAGAGTCAGTTAAGTTTCCCCCTCAAGACAGTTGCTGAATCCTGAAGCTGCATGGGCTGGGGGGTTCAAAGGCTGATCAGAAAGTCCCCGGATGGCGGAAGGGATGTTCAGCAGTCATGGTGCTGGGAAGATAAAAATGAGTGTTCAAGACCTGCTTTGGGAGGCAATAAGAGGTGGGGGCAGAGTGAAAGCCTTGGTGGGCCACATCCTGCGAAGAGCAGTGACCCAGGGGACGTTTAGTCCTGTACCAGTCCCTCGCTGCTTGAGGTGTTCAACCTCATCCTCCACCCCAGCTCCATCTGCCAGCCGAAGGCAAAGCCATCTCCCGAGGAACGCAACTTCACCAGAAATCTCTTCACTTGTTTTATATGTGGGGTCTAGTATCCATAAAAAATGATTAGGCATGCCTGTGTCACCCAGAAAATCAAGAGAGAAGCAGGTAATATAAACAGACTCACAGGTGGTCCAGAATTTACTAATTAGAGTTAGTAAAAATTTTTTTTAATAACTGATTAATATGTTCAAGAAATTTTTTGAGTGGGGAAAATAGATGAAAAGATGGAAAATTTCAACAGAGAATTGGAATCTATAAAGACTCAAATGGGCATTAGTGGGAAAATACCTGAAATAAGAACTCAGTAGAGTGGGGTTTAACCGAAGATCCTACGTAGCAGAAGACAAAGCGAAGTGAATTGGAAGGAAGTTTATTGGGATTATTCAAACTGAAGTGCGGAGAGGAAAAAGTGGGACATACAAAACAGAACATAAGAGAAGTGGGATATAATGAGAAATCTATGATATGTATAATTGGATTCTCAGAAGACAGGGAGAGGATGGGATAGAAGCAATATTTGAAGCAAAAATGGCTAAAAATTTTCCCCAGATGTATGAGAGATACCCACCCACAGATTCAAGATGTGAAAATACAATGAAAAAACACAGGGTGCTGATTGGATAAGGACGTCATTTAAAAACAAACGATTCACTGACATTTTCCATTACTATTACTAGTGGATTAGACCCATTTTCAGGGTGGGCCTCCAGCCTCAGGCTTAACGCATTTACTTCCCTGAGTCCTGTCCTCCAGCCAAACCTGTTTCCCCGGTGTCTCCTGCGTTTTCCTGCTTCTCTGCTTCTGTCAAGCTCAATTGGTAACACTAGCCCTTGGCATTTCCCACTTCCGGGCACCCTTACCTTGTCATTGTCATTGTTAACATGATCACGGCGCAGTTTAAAGCCTGGACAAGAGCCTCATCTGTTTCGGTGGTATATTAGTTACTAGGCCTGCTGTCACCAATTACCCTGAACGTGTTAGCTTAAAGCAGCGGAAATCTCCAGAAGCCAGAAATCACAGTGACAGGGCCACACTCCTTCTGGCATCCCTAGGGGAAGAATCTTCAGCTTCTGGCAGCTCTCAGCACTCCTTGGTTTGTAGCCGCATCTCTCTTTGCTCTGTCTTCACATTGCCTTCTGCTCTGTGTGTCTGTGTTATTTTCTGTCTGTCTGTCTCAAAACTCCCTCTGCTTCTCTCTTGTAAGGACATATGTGATTGCATTTAGGGCCCACCTGGATAATCCAGGATAAACTCCTTCTCTCAGGATCCTTAACTTAGTCATTATCTTTCACTGCATAGGGTATTATACCCAGGTCCTAGGGATTACGATATGGACATATCTTTTTGGGGCCATCACTGAGCTCATTAAAGGCGGTGATGTTATAGCAATGATAATATTAAGTGCTTAACAATGGTAGTATGTTCCAAGAACTTGCAAAGTGCATTACATGTGTTATCTCATTTAGTGCTGGTACCAAATGGATAAGGTATCCAAGGTGCCATCATTACCACCTTTGTACAGATGAGGACTCTGAGGCTCAGAGGGTAAGTACTTGCCAAGGTCACTTTGCAGCTGTTAGGTGGAAGAGCCGCAGTTTCAACCCAAGCATTTGGGCTTTGAAGCTCCTTCACTTCACTGCTCTGAGTCAGTAGCTGGATTTCCTGTTGGATGTTGCTACTAGTAAGTGGCTTTTAGACCTGGGGTATTTTCCAGCACTAAAATCCTATGGTCCTATGAGTTTTTGTCAGAAAAAAAAGAATACCTCAAACCTGTGTTATTTAGAGTATAACAAATTTTAATCTGGCAGACAGTGGAGAGAATTTGCTCTAAAATCCTTATGGAAGAAGCTGATGTGAATTTGCTATTGTGCATTTTGATATTTGCTGATGGTGGAGGCGTTCTGGGAGGAAAAATTATTCTGGACTCACAGGCCAAATCTATACCATCTGAGTGAATTGAGGTAATTGCTCAGATTATTTAGACCCTGCCTGCCAGATAATTGAGGTAAATGGGGTTATTAATTTGAAGTAGCTAGGTAATTGGGCCTGCCTCCCTTCGATAATGTAAACATGGTCACATTGTGTAATTCTATAATTGCTTGAAAGGGCTCTATTCTTTCTCTGGAAGCACCTGCTATTGTCTGTAGCTTGGCCATTGGGTTATAGTGTATTAGATTATTACAGATAAACCCCAGTACTTAGCTTGGGTTGCCTAGTGAAAAATGCATACAGATATGGGCATTTATGTGTGTGTGTGTATGTATAAAACTAAAAATGGGCATAAAGGGAGTATTTTTTTTTTAAAGATTTTATTTATTTATTTGAGACAGAGAGAATGAGAGACAGAGAGCATGAGAGGGAGGAGGGTCAGAGGGAGAAGCAGACTCCCCGCCGAGCAGGGAGCCCAATGCGGGACTCGATCCCGGGACTCCAGGATCATGACCTGAGCCGAAGGCAGTTGCTTAACCAACTGAGCCACCCAGGCGCCCATATAGGGAGTATTTTAAAGTTTGGTTATTTTTGGTAATTCATGTAATAGTTTTACAGAAATATGTACCTCAAAGGTAAATCACCTTAGAATCTATTTGAGGAGATGGTCTCCCCTTTATAAGAGATTGTTTTCATTGAACCCTACTATAATGTCTATATTTAAATCTTCCAAGAAAATTATTATTGCAGAGCTTATTCTTCCTTAAAATGGTCAAAGGACAATTTGGTTCAGTTCATTACCTGAATGTTGCCTAATGGGATCTATGTTGTGGTTTAGCTGTTGGATCATAGACATTTGACTTGATCCATTGTATGCTTGTACGGGCCCATATTGTCCCTGCGCTGGGCGGCCTGAGGGGCCTCCATGAGCCTTTCCAGCTGACTTTCCAAACGACTGAGTAGTGTGTCCTGAGACTTCGATTTATACTGGGGACAAGCCTGCATTGTCTGTCATTTTGTTTGAGAAGTCTGGCCATTCTGGAGTAAGGGCTGCCTTACAAAGGGTAAGCAATTCTGGGGTGAGTGGATGGGAGGGAGTGGACCATGTTACAGCTGCAGAGGCCACACGTCTCAGATGTTCTGAAACTTTCTGGCTCTAAAATATTCTTCCTGGTTTTAGACCTTACATCCTGAATTTTGGCTTGGAAATTGAGGCTCAACTGATGTCTGCTCATATTTCTCTCACATTCGTTATTTGTATGACAGGCCTTTGATATCATACTTCTACCCTAGCCAAAAAAGGAGAAAACTGGGAAGAAAATTTCAGTTAAAAACATACACTCCCTACCCAACCTCTGAGTGAAATGTGAGATTTCTGTCTTGGCCAGTGATGTTGGTAGCTGACATCACCGATCCGCTTATTCTATTTCCTGCTTCGCTTGGCTTGCCCAGATGTGGTCCAAAGAGGATGAGGCCGTTCAGACAAAAGTGGGCTCAGCAAATTCAGATGAAATGTCCACCTGTGCCTCCTGAAGTCTTCCCTCTGGGCTCTGAGTCTATTTATAAACCTAATGAGCCTTGGGGGAAGAAAAAATGAGGAGAGGAGGAATTTGTTCCTAAAATGAAAACCAAGTATGGTTAAAAAAAAAAAAAAAAAGCTCCCTGTGTGCAGCTTATCCCACCAGCCTCCAACATATCAAAACAATACACGGGAGATAAAAATCACATTGGAAAAAGAGAAATTGAGACAATCCTGGTGTTCCACAGGGCCAGAAGAATCCACATAATTTACTCCCTCTGCAACATATATTTTACATCCCACATTATCTGATTTTATATAATACTCATGTGTGATTTCTGGATCATCTCTGAAACTCACAAACATTCAGACCAGAGCTATGTCCACATACGGTGTTGAAATGAGGCGATCACTTGGAAAGTTCACGTTCTCAAAAACATCTTGGCTGTGGTTATCTGAGAAGAAAAAAATCACATTGAATTTTCTGAGTTTTCTATTTTAGGCTGCAAATGTCCAACAACTAAAAGTTACAGAATGATAAGCCTCTCTCAAAACCTATTATCTATAAATCTTAGAGCTTACTTTTCTCCAGCATTTAAACAAATGGCCAATATTTCTATAATAATGTACTCACTCTTCATTCTTTTTCTATACCATGATGATACTGACTAAGTCATTATAGAGATAAGGGACAGCTACTCAGGCAAGGGAATTCTGAGCAGGGAGTAGAATTTTTAAGAAAAATTTTAGGAGAATTTTGAGTGTAGATTTAAGTTTGATTTTTAATTTTTAGTCTTTTGACATACTGGGAAGATGGACATCAGTCTTTCACAAGGACAAAGGACTCTTCCTGTGAGAGTTTAGATGTCTGAAATACTTTGTGGACATTACTTAGTCTTTTCTGCTTCCATGAAGACTAATTTCATTTGGTTAAAGTCCTGGTTGGATACTTTAGAGAATTCATGGAGCTGAGCATCATATTTTCAATTGATCTTCAGATTTCTGTATTTCCAATGTGCTAGAAAATAAAATGAACAAACTCACTATACCATTGTGTAAAATAAGAGTAACTGTGGCCTGAGACACTCTCCAGAGGAAACGAAGTTTATAGAAAGTAGCCATGGTTTTGAGAATTATTTCAGTGTCTTTGTGTTTTGTGTTTGTATGCATCTGAGTTTTTAGTTACTGGAATTTGACATCCAAATAAGAGGCTGTTACTATGATATGTAAATAGAATGTATGGGTCGAAATGCTTGTCATTATGGATGTTGAAAGGACAATTTACAAAGATTTACAAAGACGGAAAAGCTCAATAAAGATCTGTATTGAAGAGCTGGTGCAAGAATAAAGCTGTAGATAGATGGGCTTCTTGTAGATGAACAGAATCAATGACAAGTGAAAGGAAAAATTCACTTCACTGGTAGGGAAGATGTTTTCCAGATGTCAGCGAGAACAGTCCTTTCTTCCCTCCCTCTGCCCTCGCCTGGGCGAAGGATGCAACTACCTGAGGCCCCAGCACCCTGAGCAGAACTGGACTTTAATCATACAGCAGGATGCCTGCTATATTGATCTATTTCCATGCCCGTCCCCACTAGATTGTGTAAGCCCCGATTGGCCAGACACCTTGTCGGGCTGCTTTTTTTTTTTTCCATCCTGGCATCTAGTATAAGCCTGGTACATGGCAGGTGCTCAATAAATGTCTAATGAATTAAGGCTTAATGATAAAAAAATCTTCTTTTTGTAAGAATTATTTGTATTTACATTATAATAATTACACATAATTATATGCTATAAACAAATATTTGTATGTTATAAATAAATATATATTATAAATAAATATTTATATATAATAATTATATATTTATTTATATAGTCATCTTATTCCCCATCCCACTATGAGATTAGTAGTTCAATTTTTGTTTCAGGCAGCACTTACCATTTTTAATCAGAAAGACTGAAACAAAAAAGTAAGATTTTATTTTTAATTCACAGAATTAAATAATGGTATTTTTTTTTTTTAGTAAGTTTATGGAGCTTATATTTCTGAACTTTGAGCTTAAGACTGCCTTGAGACTTTTGAGGCACCTCATATATTGTTGAAGAAGGTATAATACTAACTGGTATTTGTTGGGCATTTACTACGGCTTAGGCATCTAATCCTTTTGCTTTATATAAAGCTCCTGTCAGGTAAATGCCATTCTTGTCCCTTTGTATGCTTGGGGAGACAGAGGCACAAAGAGATTTAAATAACTCACCCAACATTATCCAGCAAGTGGCCAGGCTAGCGTTTGAGCCCAGGGAGTCTCCCTCTTCATTGTGTGTTCCTGACCCCTGAGGTATGCTGCCTCTTGGGAGTGGCTGACCTGCACGCAGTGTTTGTTGAAGGGACTGAATTTACTGAGACAGGCCCGTCCCTTGGAGGAGGCATCTCCTAACCCTGTGTGGAAGCAGTAAGTCATCTGGGCTGGTAGAGGCCATCAAACAAATGTGGTGAACTGTGAAAGATTAAAGAGCCCGTCTTCCTGTCATTCTCCCAGAAAGCTTCACACATACTTGTTGAAGTTCTTATAGAGCTGACATCTGCCATTTTGTAAACTTTTTATTGACTCATAATACACATAGAGTATTTTGTTTTCACGAGGGAAGTGGTGCTTGAAACAGTCAACATCCCTGTGTCAGCCAGACATGAGTCTAGCAGTTCTCAGAGTGTGGCCTGGGGACCCCCGGGAGCTCCTGAGGGCAAAATTCTTTTCAAAATAACGGTAAGGTCTTTATTCACCTTTTTCACTCATTCTCTCACAAGCACACGGTGGACTTTTCCAGAGGCTACATGGCATATGATGGCATCATCACTACTTAATGTGTGCTTGGATAGTCTTGTTTTAAAAAAGGCCTTCGTTTTAAGTTTTCCAATATAATAAATATCGACAGATATAATTCATGCAAACAAAAGCTCTTAGGGAGTCCTCAAGAATTTTTAAGAGTGAGAAAGCCATTCTGAGGTCCTTTTTCTCAGAGTGTATTCAGGAGACAGTGTTTACTACTTTTTATAATAAATTTATTCCAAATATACCTGAGTTTGTAATCCCTTTCCAGTGTGTAAGAGGTTGGGTAAGATGAAATTTGCTTTAGAAAGAGAAGCCATTCTTCTCTTTGAGCTACCTTGCATCTTTTAGGGTACTCTCAAAGCCCCAAGCAACTTATTTCCTAAAAGAAAAAGTATTCTTTCTACCTTGGTTCTCCAAAGATTGGGTCTTCATTCTAACTTGCAGAGCATAATTTGAGAAAGAACAGTCCCAGTTACTGTACTTGGTAATAAGGCAGCCTGCTGAGCGCCAGAATCCATTTTTTTCCTGTGTGATCAAAACTAAGCTGCATTTCTCCTTCCTGACAGTTCATCCACTCCGCTTCAAGGTTTTCAGAATTAGCTGTTCATAGATTAAGTGCTCTTAATCAGTTCATCTTACATTACAATGTAAAGTTTCTCTTGTGTTCAGCAGAGAACTTGATTTTCATTTGATATCCACGATCACAGAATAGTAAGTGGATTCCCAGGAAATTTCATGAAGAGCAATGATAATGCAGAGCTGGGGTGGAGGTAGTGGGGGATGCTGAGCTAATTGATTAGTTTAGAATCTTCTCATTTCCATGAGGAATGGAGGAGCCCAATTTGTATTTCTCCTCTTTGGCATGTGATTCTCACAGATTGTCTGATGTTTCATTATCATCTTGACAGAACAGCTGATGTATAATTCTGTTGAATAGTATATCCGTTGTGTTTTTGCCATGTGCATTTATTACTTCATGATTAGATTATTTTGTCTCTATTAGTTGATTATCTGAGAGCCGGAGGAGGGAGCTTAGAGGAATGTACATCTCTGGGTCCTGAATTTTCAGTGCCTCTGGTCCTTTGAACACAGCGGATACCTCCTTCCCCGATGATAATATACTGGGCTTTGGGGACCATAAATGACTGGTGTTAATGTCTTCTCCTAATAAAACTTTTGTGCAGAATGTTCTCTTATTCAGAATTTCCCTTATCCTTACACATGGCCAGCTTCATTGCTTTCTGTCTGTCAACACCCGTTCTTCGCCTGGTTCCAGGGTTAATTTGCACGCTTGTCATCCTGGGGTTTTTGTTTTCCTGTCCCCATCCTGTTTATGGAGTCTCTTAATGGATTTGAGAACTGCTGGCTAGGAGCGTGAGGATGTTCACATACACACGCAAAGCTCAGGCAAACAAATCATGTTCATTTGCCAGATAAGCCTCTTTGGTGTCCCCTGGCCCCTAAAAATAACATCAGTCCTCCAAGTGGTGAAGAAAACCACCACAGAGCAAGCTCTTCGCACAAAAAAGCACCACCTAGACAAATGCGGATGCGTGTGTACAGCTGTTTCTGCAGCTGTTCGCTGGTCCCCAGTGCCCAAGTTCGTGAGCGAGGAGGCGTCAATGGCCTGGAGGTTTCTGTCCTGGGCGCTCAGACGGAGTCTGGGGCTGGAGTGGGAAGGCTTGCTGGCCGCCGGTCTTCATCATCTTCGGAGGAATCAGGGATCATCCTGGGAAGCTACACTGTGTAGAGTAGGAGACAGGCTTGTGGTCTTACTCTTCCCAGCAACTGGGTGTGTATTTGCTGTCCTTTTTTTTTTTTTTTTAAATCATTTATTCATTTGCAAAGTAGTTACTGAAGTCTGTTTTTAGCTAGGCAAAGAGGAGGCTAGTTGTGAGGAGAAGAAAGGGAGCGAGGCAGAGTCCCTGCCTGCCCGGGAGAAACACAGTGGAAACTTGTTACTTTAACAAGAGTGCTAGATGGTGCCTTGAGATATGAAGAGAGGCCTTGGGGCAGGCTGAAGAAGCCTCTTCTAGAAAGAGTTGTGGAGTAGGAGGAGGGATTTTCTAAGCAGATGGGGAATGAACAGGAGAGGAGGAAGGAGAGGTCAGGATCTTGTATTCCCCCATTCCTGCCACCAATCAACTGTGAACTATTCCCTGGTGGGCTCACCCTGACCCTAACAGTCTTTTCCAGAACGTGGCTCCCAACAGCCTCTCACACAGTACACCTCAAACTTGAGTGAGCAAATGAAGTAAATGGCCCTGTTCGTTGCCCTGCAGATCCAATTTACATCTGGGATGTAGCCTGGGGATATGCATTCTGAGCAGACCTGCTCTTCCCTGCCCCCCAGGTGACTGATGCAGACGTGCTCAGCGACAGTATGGAGAAATAGTTTTCTGGCTGTTGATCTCTTGATTTACATAAGTACATTCCTGCAATATTATTTTTGTTTATATTTAAAGCAAATTGAAATTCTAGGCTCTGATAACGATAGGCTTTTCACGTACAAAGCATGGCCTGTGGGATTTTTAAAAAATTGTGGAGGGATCGGGACAGTTCTTTGTGGGGCTGCCCTTGTGCCTTGTAGGCATCTCACTTGCCTGGCCTTCACCCGCCGTAGTGACCTCCCAGCCATTGTGGTAACTAATAGTGCCCCCTCAAATTTCCACAATGTTTCCTAAAAGGCAGTACCATCCCCTGTGGGAACCACTGGGCCAGATGAGGGGTCCTGGGTTTTTGGCAGGGGTAAGGTGTACTAGCCTTGTATTGTAGCCAGACCACTGGGCTGGTGGTGTAGAAGTGCACAGCCTGGGGGTGGGCATGGTGATCAGGAAGCCGTGGGAGGCCGCCTGAGGCTGAGAGCGTGGCTGCGGAAAGGAAGGAGGCTTAGAAAGGAGAGTCCCAGGGAGAGACTTAACAAGATGCAGCAGCCAATTGGGTGTAGAGAAAAATGAGAGGGAGAGGGAGGTGCCGGTTTTTTCCCAGGGTCCTGGTTTGTGCTGCTCTTGGATGTGATGCTATGGACCATGATGATATGCAGGTGGCAGGACAAGTGTAGGGAAAGATGACAGGGTTTTGTTCCAAACATGTTGGGTTGTGATTGCCTGTGTGATTTGCAGATGGAGATTTTTCTGAACCAGCTGCAGATGTGGGTCTGGAGCTCAGGAGATGGAGGCTTAGGAGAGTTGGGGACATGGAATTGTCTGGAAGGAAATGGTGGTGGGGTCATGGAGTGGATGAGATGTAGTTCAGGCTTGGAATTCCTCCTGGGCTAGTTAGGAGAGGGAGACACAGAGGTCTGGGCAGTGCTGGCCCTGCTGACGTTGGAGTCCATGCCTCTGTATTGTGATTCTCTCCAGCAGTGCCCAAATAGTGTGGGTCCAGGAGGGGAGAAGCCTCAGTTCTCCATCTTATAAAATGAGGGTGCCTTCCAGCTCTAAAGTCCCAATATGTGTTTACTGAGTTGCCAAGAAACACTATATTAGACATGAACACAAGGAATCTACAATCTAAATTTGAATAGAATGGGGGGGAGGTAAGATATCTCAGTAGCTTCAGAGGAAGGGGGGGTCCTGAATATTTAGTTCATTCTCTTATGGGGCTGTCGGCCCTGCTCAGACACTCTGTTCCTGGACCTCAGCACATGTGCACAGCCAACTCTCCAGGACTGTTCTAGAGGCCAAGCCACAACTGGCCGTCATAGTCAGAAACCTAGTTCAAAGCATTTATTTATCTTAGGGGTCAGTGACATCATTTTTAACTATAGAGGGAGTCTTCTTTCTTTCTTTCTTTTGTCGCTTTTTTTCTATTTTTAATTTTTTTTTCCCAAGGAAGTTTTCAGTATAAAGATCAATGTCAATGTAAAGCGCACTCCTTTCTAAATATGCCATGTAGCCCAGAGGCCTGAAAAGTTTTGGAAGTGTTGACCACATACAACTTTAAAACTTTTAATACAGTAGTCCTCCCTTATCTACGGTGTCGCTCTCCGGGGTTTCAGTTGCCCGTGATCGGCTGCGGTCCAGAAGCAGATGATGCTCCTTCTGAGTTCTCGTCAGAAGGTCAGTGGTAGAGCCTAAGATTACATCACGGCGCCTGCGTCACGCACCTCGCTTCATCTCATCGTGCAGGCGTTCTGTCATCTCTCATCATCACAGCAAGAAGAGTGGGTACAGTATGATAAGATATTTTGAGAGAGAGAGAGAGACCGCGTTCATACAACCTTTACTATAGCATATTGTTATAATTGTTCTAATTTATTATTAGTTATTGTTGTTCATGTCTTACTGTGCCTAACTTATACACTACACTTCATTGTAGGTATGTATGTACAGGAAGAAACATAGTATAGATAGTACTGTCTGTGGGTTTCACACATCCTTTGAGGGTCTCAGACCGTATCCACCGCGGATAAGGTGCCACTATTATAGTGAAAGAAAAACAAAATTGCAATATACATAACATATTGAGGACTAACACCCATCTTATAGAAGACTGTACTACGAATCAGTAAGAAAACGATAAGCTGTGTGATGGGAAAATGGGTAGCAGGGATCTTAGGTGAAGAGTAAGAAACATATAATTATGTAAGTATGTATTATATATAAAAATTTTCTCACCTCATGACTAATTATAAAAATTCAGAATAAAGCAACAGTATCATTTTTCACCTCTTGGATTAGTACTGTGGGGAAATACATGGTCTCACTCCACAGATCGGTAAGACAGTTGTAGGGCAATTTGGCAATTGCTATTAAATCATGTGCCTGTGAAGATGCATGAACATGGGATCCTAGAAAAGCATTAAAAATGGTTACCGTTAGGAGAACAGAGGTGAGGGAGGAAGCTTTGTCATGGTGGCACCCCCTCTCCTACCGGGGGAAGCGTACACCAGGTATTGTTCATACTCGCTGCAGGTCTGCCATGACATCCTGTTAATCTGGCTGTGACTTTTGTCCTCTGCCTCCCATCTCTGCACCATGGGCAGGAAGTCCAGGGACAGGGTGAAGGCTGATAACATGTTATTTGCATTTGCCCAACTGAACTTCGACGGCCCCCACTTAATCAATGTCTTTGAGGATCACTGTAAAAATTTCAATTTGAGAATTGGATTCGCTTTTAAACACTTGCTTTGTTTATTTTCTTGTGTCCTACCCTGAAATGAAGCAGGTCTGGTTCCGGATGGTTATTTATAATCACGATGCAGCGATCCTTATTTTTCTGGTTTTCCCATTATAGAGTTCTGTGGCACGCATTCATGCTGTACTTTTTTTCCAGTCAAGAATACGCTACCAGATTATTACGTTTTTAAGAAAGGCTTTGTTTACCTACCTGTGATCAGCCTTTCAAGGAAAACATTGACCCAAGTAGTTGATTACTGATGGTACTTAGAAAATACAGAGCCTAAGAAGGAACACCATGGATGCACACAGTTGTGCAGAACCAAGGAGTCTTCTGTTGTGATCCTGATGCACTCGTTATGGTTTTGTGGTATGGTAAAAAGAGCACTGGATCAAGAGTCCAGGGGTCTTTTAGAGTCCTGACTCTGCTGCTAGTTATATGTCCATAGCTAATTGTTTCATCCCTGTGAACATCACTTTACAATCCATGAAAATGAGTAGATTGGTTTAGGTAGTTAGAAAGACTTCATAGTTAAGGGCATAGGTTCTGAATGATTGGGTTTGAGTCTTGGGTTCACTGCTTACTGGCTGTGCGACCTGAGCAATGTACTCAATCTCTCTGATCCAGAGTTTCCTTATCCTTAAAATGGAGGTCATGGAGAGGTGACTGGAGAATTAAATGGGGATGCCTGTAAAGCACCTAAAACAGTGTCTTGTGTACAGCATACCTCCAGTGGATGCTAGCTATCATTGTCATCATTGCTATTATTTCTAGGGATACCTCTCTTATCATCGTCATCCTTAAGGGCTCTTTCAGCTGTAAAGGCCTTTGGAACCATGATTCTCAGAAAAGCAGTTCAAAAGCAGTATTTAAACTCTCAAAGACTAAGTGGAAGGAGGAGGATGGTTGGGTCAGGAGGATAGCGAAGGGGTCAGGTGGCAGTTGACCCGTTTGCAGCCTGCTTCCGGTTGTGTTTCTCCGTGCCCAGCTGTCGTGCCCAGCTGTCGCCCCCTGCCCACCCCTGAGGCTGCCACCCACGTGTGCCCAGGGGTGGCCAGACACTGTCTGTTCAGCCTCCCCTTTCTTTCTCTAAGCACTAAAAGTCTTATTTGTTCATTTTATTTATTTATTTATTTTTGAAGATTTTATTTATTTATTTGACAGAGAGAGAGGGAGGAGAGAGAGAGAGCACAAGCAGGGGGAGAAGCAGACTCCCCACGGAGCAGGGAGCCCGATGCGGGACTCGATTCCAGGACCCCAGGATCATGACCTGAGCCAAAGGCAGACACTGAACCAGCTGAGCCAGCCAGGCACCCCTTACTTTTTCATTTTAAATGTTACGCTTGCAATGCTTCCAAGTGGAGCTGCATGAAGAGCAGGCCTGAGGTGGGGGAGAATTTAGGATAGGAGTCCTTGTTGGTGGCTGTTAGGAGAGGAGTTTAGGACACGTAGATGAGGAAACAAAGGGAAGAGACTGCAATTACCTCTGGGTTTATGCCTCCTTCAAGAAATATTTTTTCTTTGCACATTTAACTTTACAAATCTGAGATGGATTCTAGCCAGGCATGGAGAGCGGTCAGAGTAGAGGGGTGACATATTCCTGTCCCGTCTCCTGCCAGATGCCTTCCTCTTTACCATCTCTTCATCGTCTCCCTTTTCCCGGTGCGCCTGTGTGTTCGAGGCTCTGAAATGTGTCTCCCGCCATGGTTCCACCTCTTTTCTCAATCAGCTCCTTTCTTCTCTTGTTCCTTTTGGAGTGTGGTTTATGTACCTCAGTGATGCCTTCTGCTGTCCTTTTCCCGCTGGTTCCTGGTTACTCCATGTTCTAGAACTGGCTCTCTAGGCTTCTCCAGTCCCACTGTGGCTGTGCCCTCCCCCCTCCCTCCTCATGCCCATTCTGTGATATCATGGAAGTCAGTGGTAGCGTCTGGTGCAAATCTGGTGCTTTTTGCCTCCCTTGTTTTTCTGAGTCCTGATGTTCTAGACCCATTGGGGGTTCACATTCAGAAAACAATAGAAGTTAAAACCAGTGTTTAAAAAAGGGTTGCAGAAAAAAATTGCAGGCCTGTGGTTTAGGCTGAGAAATTAAAGTCATATGTGAAAACTAAAGAATATTGATGTATAGCTGCAGTGGTTTCAGATATAAGGATCCATTTACGGACACAGAGACCTGTCATGCTTGGTAACAAGTGGGGAGATGATTAGGGTTATTGATAATAATAATATGGACAATAGTGATTTTAGCGGCTCCCATATACAAAAGAGTTCCAGGTTCCAGGTCCAGTTCTAGTGCATTATATGCATTATATCACTTAATTCTCATGCCAGCCCAATGTGATTGACATTACTTTTATCTGACATAGACAAAATTGAGGCCCAGAGGGTTTATAACTCACCTAAAGTCATACAGCTAGGAAGGGGTGGCACTGAGATTTAAACCCAGATAATTTGGTGGGGAGATGGGCAGCATGGGTGAAGGGGAGAAGGAGACCCAGGGCTTCCAGTTATGGAATGAGCAAGGCACGGGGATGAAAGGCACAGCACAGGGAATGTAGTTAGTGGTATGAACAGCACTGTATGGTGACAGACAGCAGCTACACTTGGGGTGAGCACAGCAGAACATATGGAGTTGTCGAGTCACTACGTTGTATACCTGAAACTAATGTGCATTGTGTGTCAACTATACTTCAATTGAAAAAATAATAATAAAAGGGAAGATAAACCCAAGTGCTTTGGCTCCGGAGAGGGATCCTTGACCAGGACACGGTCCATCTCTCTGCCTTAGCTAGATTTGATACATCACCAGCTTTCTACCCTATAATTCAATTCCAGATTTCTGTTTTCTGTTTGCCTAATAGGATCTGCACCATTTAGAAGTAAGACAAACTACACTGCAGTTATGGCAAAGTAATAATAATCTCACTTCTTCCAATATGTGAGGATCCCGAATATCATGAAGCCGCCCATCCTACCCCCAAAGAAACCAGGCAAGGAGGCACGGGAAGGGAGGCAGCTCTGTTAAGTCCAAACATTAAGACCACACGGATGAGCTTATTAGGGGCATGAGGGAGAATTTGCATCTCTGGGATGTAACATAAATCATCCAGAAAATCCAGTACAAAGCACTTCCAGGGACTCAGCAAAACAGGCTGGAGGGTCCATTGTCTATTGATATTTCTGATATGAATAATCTCAGCCAGGATGCTGCCATTTCCAGATTTGCCAGAGCAATGATGCTCAGCTTGAGAGTTCGCACATGGGGGGAGAGGTGTGACTCAGGAGGGTGTATGACTTGCTGATGGAGTAGCGACAGAAAAATGTTGAGAACCCGCTTGCTCCAGAGAGGTAAACACTTGAGAAGCCAGCGTTCTCAAAGAGCAGGTATTCAAGGGTCTCAGGGACTCAAACATCAAACCTGAAGGCAGCACGAGGTTTTGCTTTCTTCTGCCAATTTGGACTGGTGACAACTAGTAAAAAGAGATTTAATATCCATGAAAGAACATTACCCATCTGATCCCACACTGTAAATATTTTTGCAGATTTTCCCCATTCCTTGGTGTTACAGGTTTATTTGGGGGAAAAGAAGTGACCTTACTCATAACTATAGCAAAAGGACGCTTCATAAGGACTTAAACTGACACCTTAATAAAGGTGGAGAACGGATCATGCGTTTTGGGCTAAAATAAAATGAGTCTGTTTAAAACAAAAAATTCTGGAACAGACCTGCCCAATAGAAGTATAAGGTGAGCTATGGCTGTGATTTGAAGTTTTCTAATAAAAATTTTAAATTAAAAAGTTAAAATAGGTAAGTTTATTAGTAATTAATAAGTAAATTAATTTTAGTACATTTTATTTAACTCAGTATATTCCAAATGTCATTTCAACATGTAATCAATAACAAATTTTTATCGAGATATTTTATGTTCTTTTTTTTCCGTATGAAGTCTTTGAAGTCATGTGTGGTTTACACTGAAAGCACATCTCCGTTCACACTAAACACATCTCGCGTGCTCAGAGTGACTTGTGAAAGGAGGAAAGAAACAAGGAAGGTGGGGGGAGGAAATGTTAGTGAAAACCTAGAGGTGCCTTATAAGCACATAGATGTCTCTCACACCCTCTCTTTGGCAATCTCAAAGGCCACACACTTCCTGGTCTTCCATTTCCATAAATTCTCACTGACAAGTCAGGAAAATCCTTTCTCCTGCCTGGTTAAAATCTATCTTTCCCTTTTTGTGCCAACTGTTGTTGATAGATGACATTTTTCTGGATGTAGATAAAAAATTCCGCCTCCCTCCCCTACATTTCTTCTCTCTCTTATTCTGGAGAACCTCCCTTGGCCATTTGCTTTCACCTCACCCTTCTACTTAATCTCACTCTCCAGGTTTTCTCCTCCTCTGTCGGAATCCGTGAGAAGGCAGCTGAGAGGGACACACAGGCATGCAGAGACCCCAGACACTATTCGGGACTCCATTTTTATAGTGGGAATCAAAATACCTCTTAAAATTGGCCTCTTCAGGCATCATAGACCCCCATCTCTTCCACAGGCAAAAAATAAACCAGAGAGTGCTGATGACAATTTTGCATGCAAATTGGTTAGCGGAGCCCGGGGCTGCTCAACTTGTGCGTACGATTTTCTATTTCCATGCACCAATTTGGGAGTTTGCGCATGAATGCAGTAATCGTTCATGCAAAGCTGAAAATGCAGGTGTGGAAGCCTTTTTTAGAGTAAGGGAACTGTCTGGCCCGAGTTCTCATTTAACTGAGTTTTGTTGAATCTTTTGCAATGTCATATACGTAAGAGTATTATTTATTAAAATGCATTTCCAATATGTGGAACTTTCTGTAAGCCTTAGGAGTGTTTCTGTGACTGTGTCACTGACTATATGGTATGTCTCCACTACAGCGAGGAAAAGGAGAGTCCACCGAGGTGAATTTGCTGATGTGTCTGGGGGTAGTGCCTTTGAACCAACAAGTGGATTTCCTTTGTGGGTAGAAGTTGTGCTAAGCCCCCAGATGGTGGAATTTATTCTTGTCATAAGATCTTGAAACTATTCTTGCACATGGTGATTTTTTTGTGCTTTCCAGCAGTTTCCATAGTGCATTATTTTATCATTTTATATATTTTTATATTATATTCACAAATTAAAAAAAATTCTTCGAACTAAAGACTTTATTGATATACTGATGTGAAACTCTATTACAGAGTTGAGACCCTTGTGATAATAACTCAGGGTAAAAAGAAACAGAAGTATTCTCTTGTGGCCTCAGTTAATGCCAGACTGAAGTGTGCACATGCCTTTGG
Source organism: Mirounga leonina (assembly GCF_011800145.1). Classification (NCBI taxonomy): domain Eukaryota; kingdom Metazoa; phylum Chordata; class Mammalia; order Carnivora; family Phocidae; genus Mirounga; species Mirounga leonina. Next base: position 25,594,205 of record NW_023270268.1, read on the forward strand.
GACCCCATACTTTTGGGGAAATTTCTTTTTTTTTTCCATTTTATGTTGTTTGGGGTTAAGATTCCCAGTCACCTCTTGTATATAACCACTCTCTTTGTCTTGTCATTATTTGGCCATCTCTGCAAGGTGACATCTTTACATACTTCCTTTGCTTTCGTTGTCATATCAGCATTTGATTTTTCCTCCAGGTCAGAGGTATGGATCCAACTCATTTTTAAAATTGCTACTTCATAGGGGCGCTTGGGTGGCTCAGTTGGTTAAGCAACTGCCTTCGCCTCAGGTCATGATCCCAGGGTCCTGGGATCTAGCCCCACATCGGGCTCTCTGCTCAGCCGGGAGCCTGCTTCTCCCTCTCGCTCTGCCTGCCGCTCTGCCTACTTGTGCTTTCTCTCTCTGTCTGTCAAATAAATAAATAAAATCTTTAAAAAAAAAAATTGCTACTTCATAGTCTGCAGTATGGATGAGCCATGGTGGATTCATGGCCATTCTACTATTGATGAATTTCGTTGTGTGCATGTAGGGAAGGAATGAAAATGACACTTGGCTGCTTCAGACTTGAAAATGTACCATGTCCCTTCTTGTTCCCAAAGGGCTGATTGTCTGCCTGGCTCTATTGGGGCTGCCCTACATGGGGGGTGGGGAGGACGTGTGCGAGTGAGGGGCCGCATGGTCTCCAGGCTCAGAATATGTTTGCTGGCTCCGTATACTGCCCATTTCCGGTGCTCCTTTGGTTCCTTTAGCTTCTTTGCTTTCAACACACCTGAATGAGAAGGTATCAGAGCAATCACGCTTAGTTGATTCCTCACAGCTCCTTGTAAATGTGCATTATTTTTCTGATATGCCTTCTCTGAGAACTTGGCCACAGTGACATTATTTTTTCAATACTGATGACTTTTGTACAAAGTCTTCAGACTTTATCACAGAAATCCATATAGGGTCCCATTTACATTCTAAACAGTTTCATTTCCATATTGTTTGTACATATTCATTAGTGGCTGGTCTTGGATGCAATCAGTTTATTGTACTCTCAGAATCAAAGAGAACTACCCGGAGTGTCAGCTCTCATGCTATCATGCTCAATTAGGAAAATGGCATAAAATATTGACAACTAGTTTCCCTTCTGACTCGTGCTAAGCTCTCCTTGGGTTTGGTGTGGGCCAGTTTGAATAGAAATTCTGAAGACTTGGTGATCCTTTGTATGTTCTTGTCACTATAAAAAGTATTTTTAAGTGTGTGAAATATTTTATTAATACTTGGAGTTCAGTTTCTAGCCGGTTGCTTTTAATATTTGAATACCCCACTGTGAAATCTAAGCAGCGTGAAGTCTGGTGGTGCTGGAAGAGCTTTCTTGATGAATCCTCGCCTGTGTCTTCTCTGACAAAGTGGACCAGTGAGATGAGCAGTAATGCCATCTTTTGGGTTTGATTAATGGGTACAGTCAATGGGAATTATTCAGCACTCTCCTTACAACTTCTAGACACTGAACTTTTTACAACGTGATGTTGCGTGTGTGTAATTCAGTGACGGCAGGTGACCCTTTGAAATGACAAGCAAACCAATAACAACTTGACTTCCCCCTCTCCCTCCACCCTTTGCTTTACCACACACCTGTTGTCACAGCTCTCTGATAGTCTGATGCTTCATAGTCGTTTGTGGTCTGGTGGCATACAACTGCAGAACTCATTTGATGAGGCATCTGTTGCTTTGCCAATTACTCCATGATTGACCTGTAGAATCCTAGCTTTATATAAACTTAAAGTAGTGCTTTCAGTCTTCCTGAGATTTTCCCCTCGAGTTTATCCATGATTTAGATAAGGTGTTGAGAACTGTGTTTTACGAAAGCTGATTGGTGCTTGCCAAAGGCCACAGGGAGAGGAGAATGGGGAGTAACTTGCTTAACGGGAATGGGGTTTCCTTTTGGGCTGAGGAAAATGTCTTAGAAATACAGAGAGGTGGGCGCCTGGGTGGCTCAGATGGTTAAGCGTCTGCCTTCGGCTCAGGTCATGATCCCGGGGTCCTGGGATCGAGTCCCGCATCGGGCTCTCTGCTCCTTGGGAGCCTGCTTCTCCCTCTGCCTCTCTCTCTCTCTCTCTGTCTCTCATGAATAAATAAATAAAATCTTTAAAAAAAAAAAAAGAAATACAGAGAGGTGATGGTCGTACGACCTTATGAATGTACTAAATGCCACTGAACTGTTCACTTTAAAATGGTTGATCTTATGTGAATCTCACTTCAATTAAAAAAATAAAAAAGAATAAGTAATGTTTTAATGGTGTGGTCTCCTGAGCCTGGATAGGCTTTATTATTATTTTTTTTTAAGCTTCAAAAACATGAATTTATCTGATAAGACAGTGACAGAAATCCGAATTTGGAAAGCCTCAAAATGAGAGTTTTAACTTATTCCACAGATTCAGAAATGACACAGACAGAAGACATTGGTCTGCAAACATTTTAAAAATTGAATTCCTATTGCTTACCTATCCAATAAAAAACCCCACATTGGAAAATGATTGATTTTAGCGTTTCGCTAAATTGGATCTACTGCAGAGCCCAGGCAGACGGATGTTATAGAAATAGTGGCCTTCAAGGAACTTTCAAAAGAGAGAGAGAAAAAGAGAGAAAGAGAGAGAGGGATTTGGTTGAGCCGTGTCATTATCAGCTTTACCTGTGAGGGAAATGACCCGAGGGAAATGGTGTCGTTCTCTCGTGTTTCGCTCCCTGGTATTGACAGATCCATTAGCAGATGTAATTAGAAAAGCAGAGTCGGACTTTGAATAATTAGGTTAAATTCACACATGATGGCTGAGCCAAATCATAGAAGCTGCTGCCGTTCAGCCTGCCGTCGCCTGCCGTAGAGTGGGGAGAGGTGTGCGGGTGCTGGGCGCCCGAGGTTTCCTTCTTGTCCCGGACCCTGGCGCTTTCCCAGTCGTAAAGTTTGAGGGGAGCAAAGCCGGCACTTTGGCTCTTCTGCAGATGTCTGAAGGGCTTCGTTTCCAGGCAATAAGTGGGGCTGCAGAATGTTTTTGCTAAACAAAACATAGTCATAGCAAAAACAAAATCTACTTCATCCCAGGAGTGTTAAGAAATGTGTGGTTTTGTGGATGAGGTTTCTTTCCCCCTGTTTGCATTCCTTTTTTTTTTTTTCCTTAACCCCAGGAATAATGGTTTATTTATTTATATGGAGTTATGTTCTGAAAGGAAAACAAAACATTTATTCCAAAAGATCTTTGGACTCTCATGCCACCCCAAATACCTTTCCAGCAGTACTCTCTATATTATTGACTTTTGAGAAATCAAAAGCCTGTTATTGGTCATTGAATGAGGAAAAAAATATTTCCAAGGGATGCAAAATGTAATTGTATGGTTCTGAACTTTTTGTTCATCTCTACATCAGTGTAGAAGAGAGAATTAGGAAATAGGGGACTGTGTCAAACACGCACAGGTGTATCCCTGAAGGCTGATGTGAACTGTGACGATGTGGGAGTGAACAGGATCACACGCTCTTCATTACATGACCGAGGCTCACACCATGCCTTGACTGTGCTAAGATCAGGGACAGGAAGGAGTAGGGGGCACCCATCCCCCTACATTTATCAAATACCCCATCCAGACTCTGCAACCTACCAGGTCTTGGCTTTGGGCCATATGGACTTGAAAATCAAATGGGAATTACTTGCCAAATCTAAAGATTAGGAGAGTTTCTATGAGGACCAAGATTACTGAGTTCCTCAAGGTAAGAATTAGAAGTTCTGGCACCACTGGGCCCATGTTCCTGTTGGCAGTAACCAGGCTGGAAATACACGATGCTGCCCCCTTGGCAAGATGGGGCTTTGGTAGTCATTATATTTCCCATAGTTGTGTTTCTCATTTACTTTATCCATCCGGCCCCTGGGGGCCCCAGTTCCTGGCCTTGTGATCTGCTCCAGACCCTCTACCAGGTCACGAGATAAGAGCCAGTCCCTGCCCAGGCTGCTGGGAGAGGCCAGCTGGAGAACTGGGCTTTGCACGGCAGAAGGTCCAAGTCCCTGTGTGGGAGGAAGACACGGCTCCCTGAGTGGGAGCGCAAGGGGCGTCCAGTCTGGTCCCTGGGCTTGAAGACTGATCCCTGGAGATAAAGACTTGGGAACTTGACGGATTGGAAAGTGGAGAGAGGAAAGTGTGATCTTCAGATGGACACTGGGCCCTAACAGGAGTAACTGTTATTGCCTCAGACTGGAGTAACATTGGCTAAGACAGCATCATCAGTGTCCCCCATCTTCAGAATATAAAGATTTATAATTAGAAATGGCTTATAATGAGAAATTTTAACATGATGAGGTGGCTTATGTGGTTCAGTCCTGGAATGGAGTCCTAATAAAAGCCCAGGAAGTCAAAGTAACTTCACATAACTCACACTGTGGTCCTTCTAGCTCTCTGCTAGGAAGAGAGGAACCCATCGTCCCCAGGGATGCTTCTTAAGATACCCATCTTCTCTCCCACTACTGTGCAGGCGTCTCTTCCCTAGAATACCCCTGGAGAGCTTCCCCCACTCCCAGGGACTGTCAGAGCAGGCAGAATCCTTTCTAGGGCCTGGGATGGGCAGAAGGCTGGGACCTCATAAACAACAGTGATTTTATTCTGCCATAGTGGCAACAAGACTGTTTTCTTGCCTCTCTCTCCATCTTTCCACCCACCCACCCGCACCTGTGGTTTGTCCTTATTCCCATTTTGGCTCTAGTTTAGGGGAACTCTTTGAGTTCACTTTGCAAGCATTTATTATATTATCCGATAGCATTTTTTTTTTTTTTTAGTTAGAAACTGGATGTTACTCTCCAATTGAATAATGAAATCATTGCATTTTAAAGTTGAAAGCTCCTTTCAGAATTGCTGATCCAAGGTCTTCATTTTATAAACAATGGACCCAGGAGATGGGGTGGGAGTCATATGACTTGCCCAAGGTTACATAATGTGTAAACGAAGTCAGGCAAATCTTACAAAACTAAAATAGTAGAGAGGTTATCCTGGTGGGTGGGGTGAGAATTAGACCAAGAGGCTACAATTGGTATGTCCATCCAAACAGATAAGTCATTCCTTCCTTTATTTTTCCAGTAATAATACTGGGGGATTGGTCAGTTTATAAGAACTAGGGTTTTTCTGAAGGTGAAGGTTCAAACAGAAACAAGAAATAAGGCCCTTAATCATATTTACAACAAGAGCCTGGTTTTTTTTTTATTGCAACAAGATTGTTGAGATTCATTTTTATTTGTTTTTTAACCATGAAGCTAAACTTCTTTTGCCAGCATGCATACCAAAAATTAAAGCCATAAAATTGCTGAGTTTTGACAAGAGATACATCTTTAGATTTTAAGATAAAAATTTTAAAGGTATGATGTTGTATTCAGGAAGCATTTAACTCTGAAGTGGTTGACTGACTCATGTTTTTGGTGCACTGATTTGCAAGCCTGGAGGTTAGGGCGTGCGGGTGGAAATAGGGAACGATTTAGTGGCCCAGCACCATAGTGTCATCACCAGCCTCAGCTGACCGGTGTCCCTGACCAGCTCCCCATCCATCACTGCCACCACCACTGACCATGATAGTTTGGAGCTTCGTCAATTCCACACACATCATCCCATTTGACTCTTACAGCTGCTGTATGATGTTAGTATGTCCATTTTAAACAAGGAAACGGGCTGTTCACGTGCCCAGGATTAACGCCAGTGAGGAATGTAGCTAGAATCCCAAATCTTCTCAATGCGCCGACTGCTTTTACTTTCTTATTACAGCGTGATGCATAAGCGGGAACAAATCTATAAATGATCAGCATCCCAGGAAAGGCTTATTTTAGTATAGCAGTGAGAGTTTTGAAATACTTGACACATTTACAAACCACTGCACTGTGGAGACCGGCTGAGTGGGTGGTCTCATGTTGGTTGATTCACAGATGCTCTTCATGTATATTTTCATCAAAGAGGAGGGTAGCTTAGTGCTGCCTTGTATTTTTAGGTTTGATCGACATGGTGAAATTACCATGTATTTTTAGGTTTGATCAACATGGTGAAATTACCCTCCAAAAAGGGCTTACCCACCTACCAAAAGTCTGTTGGGTTTTGCAAATGAAATAGCCAGCATCGATGCCATACACACGGACGCTTGTGCGGTTTGGCCACTTTGTAATCCCTTGACAGCAGAGGAAACCTGCCCATGCCCTTGGCACAGCCTGCCTACAGACCTGCTCCTATCATTTGCCGGGCTCAGGCACAAGAGTTCAAGAGATATTGGGCCTGAGCCAGCACTAGGGTGAGGCAGGCGAGGCAACATAAAAAGATGCGATCAATAAAGTGCTCTGCTAAAGCCGTATTGGAGCTTAAGAAAAAGGAGAAGTCAGTAAGACTGATCTCATCTTTATTAAAAGTTTTGATATTTTGTTCATTAGGACTTTGCATGAATTCTTATTTTTTAACATATCGCATTACATTGTTATTTATCTTGCTTACTGAGTTTTTGGTGCCCCTTAAATTCTGCTCCTATGACAGTATCGTGCCCTAGTCTCCATCCTGCCTGGGGCCTGGGGGTGAGCAGTGGGGGCGTCATCCACCCTTGCTGCAGGCCCCCGTAGTGGGCCAGGGGCTGTCAGGGCAGGGAATTCCAGGCTCTTGGCTGTGTGAGGTTGTGCTGTGGGTGACGGGTGGGTGCATGTCCTTAGGTCCCCGGTTTCCTTCCCTGAGGAGGGGAGAGGAGAGGAGAGTGGCTGGAGGAGGGCCAAAGGAACCTCAGGGTCTCCTGGAGGGCTTGTGAAGGTGTAGATCACTCAGATTCTGATTCAGCAGGTCTGAGGTGGGGCCCCAGAGTCTCCATTTCTAATGAATTCCTCCATGCTGCTGCTGCTGGTGGACCAAGGAGCACACAGGGGGTCCAAGGTAGGGGGTCCCCTTGCCTGGGTCTAAGGAGGTACTTGGTGTGCATAGGAATTTGGAGGGGCTCAGCATTCTTTACCAGACTTGTCTTTAGATTTTTTTTTGTCTAGCAGCATATCCAGAAAGTACCCTTCAAGGGGAAAGACTGCATTCTTTCCTACTTTTCTGGCCAATCTGCTATTTGTCACTGTTATTAATGGAGATTTCCCCAGGATGCTGGACACAGAGAGACACAGTGAGAGAGGGAACACAAGCAGGGGGAGCGGGAGACGGAGAAGCAGGCTCCCTGCTGAGCCAGGAGCCTGATGCGGGACTCAATCCCAGGACCCTGGGATCATGACCTGAGCTGAAGGCAGTCGCTTAACCAACTGAGCCACCCAGGTGCCCCGCTGATGTTAAGTAGTATTCTTAAGTAGCCCTAGATTTTGTTTTTTAAGTTTGTGTTTTATTTATTTATTTTTAAGATTTTATTTACTTATTTGAGAGAGCGAGTGCACCCCCACGCACGTGCACCAGCAGCGGGAGGAGCAGAGGGAGAGGGACAAGCAGACTCTGTGCTGAGCTGGCGGCACGCAGGGCTTAATCTCAGGAGCCTGAGATCATGACCTGAGTTGGATGCTTAGCCAGCTGAGCTACCCAGGTGCCTCAAGAGTTTGTGTTTTAAAATAACACATTATTGGGCGCCTGGGTGGCTCAGTTGGTTAAGCGACTGCCTTCAGCTCGGGTCATGATCCCAGGGTCCTGGGATCGAGCCCCACATCGGGCTGCCTGCTCCGCGGGAGGCCTGCTTCTCCCTCTCTCACTCCCCCTGCTTGTGTTCCCTCTCTCGCTGTGTCTCTCTCTGTCAAATAAATAAATAAAAATCTTTAAAAAAAATAAAATAACACATTATTTTTAAAAATACATAAAACACTTTTAAGTAATGTTTTTACATATAAATAAGAAACTTAAAATGTCTCATAAACCCTCCACCCAGTGACCCCTGTGGATGGTAATAGTACTGCAAATACAAAATAAAAACTACCTTTCCATCCTTCTCTCTATGCTCTAGCCTTATCCAATAGTCATGTTTTTGTGATTTCTTTCAGAAAAAAATTTTATTCTCAAAGAGATTATCTATCTTTCTAATTATTTTTATACAAGACTATCATAAACACTGTTAGACACCTTGCCTCTTAACTTAGTAATTTATCTTGGATACATTTCCATCAGCACCTAACAGGTTTATCTTAATCTTGTTAAATGGCCCATAGAATTCATCGCTGGGGTGTCCCAGAGTTTAGCTAACCAGCCCTCCAATGAAGAACTATTTGGTTCCAGGTTTTTGCTGTATGAACAACCCTGTAGTGAGTATCTTTGTCTGTATATCTTGAAAAACATCTATGAGTCCAGCCATAGGCATGACATCCAGGGGCAGGGTTGTTGGACAAGGGGTGTGTATACTTTTGGGTTTGAAGGCAAACACCATATTGCCCTCCAGAGAAGTTCACCCCCTCAGCCATGAAGAGCATGCCTGTTTCCCCAACATTCTTGCCTGCAATGGGTATCATAGAAGTAAAAAGAAAACAAAATCTATTATTCCAATAGCAGTAAAAATAAATAGGAATAAAATTGATAAGGTACAATATCTGTGTGAAGAAAACTTTAATATGTGCCTGAGGGACCCCAAAGAAGTCTGGAATAAACAAAAATTATGCCTTGTACTTGGACAGGAACTTGTGGTATGATGAAAATAGCGTTTCACCCTCAGTTAAGCTATAATTTGAACACGATTCAATAATATCAATGAGATTATTTTTAGAAGGAGGGTTTGATGAACTGGTTTGAAAGACCACTTGGAAAAAAAATAAGAATAGACAGGAAGATTCAGAAACTAAACAGGAAGATTCAGAAACTAAACAAGAAGATAGGAAGTTACAGGAAATAGCCTGACCAGATATTAAAACATAACACTAAAATTATTAATACAGATTAATGGGTCACAATCATAAACTTAAATATATTCAGGAATATAATAGATGATAAAATTGGCATCTCAAATTAATAAGGGAAAGGGGGTGGAATGTTGAATTCATACTGCGTAGGTTACAAATTGGATCAAAGACTCATATCCAAAAAATGAAATATGTAATAACAGGAGAATTGTTTTATAATCCCAAATCTCTCTGCTATGACACAACACTCAGAAGTCATTGAAGACAAGATTGAGAAATTCAGCTTCACAAAAAAAAAATTCTTCATGATAAAACCCAGCTTATGCAAAGTCAAAAGACAATAAATTGGGGAAAGCTATTGCAATTTCCTAAAGATGTAAATTTCCTAATATATAAAGAGTTTCTACAAACCAATAGAAAAAAGGACCGATAACCCAATAGAAAACTAGGCAAAGATTATGAACAGTTAATAGAAAAGGTGACACAGATGGTATTTAAACATGAAATGTTCAATAAGAAAAAATACAAGTTACATAGAGAAATACAAATCACCACTGTAGGAATCATTTTTTTCACTACGAGATTAGCCAGAGCATGGAAAAAGGAATACCTTTATACATCACTGATAGGAGGTAAATCCATGCTACTCTGTGGAAGAAATCTGGCCATATCTGAAAAAATTACAATGCTTTTATCTTTGGCCCAGCAAATTCCTAGGTATGGAATTCCTAGGTATGATGTACTGTATGTGCACGCGTGTGAAATTATGTAGGAACGATATTTTTCATCAGCATTACTTATAAAAGCAAAAGTTTGAATAACCTATGGTACATCATACACTGGAACACTGTGTGTCTGTCAGAAGAATGAGAAAAAGCTCTGTGTGCTGCTATTGAATGGTTTCTAAGAAAAGTATACTGTGAATTGATGAAAATTAGCAAAAAGCCATATGTGTAACACTATGCTACAATTTATATTAAAAGGGAGGGAGATATATAGACATTTTTACTTGTATATGAATTCAGCAGTTGTTAATGTGTATACAAAAAGTGGACAATACTGATTTGCCTCTAGGGAAAAAGTCTGAAGGGGGATAGGGCTGGGATGTACAATTTTAACTGTGTATTTGCTTACACCTTTTGATTTTTGATTCTTGTCTGTCCTTCTCAAAAAATTGTTTTAAATTCAAATCTAAAATAATTCAGTAGGTGAAAAATATGTGTTTTGCATAGTGCTAATGTGGAGTTAATTTGGGTGCTTTTTCAGATATTGATTAGCTTTTTGTGTTTTTTAGGCAATTGCCTCTTAGTATATTTTGTCTTTCTCTCTCTTCCCTTCCTTCCCTTGTCCTTCCCTCCCTCCCTTGACCTCCCCTCCCCTTTCCTTCCTCTTTCTTTCTTCTCTCTTTCAGTGATTTTTTTTTGCGAATTAAGGAAATTACCCCTTTGTCTTAAATGTCACAGAAATTTTGTTCCAGTTTGTCTTCTGAAGTTGTCAATGCTGTGTTGCCACCTGGGAATTTTATATTTGCATGCAGTTGTCATTTTTTCCTCCTCCTCCTTTTCTTTCTTTTTTTATTTTTGAGGGGGTGGAAATGACTTTTCCAATGTGATCTCTGAGAAGATTGACTCTAGGTTTAAAATATCCAATTAGCAACACCTTTGGATGAGTTGGAAAATAATCTGCTGTTTTTTTAAGTTCTCTTTGACGACAGTAGTTAAGACAGGAGTAAACTCATCCTTAGTAAGAAGTGATCCGAGGTCTGCAAGGGCAAGGGGAGAGGGACTTGGATGGGGGAGGGTGGGCCCTTTTTTTGCGTCCCTGATAAACCTCTCCTCTCTCCACCTCCAGCTGAGCTCCCGAGGTCCTCGGCGGTGAGGCTGGCCTCCCTGCACGACCTGCCCGCCCAGCTCCTGGAGCTGTACCAGCAGGGCTTCTCACTAGTGGCCCTGCACCCCTTCGTTCAGCCGACCCATGAGCGGGAGAAGACACCCCTCGAGCACATCTTCAGGGCCATCCTGATCAAGAAAACTGACAGGTAAGTCCTCTGAGATGAACCGTTAGCTTCGCATTGTGAGGTGGCTGATGCGTGTTGAATGGAGGAGGGGAAGTGAGAAGACTGGGGGTAGAGAATATATTTGAAATTTTCATGGTGTCCCCAGGGCCTCTGCCCTCTGACAGGGTAAGGCAAAGTGATAGACAACCAGAGAGAAGTTTCACAGTGTCCTGCGAACTGTCCACACCCGACTGCATGAGTAGAGATTTCCATATTATATCCTGACCCTCTTTTAATTTATTGGATTACACTCAATTAGAAAGATGCCTCCTCTGAAGAGGTGTACTCCTAGAATATGCAGCTGGTGAAAGTATCATACTGTTAATCTGAAATGCAAGGCTACAAAACACACTATTTTTTTGAAGGCTATATACAAACTTATTATCTTCCTCCAAACTCCAGAAGTACTTGGATATTTTAAACTTACCGTATGTTCTGTCAGTCACTTGGGAGGAGAAATAAAACCCACTTGAATCAAGTGCTTTGACTGATTTGTCTTCATTTTAATTTTCAAGGCTTTGAGGATGTTTTCAGTATGGCTTGTCCGGTTGAATGCTTTATTCTTATGTTTTTATTGGGTCTAATTAGGAAAAGAGAGTTGGAGGTTGGTTTCGCAAAAGGAGTAATATTAATTTTAAGTGATTTAAAAAAAAAACAACGAAGGTGGGATAGTAAGCACGATATGTTTTTGTGTTTTATTTTGAAATAAAGTCTGGCAAAAAAATCAGATCTGTCCTTCGGCCAACCATCATGGGAGAAATGACAACTTCTGCTATAGTTTAAAAAGAGAGAGTGCAGAGTGACTGCTTCTCTTTCTCTCTTTTTAAAAGCTACTTTGCCTGGTAGACAGACATCTGGCTTGTGAGCTCACAGGGACACCTGGGTGACTAAGACGGGCTCCTCCTTCCTGGCCAATAGCGTTCATTTCTTCATGGCTGATCAAGCTCTGGGCTCTCAGTCCGAGTCAGCCTGTGTTGGAATTTGAAGTGAAAGATGGCGGACACCTTTGCTAACGTCCAGAATTACCATGGTTTTTATAGAGCGAGACTTTTCTCAAGTCTGTCTTTTTTGAATATTCATTTCTTGATGTGGATTTGCTATATCCAGGTCAATCACCAGAGGAAATTACTGTGGGAGCCACGGTGATTTTAGATTTTATACTGACACACAGGGTATGCGTGATTATCATAGGTCACCCGTATGGAGTGCTTACCATATGCTGGGCTTTCCAGGTATCATTTCATTCTCATAAGCAGCCTTTGAAAAAGGTACTCTTTTTATTTCCATTTTAAAGGTAAGGAAGCTGAGGCCCAGATGTTGACTTGTTTATCAAGGTCACACAAATGGCAGCAAGCAGAGCTCTGACTGGTCTCAGGCAGGCTGACTCCCATCTGAACCCTGATGTGAAATACTTCCTGTGTTCTTGCCCCCCATGATTCTGTGGACAACCCCTTTATAAAAAAAGCAGGGAAGATATCTTTGATTTTTAGATGAGGTAGTAATTTCATTATTCCACTTTCCTCCATTTTACCACTCAATAGTCTCAAGTAAGTCAGAATTTCAGAAAAGAAACAAAATAAAACCAACCTGCCATGTACTTTCAATGTACCTTTCGCGAGGCATTCACTGGACATCAGTGTTTCTGCTTCTTTCATCATTCCATTAGACTTGATGTTTAGAGGGGAGGGTCCACTTTGGTCACAAGAGTATCCCTCAGTGTAATTCTACCACAGGTGATGTTAGGATGGGATTTGGCATGAAGTCAGCACATCATAAATGAATTTGACTCTAAATGTGAAGATGTGTTTTTTTTTTTCTTTTTTTTTTGCTAGGGAGTAGCACCTCTCAAACTTTGATATGCCTCCTATTCATCTCCTAGAGATGTTGTTCTAGTGCAGTCTGATTCAGCAGGTCTGCGGTTGGGCCTGGGACTCTGCACTTCCAGCACATTCCTAGATGATAGCAATGCTGCTGGTCCATGGATCACACTTAGAGTAGCAAGGGTGAGAGGACCTGACTAATTCTTGTCCGGCTCCATGCCTGACACTCACCAACACTACTGGGGATCGCCCCTTCCCTGCTAGGGAGAGTTTTGAATACTGATAAAGGTGAGAAGGAACAGAGGGCTCCTGGCTGGAGGGCCCATGTTCTATGCTGCACCTAGCTGCCAGGGAGTGTTGGAGTGTCAGGGACACATTAGTAGATTTTTCTGGTACTGAATGATTTGCAAGGCCTGAACTAATTCTCAATGATCTGATCAGATCGAGGTGGGTGAGAAAGCTCCTCTTAAGGATTAAGAACTGTCACTTTTGGGACTAGTCCATAACCAGCCAGCAGTGGAGCTGAAGTGTTCAATAGGGTTATTATTATTTTTTTTTTTTTTCACTTCCACTGAGGACAGTCCCTGAGTTAATGAACTTACTTTCCAGGAAAGGAAAATGGGTCAAGCCATTAAGAAGAATGAGACATGAGTGTGCAGGAGGGTTTTCAAGAAAGAGAAGATGGCATTCTCCTTGGGTTTAAGTTCACTCTAGTCTACAGTGCCTGGGGTCTACATACTGCTGGATGGCTTTAAGGAACATTCCAGATTCTTAATAAGCATATTCAGAGAAAGAAATCCCTTGGATAACTTTGTGCCAAATCTTTGAAACTGCTCTCACCCCTCACCCTGTTGCGTTTGTTTTTTTAAAGGAAATTGCTAAAGCTTGTTCATTTGTCGTGATAATGAGGCAAAAATGACCAAGAGATTTTCCCCCACTTCCATTCCCCATTAGCATTGGGTGAGAGGAGCGGTGGTGGGAAGCAGAGTCATTATACAATATCATTTTAAGGGACAGGCATTTTCTCTCCTAGCAAACGTAGTAACCATGTGTTTTTGCATCCCGAGGAAAAGACCCCACACTATTAAAGATAAATAAACAAAAAACAACAGAGCTTTTTTTATATCGGTAGGGGAGTTTATGTGGTAGAGACAAAACAAGGGAAATATGTGATTAATTTTTAATAAAGACTGTTAAAATGATATTTTTCACAAAGTCTGCCAAAGTTCTGACAGCTATAGTTGCTGTTAAATGAAATGATTTAGCTGTCAAAGAGGAAGTCAATGCCTGGTTAATATTTTCTAACTGGACACTTTTTAGAGTACTATCAGTCCAAATAAAGTTCATTTGCAAGAATTATCATGGGATGACAACTTCAAACTTGGATAGGAACCTCAATATGTTTGAAAGGTGAACATAAAGTTTTTAGCAAATAACTGGCCTTTGGGATCTGTAGCAAGACCAGGAAAAAGAAGAGAACCATACAAGCTTACATTCACTCCCTCACTCATTACTTTGCAAACACTGAATTCTACTCTTTGTAAGGTATTTTGCTAGGAGCTCTACTCGGTGGGGAGGTGGAGGGTGCAAGGTTCAACTGGACAATGGAGCTTGCCTTCTAGATACCTGTGATTTAACTGAGAAAATAGGGCATACACCTTATGCCATGGGAAAAGGAGGAGTCACCTCCGTCTGGAAAGGAAACAAAGGAAATGTTTCTGGAGGAAGGAGCTTTTAACTTGGTCCTGATTTCTTTGGGGGCAAAAATAGGAGTAATGTGCATGAGGCAGGAAGAGTTTATTTAGGTCTTATAATGCAGTGTCTCCTGGTGGAGTTTGGATCATTTGAGAGCACTATTGACAGTCGGACTGGTTTATTAATGAGTCACCCCAAAAGCTCTGTGCAATAACATTCCTTTGAGCCCTATACCATTTTGACGAACTTTATTTAAATCCATGAAAAATTACCTGATCCCTTTTCTTAAAAAATCTGATAACTGCCATTTCATTTTAAGATGTCAGGCCAACCCACACTCCTAGTACAAATTGTTCTTGATCCTCGGTGTGTTGAATTTACTTGAAAACTGACTGAGGAATGAAGAGCTGGATTTGAAGTATTTAATGAATAAGTAGGAAGAGAGTTTGTACTACTTTCCCGAAACTCTTTCTTTAGAACACTTAGCGAATTTTAACAGACAGTATAGTTAGTGTTGTTTCATTTACTCTGAAGTCTAAGTACAGTTAAGTTGTCCTTCATGTTTTTCGGGCAGTTTTCCTTAGAATGAGTTGCCAAAGATCTCAAAACTTGATGGCTAAGAGAAGTCACTTATTAACATGTTACTTCTGCTCTTTCGTGAGTGTGGGTTTAATTCTAGGCCGTTTTATGGGTGTAGGCATGAATACAAAAACGCACTGTGCTACTCCATTTTTCAGCAGTTGTGTTGTCATTGTTCACACGTAGAGCTGGTTCAGGGTGTCTGTGATGTGTTTTTCATCACTAATGGGTTGAAGGTCCCCTGGGATATCGCCTTATATGGCACAGGGGACCACAACATCTGTGAACCCTGTGCACATTCATCGGGTGCCCTTTGGCCTCGGGTGGGGGGGGCGGCGCACAGAGGAGCTGCTGCTGATGCCAGGGGTGGGATGCGGAAACCCTTGTGGAAGGTGGAAAATGCATATAATGAAAACTGCTCTTGAAAATCTCTTTACTTGCCCATGAAATGTAGTACTGGAGCATTTCTCTCCCTGACCGATGCATGTTTTCCTTCAGGACGAGATCAGATTGGTGTTTCCAGCAATGAACCCCGTGGGGAAGTAAGCTGGTTTGGTTTAGAGTGAGTGTTCCTTAAAATCGCACCTCAGGGGGTGAGGTATTGCACTTGGATAGGCGTTGGTGGGAACTGAGGTGGAGGGAACAGGATCTCCTCGCCTCCTGCCTTATGTCCATTCTGGGACACATCTGCCTGTTGACTAGAACAACTGACTCCGTTTTAAGTGGCAAACGGTCCTCTCTTTCAGTGAGATTTGTTTAAGATAAACATGTGTGGTGTAGCTTCACTATGCAAAGATGACTCTAAAGAGCTCTCAGCTCTCAAGAAACTCATCTACTGGGGGAGGGGGGGGAGCGGTTGTCAAATATATATGATGTAAATGATGTGAATGCCCAGCTAAATCTATAGGTCTTGGTTTTCACCTCTGACCCAGAATTTGTTAATGGGGGTGCTTTACACAAGGAGGCTCTGTGACCCCCTTTTGCTCTGGGTCTAGAATGATGGTGGATTTGAACAGGGAAACCAGTGGTGAGGAGGGTCTCCCAGGCAGGGGGACTGGCCCAGGGGAGCCCAGAGCCCTGAAAAGCAGACCATGGATGGTGTGGGGTGACCGGAGCACAAGTCAGAGGGAAGCAGGGAGAAGAGGCATGAGGTGCCTGGATCGGGAGGCCTCTGACAGCTGGGCTAAGAAGTTTGAATTTATCCTGAGGTCAGTGAGGAACCATTGTAATATTTTTGTTTTGGAGGAACAACCCTTAGAAGTGCTGAGTTTTGAAAGCCAAAGAGGGGAAGCTAAGAGGGAAGACAGTGGAGGCCAAGAAAACACAGTCAGTGAGGGAGGGAGCCGGTGGGTGACTCAAGTAGGCTGCAGGGGGAGGTGAAGCAGAGTTGGATGGGAGATGCGACTGATGGGGGGAAACAGTGGATTTAACATTTAGCTGCAAAGGGATAGCTTGAAGGAAGAGGAAGAATCAAAATAGGAGTGCACTTTTGACTCCGATGGCTGGGAAGGCTGACTGGAGGAGGGCGGGAGGGCATGGAGAAGGGCTGTGTCTTGGTGGGGTTTCCCAGAAGCAGATCCTGAGAGGATCATCAAGGAAGTGTTCCCAGGAAGCCTCAATGGGGACATAGGACAGGGCAGGGAGGAAGCCAGCAAGGGTATGGTGTCAATCTTGGCCTGATTCCGCGGGGAGCAGTGAGTCCACCTTGAGGCTGGGAACCGGCTTTCACACTTCTGCACCCAGCAGCCATTTGCCACGAGCTGCCTCAGCCACTTCCCAGGTCTAGGGCACATCCCGGGAAGGCATTCCAGTAGCCAAGGAAGACAGGAAAGCGTGCAGAACCCAGGGGGACACACAGAGCCAGGAGGGGACTTGGGTGGAGCACGGGCAGTAGCCACCGCAGAAGGAATGTGAATGGCATCAGTTTGGTTGCATCGTATTTGCGGGCAGTTGCTGGGGGCAGGAGGTCCAGTGGCAGGTGTCTGCTGGGCAGGCAGGAGCCAGGAGAGAAGTCTGAGCTCAGTGAGGCCGTGGCAGGCTGTGGGAAGCCATGGCGAGCCCATGAGGACAGGCCCACTTCTGTGTTGCTGACTGAGCCCAGCCCGTTGTGATCCTTGTTCTCTATACCAGATGCCTCTAGTAATTCTGAGAAGAGACGCAGCGGCTTGCCGAAAGCTGTGCTAAGTGAGCTGCTCAGTTCCAAATTGACCATATGCTTGGAGTCGGAGCAGTTTTTCCTCTCAGACCGCATCGGCAAGCTGTACTCCCGAGGACTTACGAGCAGCGCAGATTGCTAGATGAGTCAGCTCCGGCCGCCCAGCGTCAAGTGATGCAGTAAGGGACCGTACTTTTGGCTTTGGGCTGTTTTATTTCCAGGAAAGCAAATATCAGAAAGTGCCCTGCCTTTCCCCCTTATTCCCGTTCGGGGAATCTCAAATCTTGAAGACTGCCTTTTTTTTTTAAGATAGGGCTTGCACGCTCAGACGCCTCCAGGGGCCAGGACCTTGGGTGGGGACTCATGGGTGTCAGAGAGCCGGTGCCTAACTCTGCCCTGTTGTTGCCAGCTGTCACCAGATCTTGTACCTTTTTTCAAGAAAAGCCAGAAATCTGGATGTTTATGGGAAAACTTGTCTTTTTTAAAACACTGCCTCACTTTTTTTTTTCAAAATACAGCCTTACCTTGCTTTATTGTGCTTCTCAGATACTGCATTTTTTTCCAAAATGAAGGTGTGCAGCAATCCTGTGTCTATCGATGCCATTTTTCCAACAGCTGCTCACCTCGTGTCTCTGTGTCACATTTTGGTATTGCAATATTTCAGACATTTTCGTTATTATTATATTGTTATTATAGACTGTGGTCAGTGATCTTTGATGTTACTGTTGTAATTGTTATGGGGCACCATGAACCACACTCATACGACACAGTGAATTTAATAGATAAAAGTGTGTTTTGGCTACTCCACGAACTGGCCATTCCCCCATCTCTCTCCCTCTCCTTGGGCCCCCCTACTCCTGGAGATACAGCAGTATTGAAATCAGGCCAGTTACTAACCCTGCAGTGGCCTCTAGGTGTTCACCTGAAAGGAGGAGTCGAGGGGCGCCTGGGTGGCTCAGTTGTTAAGCATCTGCCTTCGGCTCAGGTCATGATCCCCGGGTCCTGGGATCAAGCCCTACATCGGGCTCCCTGCTCAGCGTGGAGTCTGCTTCTCCCTCTCCCACTCCCCCTGTGTGTTCCCTCTCTCGCTGTCTCTTTCTCTCTGTCAAATAAATAAATAAAATCTTAAAAAAAAAAAAGGAGTCGCATGTCTCTCACTTTAAATCAAAAACTAGACATGATTCAGCTTAGTGGGGAAGCCATGTTGAAAGCCAACACAGGCTGAAAACTAGACCTCTTGCACCACACAGTTAGCCAAGTTGTGAACGCAAAGGAAAGTTCTTGAAGGAAATTAGCAGTGCCGCTCCAGTGAACACACGAATGATAAGAAAGTGAAACAGCCTTATTGATGATATGGAGAAGTTTTCAGTGGTGTGGATAGAAGATCAAACTGGCCACAATATTCTCTTAAGCCAAAGCCTAGTCCAGAGCAAGGTCCTGACTCTTTTCAATTCTGTGAAGGCTGGGAGAGGTGAGGAAGCTGCAGAAGAAAAGTTCGAAGGCAGCAGAGGTGGGTTCGTGAGGTTTAAGGGAAGAAGCCGGCTCCATAACATCAAAGTGCAAGGGGAAGCAGCAAGTGCTGATGGAGAAGCTGTAGCAAGTGATCCAGAAGATCGAGCTAAGATAACTAATGAAGGTGTCTACACTAAACAGATACTCAATGTAGACGAAAGTACCTCCTATTGGAAGAAGATGCCAACTAGGACTTTCACAGCTAGAGAGAAGTCATTGCCTGGCTGCCAAACTTCAAAGAACGGACTGACTCTCTTGTTAGGAGGTAATGTAGCCAATAACTTTAAGTTGAGGCCAGTGCTCACTGACCATTCTGAAAATCCTAGGTCCCTTAAGAATTATGCTAGATTTACTCTGCCTGCTCTATACATGGAACAACAAAGCCTGGATGACAGCACATCTATTTATAACATGGTTTACCAAATATTTTAAGCCCACTCCTGAGACCTCCTGCTCAGAAAAAAAGAAAGATTCCTTCCAAAATATGACTGCTCATTGATAATGCACCTGGTCACCCAAGAGCTCTGATGGAGATATACAATGAGATTAATGTTGTTTTGTGCCTGCTGACACAATATCCATTCTGCAGCCCATGGATCAAGGAATAGTTTTGACTTTATATTTAAGAAATACATTTCGTAAGGCTCTAGCGGCCAGAGATTGTGGTTCACCTGATGGATTTGGGCAAAGCCAATTGAAAACATTCTGGAAAGGATACATCATTCTAGATGCCATTAAGAACATTGTGATTCATGGAAACAGGTCAAGATATCAACATTAGCTGGAGCTTAGAAGTTGATTCCAGCACTCATGGATGACTGAGAGGTTCAAGACTTCAGTGGAGGAGATAAATACAGATGTGGTGGAAATTCAAGAGAACTAGACTTAGAAGTGAAGCCTGTAGCTGTGACTGAATTGCTGCAATCTCACGATAAGACTAATGGATGAGGAGTTGCTTCTTATGGATGAGCAAAGAAGGTGGTCCCTTGAGATGGAAACTACCACTGGTGAAGATGCTGGGAAGACTGTTCAAATGACAAAAGATTGAGAATATCACATAAACTTGGTTGATAAAGCAGCAGTTGATAAAGGGTTTGAGAGGAAGGACTCCAATTTGAAAGAAGTTCTTCTGTAGGTAAAATGCTATCAAACAGCATCACAGGCTACAGAGAAATCATTTGTGAAAGGACAAGTGAATGGATGTGGCAGATTTCATTGTTGTCCTATTTTAAGAAATTGCCCCAGCCACCCCAGCCTTCAGCAACCACCACCCTGATCAGTCAGCAGCCATCAACATCAAGGCAAAACCTTCCACCAGCAAAAAGATTAGGACTAACTAAAAACTCAGATGATGGTTAGCATTTTCTAGCAGTAAGTATTTTTTAATTAAGGTATGTACTTTGTGTTTTTAGACATGATGATATTGCACACTTAGTGGACTACAGTATAGTGTAAAACATATCTTTGCTATACACTGGGAAACCAAAGAATTCATTTGACTTGCTTTATTGTACTATTTACTTTATTGCAATGGTCTGAAACCAAATCCACAGTATCTCCAAGGTAGGCCTTTAACATTGTGTAGCCCTAACCCACCCCACTGGCTACCAGCTTGGAATCTTTAAGATTTCTGTATGATGCTTATTTTGGTGGAGTTAATCATTCACCCTTTGAGCTGTCTATTCTCCTTTCACACACAACAATCATTAGACTTCTCAGACTCTCTTGTAATTGTTTGTCTATGTCTGCCCACCCCTTCTCCCCCTTGCTAAATCTTCTTTCATCTTTGGATTCCCATTTCTTGCTTAGAGTGCCAGGTGGTGAGTAGGTGTTTCTTAATACAATTTTCCTGAATTGAGTGGAGTAAAACTATACCCTGGAATTTTGCTACCATCATTCATGAAAAAGATCATAAATTCACTGCAAAATGGATCTGTCTTTGGTTTACATATTTACCAGTACCAGAAAGTGCATCTTGATAATGCAGCCACACAGCATGGACCCCAAGGAATGGAATACACACACACACACACACACACACACGATCCTTTCATTGTCCAAATAAAAGTAATTTGCCACAAGGGTGTATATATATATATATATGTTATTTTTTACTCTTTTTTTCCTTTTTAAAAACATCCAAAGGATGGCATTCAAAGGAAAGGAAATCTTTGTGGACCTTAAGTGGAGTACAAATGCATTACATTGCTTTTTTTTTTTTTTTTTTTTTTTACAGCCCACAAGATAACATGAGCATTTTCTTTGGCATTTGAAAAGGGCAAAATTGGGAAAGTACAAAATTATACTGGAACTAAAAAGAAAGTTCTTTTAAAAATTATAATCGAAAGTGTCCTCTTTAAGTGGCCTTGTGTCTCTTCATGTCTAATTTCTACCAATTACTTTGACTCTTGGGAGAATTACAGGGTTTCTAGAAAGAGGTTTCATAATTAAACAAAATACACTGGGGGTGGTAGCCTACGGGGGTGTGCCCTAGAAAATGCTGCCACATAAGGCGGGGGTTCAGCCCTGGAGCGTGCTGATTGTTGGAATCACATGTGGGGAAGAAAAGTAACACTGGGCGTAGCATGTGTTACGGTGGTGGAGAAACCACGGCAGCTGGTTTATTCCCAGACAGCAGAAATTGAGGAAGGTGAATTCAAAGTTCTGTTCTCAAATCAGAGCAGGGAATATGAAGGTGTTTGTTTAGCATGGAGGTCGTTATTTTAGACTCATATATAGACAGGGCCCCCACTCTGTGCTTGCAGTTGCCCCTCGTTGTTGGTGTGGTATCAGCCTTCATCAGTTTTCTCAAGCTTCCCGAGGTGTTTGGAGTACTTGATTAGCTCTCCTGGGCTGCCACTGTAACCCCCCAAGGAGCTGTCCAGCATCACCGAAGACTACCTTAATTTATTCCTCCTATTTCCCATGTCACGCTGGAGTGACACCCTTTTCTGGTGTGTTGAAGTATCAGGATTCACTGTTAATTATTGTGTTTGCACTTTCCAATCTAATATGCTGGTGTAAAGCCACATTCTCTTGGGGGAAGAGAATTTTTTTCAATCCACACCCGTAATGGCTTGCCTAGTTACTCTTGTTCACCTCCGAAGTGTCGGCCTTTGTCCCAGTGGAGAGAACGAGAGAGCCAGAAGTGCATTGTTCAGTGAGGGCTCATCCCCCCCGCCCCTCCACCCTGTTTTACAGCTGGCCTTGATTGCCTATGTCTTTCCCCATGTTTTATTTATTTATTTATTTATTTTTGTCTCCTCTGAGCGAGAGAATTAGCATACTAGTGATTTCCAGTCTTTCCCCAATGGTTTAGAATGGCAGAGAATAGCAGGCAGGTACCAAACACAGAAGCACAAGCACAAAATTCCTTTGAAATTTCCTGTTGATCTTATGCAAATACTACCGTGAAATGTCTGTATTTGTCTTAAAATAAAATAAATAAAGGCCTCTTCCTCCCGCAGTACACACAATCTCTCAATAACAATGGAAGATTTATTCTATGGCATTACAGGTGGGCTATAGGGATTCCTACACACTATTTTGAGGGCCTTGTGCACAGTGTAGGTAATTTAGTTGCAAATACTTTTCCTGAAGTGTTAGATTTTTGTATTTATATGCCTATTGCATATTAAATTTAGGAACTCAGATTGTCTTACTTTAACTATTCCTGGCAGTCTTTTTTGTCTTTTCTCTTCTTTGTCAATCAGAGTTAAATTAGATTGTGTGTGTTTTTCAAGCTGAGAAAGACATGGGCATTACCAGTGTTGGGTCCTGGAAAAGACTAGTACTAACTTAATTTTACAGCTTTAGCTATGAATGCAGCAGCAGGTGAGAAGTAACTTTCAGACCCATATAAATACATTACTGGTGATTTCAGTGTTCTTAGGATTTTGATATAATGATTATCTTTATATCTATCTAGCTATCTTCTATAATTTTTAAGTGCTTGAAAGATGGAACCATTTTACAAAGAGGTAAATGCTATAAATACGATTTAGTGGAGCACATCATTTCATTTGCCTCCCATTCATCAACCACGAGTTGGAGCTAAAAATGGCCCCAAATGCTTTAAAAACCAAATTAGTAACTTGTATTCATACAACACCTGTTTCTGAGGATCTGAGAGCACTTTTGCTTCACTCCTATATGTTAAGTCTTATCATTTATTCTCACTGTGTCCTCATGATGGTTGTTTTTGTTGCTAATATTTGTTGAAAACATTACGTGTTCAGTGGAGGTTTTAGACTTAATTCTGTTTTGTAGCTGAAAGGTACCATTTTCTTGCCTTATCCCCTACCTCCCATTTCATATCATAGGAAAATTAGCCTGAAGAAGTTATTAATGGGGTGCCTGGGTGGCTCAGTTGGTTAAGCATCTGACTTTGACTCAGGTCATGATCCCAGGGTCCTGGGATCGAGCCCCGTGTCAGGATCCCTGCTCAGCGGGGAGTCTGCTTCTCTTCTCCCTCTGTCCCTGCTTGTGCTCTCTCTCTCTTGCTCACTCTCTCTCAAATAAATAAATAAAATCTTAAAAAAAAAGAAGAGGTTATTAATGACTCCTTGGTATTGAAGTGTGGGGTGGGTGAGTGGGACTGTGTGGTAGGTATGGGGCTTAAGTTCTGTCTTGGGGCTCATGGCGCAGAAATATACCATCTTTCAGCTCAGGAGCCCTGGACTTATAGAAGGGTCCTCAGAGAATCCCCAGAATCCTCTGGGCTTTGCAGCATCTTCAGTCCCCATAGGTAGCCTCTGGGACCAGAGGCATGGTTACCCCGACTCGTTTCAGGGCATTTGACACTGCAAACCATTTGGAGCATCCCAGGTGGCTCCATTCAGCAGGCTGGCGGGGTCTTGGCAGTTTCTGCACTAAACAGTTCTATGCAAATGGTTCTGAGGCTCTTAGTGCATTATTTTTCCCCTGTTACCCACCCCAAAACCCCTAAAAGCCCAAAATGTATTTATTAGGTATCTTGTGTCTTCTAAGGTAGTAGACTTTGTTAGAGAGAATGAGGTGAGCACAATCCCTGCTCTGGGGGGATTTATACCCAACTTGTGGTGAATTTTTTATTCTCAAACTTCTATAATTAAAGTTCCCAAAATGGCTCTGTGAAGCAACCTGGATCTTATTAGGAACAAAAAGCCCATTTTTCTTGTGAAGAACATGGATATATTTGCAGGCATTTCTTAATATGATTCATTATTTATGGCACCAGCCAGAATAGCTCCCATTTATTTGTTGCTATGTCTGGCCAGAGTTCTTGCTCGTTGCTTCATGATATACATTATCTTTACTCCTGAAAGCAAAATGAAGAAGACGAGACTCAGAATGGTGACTTGTCCAGAGTCATGCTTTTGGTAAGTGGAGGAGCCAGAATTCACATCAGGATCTGTCTACTACTAACACTGTTGCTTTTTAATTTTTTAACCATTAGGGTTAGGGTATGTAAGGGTAGGGTAGGATTTCTCTGCTTATATAGTGTCTCAACTATGGACAGTTTGGGATATTAAGCAGCATCCCTGGCATCTACCCACCAGATGCCAGTAGCAAAGACCACCACCCCTGTCCCTGGCCCTAGTTAATGACAATCAGAATGTCTCCAGATATTACCAACGTCCCCGGATGGGCAAAACTGTTCCCAGTTGAGAACCACTAGTATTCGTGTGTGAGGTAGGGATCCACCTTTATTTTCTTCCAGATAGCTGCCTTTGTCAACAACATTTATTGCATTTACCTGATTTTTACCATGGAATGAGATGGCACCTGAATCATAGTTTGGATTTCTGTATATACCCGAGTTTGTTCCCAATTCTTTATTATTCCTGTGATTGCTTTATTGATTTTTGTGCTATACCATGCTATTTTGATTACAATAAGTTTGTAGTGTGTATTAATATCTATTAAGGCACTGTTTTTCTTTTTCAGAATCTCAACAATTTTTGCACGTTGATTTTTCCATATAGAGTCGAAAGTTAAATTCTCCAATTTCCAGTAAATTCTGCTGAAATTATAATTACATTTACATAATAATTTGAAGAGTGTTTCCACCATGTGTTTTTAAGAACATAGAGTTCACTATTATTGTTGGAAGTAAATTTTTATTTTAGAGCTTTGTGATCATTCTGAAACATCTACACACTTATCTAAGCCAGTATTACCAAAGTGAGGTACATACCCATGTTGAAAGAGTACTGACGCTTCTTTGTATATTTATTTTTGTTGAAAAATTAAGATATAAATTATACGTTACTGATACTGAACATTCAGGTTGAAGGTGGTGCCCTTGCTGGGTGCAGATGTCAGGGGTCACCTGTCTATATGAAGCAGGAGGAGTCCTGAGAGACTAGGTTCAGAGGAAGACTTTTATTTGAAAACTCAGTGAAGTGGATTTGTGGATTATTTTTTGTAGTTTAACCCTCATGAAATACACACATGGCTTAAAAAATTCCTATAACGTAGTTGCAGATTGAGGAAAATACCAGTAATGTGAACATAAAATCCTTCTCTCTCTCTCTCTCTGTCTTTGTCTCTTTCTTCCCTATCTCTCTCTTTCCCTGTCTCTTCCTCACACACACACTTAGACTCACACACAGAAAAATGGCCATACTGACCCATCTCTGTTTGTAAGAGTTTTCCTAGTGAGATTAAAAAAACCAAAACAAAACAAAAAACCCAATGCCTACCTATTCAGATCTGTGAGAAGATGGCCAAAGGTATTTGGACTCATCAAGAAGACATTTTGAAATGTGGGTTAACTTCCACTATTGTTAACAGTGAATCTCATTTCAAGTGTATATTAGGTCTTGAAATATTAGGTATTCATAATATGAACTTATTGTGATTATAATTTATTGTGATATATAAATATATATATTTATATTTATATATATTTATATGTATTTAAATATATATTTATATATATTTATATAAATATAAATATTTATATTTATTTTTTTTTTAAGATTTATTTATTTATTTATTTATTTGAGAGAGAGAGAATGAGAGACAGAGAGCATGAGAGGGGGGAGGGTCAGAGGGAGAAGCAGACTCCCCGCCGAGCAGGGAGCCCGATGCGGGACTCGATCCCGGGACTCCAGGATCATGACCTGAGCCGAAGGCAGTCGCTTAACCGACTGAGCCACCCAGGCACCCCTAAATATTTATATTTATATTGTGATATAAAAATATATATAGTGATATATAAATATATATGATATATAAATATAAAATATTGTGATTAAAATATTGCTTATTACATTTGCTTTTTGTCTTTTAAAACTTATTTTATATGTATTTTATATAACACATGTAAGATGTTGCTACGGTAGTCGTCAGGAGTTTTTACTGACCTAGTATGTGATCAAAGAATTTGGAGACCACTGATCATGAAACTTCAGGGTCACTCGGATGGTTCCTGAAGCAGTTAGGGTTTTGCTCCTCCAAGTGTAGTCTGCACTAACAGCATCAGCATCACCTGGGAGCTCCTTGGAAATGCAGATCCCCAGGCCCCTCCCAGACCTGCTGAATCCAAATCTTCATTTTAACAAGATCCCCGGCGATCTGTTTTCACACTGAAGTCTGAGAAGAGCGTTAAGCTGTACTTTCCAATTAGGTAGCCACTAGCCACGTGTAGCGATGTAAGTGTAAATTCATTTAAGTTAAATAAAATTTTAAAAATTCAGTTCCTCAGGGGCACTAGCCACATTTTAGGTGCTTGGTAGCAACATGTGGCTAGTGGCTACTGTATTGGCCAGCACAGATATAGAACATTCCCATCGTCTAATTCAGTTAGAGGGCGTAGGTGGGAAGATCTAGAAAAGAAGGAGACGATAAATGAACTTTAATTTGGAACATGAGCATTGAATGTAAACAGAGAAGAGACTTCCTGTCACTCAACTAGACAGGGCCCAGGAGCGAGTCATGAAGAGCACTCATGTGGGGTGCTGGTCCCGTTAGTTTTGTTTGCAGATAATGTGACTTTTCTGAAGTAATATCAGGCAGACCTGCTTTTATTCAGTATTACGTTTGTGATAAAATATTACTTGTCCATTAATACTAGTATTAGTCCTTTCTACATCTTTCAGAGTAAATGAGGAACCTTACAGGATCCCAGAGAAAGCAGGACCCTGCCCCGGATCCCATTCCTTGTGGCTCTTCTCTTTTCTGTAGTCCAGCCTGGTGGGGATTGAAATTCTTTCACGGCTGCATTATACAGGGACCACAGGGGTAAAGCCTGTTTTTTTCCTGTTGCTTTTAAGATTAATGGTGAACTCCTTGGGCTGCGCAGTCACTGACGGTTTATCTACCAGAGAATTGGCTCTGACTGTAAACAGTGTGACAGGATGTGGCAAGATTTCTTGAGAATAAACAGCAGTACTGGATAGTTAGATGCCCACAGTGACTTGCACACGCTCGGCAGTGCGCAGCTCCCTAAGAGTGTGTGGTTAGGGTATCATTTGCACAGCCCCTCCCCCCATCATCTCCGGAATGTTCCTGGTGATACCAAACCCTTATCAACGGAAGTGGTGAATGTCTGTTGGTGAAAGAGGAAGAAAAAATCAGAAGAAAAGGCAGTGACCCATCTATGAGTTCGTTCTTCTCCTTTCTACTTCCTACTTCAGAACTCCCCTAATAGAGACTGTATAGTTAGGGGTTTTATTTAATGCTTTGCTAGGATTTGTTTACTTGGATTTTTTTTTTTTTTGCCCCCAGGCATTTCTTAACCTTCACTGGGGAAGTTTTTGACTTCAAGAGCTTCTTCTTCTTTGTGTGTGTGTGTGTAGATTTGATTTATTTTGCAAGGGGAAGGAGTCCTAAAATGATCGGAAATCTTTCCCCCATTGTTCTGAGAACATCTTTGGGAAGCAGCATGTACTCCTCTCCCCACTCCACCCCAACTGTCACCAAATGCAGAGACGGGAAATACCTAAACTCTCTCTCCCATCCGCCCACTCCCTCTACAAAATCTTAGCTGAGCTCATTACTGCTCTCCTAAGACATTCTTCGCCTCTTCTCCCGTCATACTCAATGCGGCTTGCTTCATCTTCCTAAAGTCTATATTTTAGTATCTTCTCTTATCTAAGACCTTCCATGACTCCCCTTTCCCTCAGAATGAAGTCCAGTCCCATCCTGTAAGGACACACCCCATCCTTTCTTGCCCACCACGGTTCTCGCTTCTCTGCTGCCCACTGCAGACGCGTCACAGGTCCATCCTAACAGTGGATTCATCCAGATGTTCGCCGGGCTCCTGTTTACTGGTCCCACTGATTCTGATAGGCAGCCCTCACGTTTTACCAAACTGACCTATTTATTATTTCCGTCCTGTAACTCATGCTTTTTTCCATCTATATCCTTATTAATTTCTGTTCTTGGTGCCTGGAATATCTTTTTATCCATTGTCCCATGACTAATTTCCATACAGCTTTAGGCTCAGTTGACACACTTCTTGCTTTTAAAAAATTTCCTGATCCCTGACACTGAAAGTAACCGAACTCCCATAACACTTCTGTTTTTATATGGTTTGCATACAGTAGAGAGTGGTATTGGATAGTTAGATGCCCATTGACTGTAGGTTTCTTGATGGCAGGATCTCACTCAGTGCCTTACATGTATGTGGTCAGTGGTCAAGAAAGTGATGAACAGATGAATGAATACACAGATCTTTTTATTGTCATTAGTTTTACATTAGTTAATGAAACTAGAAAAAGCCTTTTTTTTTCTTTCCTTGACAAATCTTAAGATCTGTAGTTCATTTCCCTCTCTACTACTACTTAAAAAAAAAAAAAAAGCCATTCTGATTATTCTACTTGAACTTGGTATTGCCTTGGGGGAAATATCTTAAAAATCCTTCCTGTTTCCCAGTCATAGAGAATTTGTTTCTATCAGCTGACATTCAGTAATTTTTTTTTTTTTCTGGTTGGAGAAGTGCCTAGTGATCTAAGTTGGAGTTTACCACCATTTCTTTCTGATTATTCCTAAATGAAGCAAAAATAGTTCTATTGATGAACTGCACATCCTCTCCTTTCTTTTTACAGCTCAAGTTCAAACTGGGCCTGGTGTCCTGGGAAAGAGGAGATGTTGTTTAAACTCATGGTCTTTGAAGTTATCTAAGGGGTTTATGAGTTGAAGTGAGATCTGTTACATGTTTATTATTTAAAAGTAGTGTGTATGGTAGTATTTATTCACATGTTTATTTTTTTTTAAAGATTTTATTTATTTATTTGACAGAGAAAGACACAGCGAGAGAGGGAACACAAACGGGGAGTGGGAGAGGGAGAAGCAGACTCCCTGCCGAGCAGGGAGCCCGATGCGGGACTCGATCCAGGGACTCCAGGATCATGACCTGAGCCGAAGGCAGTCGCTTAACCAACTGAGCCACCCAGGCGCCCCACATGTTTATTTTTTAAAAGTATAGTTTATAATAGTTTTTTCGACAGGCATTTGTTTTTTAGTAGACTGATTTCAGATCTACTCATGAAACCAAATGGGTATTTAATTACCTACTTGGCATTTTGTCAGTATAATTTGAGGATTAACCCTTTTGCCTATGTTAATTTTGAATATTTTAAGTACTCGTACACAGTAGGGTCTTTGCTTGCAAACATGTTCTTTCTTTTTTTTTTTTTTTAAAGATTTTATTTATTTATTTGAGAGAGAGAGAATGAGAGACAGAGAGCACGAGCGGGAAGAGGGTCAGAGGGAGAAGCAGACCCCAGCTGAGCAGGGAGCCCGATGCGGGACTCGATCCCGGGACTCCAGGATCATGACCTGAGCCGAAGGCAGTCGCTCAACCAACTGAGCCACCCAGGCGCCCCTCAAACATGTTCTTTCAATGGCTTAGCCAAGGGTTAGGTCCCAGCCACTGAGGAGCTGGCAAGGGCTGTGTGGATGCACTGGCCATGATCCTGGGTTAGCCGGGAGCACGGAGGGGAATAATCTGCTGAGTCATTACAAGGCACGAACTATCTGGATTGGGTTTATGGGTTGGTTATTCTGATTATAATACAGTTACATAATCTGCTCACTCTTATCTCTTCCCTGGCATCCAGCCTTCTGTGACTCACATGGGAGCTTTGTGTATGTAACCGAGACCAGAGATTGGTGGCCAGGAGGTCAAATTCAATCCCAAGACATTCGCCAATGTAGCAAAAAACATTGTCTGGAGCCACAATTTGACAGTTATGGCTGACATAAAAACAGAATTTAATGAATTCTTTTAAAAAACTAGAAGTTTGGCAACCCTGGCCTGGAATCGCTAGCGTTGGCTGGGATGTAAACTGCCCAGGTTACCATGGTTTCCTCTATTCCACTGTCTCCCCAACACCGTAGTGACATGGCGCCTACTGTTTAACGTCACTCCTGTGCTGTGACTTTTCTCATGGTGGAGACAGGTTTTCTCCAGCTGCATTGCTCTCAGAAATGACATTGTGAGAGGGCGTCTGATAGGATTCTGTGTTCGAACGAAAAGCAGAGAGCCTTTTTCTCTGCGGATTTGAAGACCATTCCTGTATCTCTTACATGAGAACTAAGTGCCTAGATTATGTATTTTGGTCAAAAAATATCCTCTTCCACTCATTGCCTGTGAGCCTTGGAGTTTGCATCCCTGGTGTGACCTTCTGACCCTCTGGCTGCCTGGGGAGTGACCGCACAACCCTTGGCAGACATGATTGTTGTAATGAGCGCAGTTCCAATTTCCACCATTTATATGACAGTTCATGTTTGTGTGTGAGTAATGAGATCAACACGACACAGAATAAGTGGTCTTTTCTTACAGTCTTAAACAACTCTGATATCTGCGGCCAGTTATGCTGACATCTGAGATACTTCAGCCTAGGGGCTCTTTGCTCTCCTGCCCTACAATTAAGAGTTTGTGCACAAATGCTCAGTGTCTAAATCTGCTTTTATGTGTTTGTTGTACAAGCATTTTTTTTAGTAGGCTCCATGCCCAACTCCAAGCCCAACGCAGGTCTTGAACTCACTCACAATAGTGAGATCGAGACCTGAGCTGAGATCAAGAGTCGGACGTTCAACAGGATGAGCCACCCAGGCGCCCCTACAAGCGTTTATTTAAAATTTTCTATTCAGTTTTGGTCCGCATCCCATTTATAAGGGGTCAGATAAAATGAGGGCTGTTTGGGATGATGAGAAAGTTCTGGAAATGGATAGTGGTGATGGTTGTCTGGCCTTGTGAATGTGCTTAATGACATTGAATGTACACTTAAAAATAGTTAAAATGGTAAATGTTCTCTTATGTATATGTTTTAACCACAATAAAAAAGTAAAAAAAAAAGTGAGCGGAGCAAGAAGTTGAATATACTTTTGAGTTTTTCTGACCAGAAGAGGCATAGAGAAAGGTCCTCGTTCTTCTTTTATATTTCCTTAATCTCTGGTCTTTTTCTTTTCTTTTTGAAGGTTATTTTCTTCTGAGGGTAGAAGAGTCTACATTACTGGTCTCTACAAGTCATTCTTTCTGTGTTTTCTCTTTCCATGGACTTGCTCAGTTCTTGGCCAGGGAAAATCTCCAGGACAGTAGCAGATACAACATACCCTGCTCAGCACATCACATCTCTGCCTGGGCAGTGGTTCTTCACTCTGACTGCACATTAGAATCACCTGGGAGTTTCCAAATCTCCTTTGCCCAGGCCATACCTAAAACCAATCAATCAGAATTTATGAGAGCTCCCCAAGTGCTTCCAAAGGTAAATGCAGCCAGGGCTGAGGATGCCTGACCTGTGGGAAACCCTGTCTGATTCACAGAGCCCAAGGTTTCTCATTGGATTGTTCCAGTGCCTGAAGTTGGGGCACATCAAAGGCCATTTTCCTTTTGTCCTCCAGACCCAGTTATTTTAGACACTGCCCTGATGAGATTTGAGGGATCTCTGATAGGACAAGTATAGTCAGGCAGGGGTGTAGGGGTAGTTTAGTCTAGAGACACTGACTCAGAGAATAAATATTACAGAGTCAAAACAGGAAATACATATACCCAAAAATATAGAATGATTTTCTTTCTTTTTTAAAAATAAATTTTATTTTGGAATAATTTAGATTTAACATAAAAGTTACAAAGAAATTACAGAGAATTCCCTTATGTCCTTCATCGAGTTTCCCCAAGCATTACTATGTTATGTTACCAGGTACATTTGTCAAAACTAAGAAATTGACCCTGGTACATTACTGTTAACTAAATTGTGGATTTTATTTGGATTTCACCACTTTTTCTATTAATGTCCTCTTTTAGTTATGGGACCCAGTCTGGGGTACCACACTACATTTAGTTGTCACGTTGTGACAGCTTTTTAAAACTTAACTGGGCTGTGAAGTCTTAGCTGCCTCTCCAGTGTCCTAAGCAGTCAGGACCACCATGTTTATGTGCCTTTTTACCGCTATGTCATTATGCTGAGAATTTGAATTTGTTTTGTCTTATGTATTCTTGGTTTTCAGCACATCACATCTCTGCTCAGTAATATCCTTTTTATTCCTCTTCCTTTCAGAAAATCCCTTTGGAGTGGAAATAAACCCCCCTCAACTCTCCAATGCTGCGACCAAATGGGGGCCTTAAGATGTGAGATGGGTTAGAGCTCTTTTCAGTTAATTTTCCCCCAGGCAGTTTTTGAGAATTGACCTAGCAGCATGAAGATGTTTTTATTTTTTTCAAGGAACCAAGCTGTTCGGGACCCAAATCAATGGATTAATTTGATAATCGACCCATTTTAATAATAATATAAACAGATTTCTTTACACTTGCTTCCATAAGATGGAGTAAATCCACTTTCCCTTTGGGATTTCAAGACTACTGGTAAATTGAAGAGAAGATTATAAGTCTGTTAATTGAAGAAGTTGACAGGGTGGCCCATTCCTTGCCCCTTGACATGCTTCCTGCGTTTTACTTTCAGGACAGACAGCATATTCTCTTGGTTTTCTTCCTTCCTCTCTGGTTTCTCCTTTTTCTCCTTTGGGCTTTCTTCTCTCTTCTCCCAGTGTCTTCATGGTGGAGGGTCCCAAGGTCAATCCTTGACTATTCTCTGTCTACATTAATTGAAATCTCATCCAGCCTTGGGCTTTAAATACCATCTGAAAGCTGATGACTCTCAAATTTGTATCTCCAGCCCCACTCCTGAAATCCAGATGGGAATATGTATTAAACTGTCTACCAGACATCTCTACTTAGATGTCTGCTGTGTAAGTCAAATTCAGCACATCTGAAACTGAATTATTGATCTTCCCCCAAAACTGTGCCACCCATAACCTTCCCCATCTTAGCTGTGGCAACTTCATCCAGTCTCCCAGTTGCTGGGACAGAAATTCTCAGTCATCCTCATCTGCTTTCTTCCTTCTAAACCCCATGAGGAAGTCTTGAAGGTTCCACCTTGAAAATATATCCAGAATCCAGCCTTTGTGTCTGCTGATACACTGCTAAAAATCCACTTTAAGCCACCATCATCTCCCTGCTGGACCACTGAGTTAGTCTTTTAGCTGCCTCCTATAGCCAGAGGGAGCCTTGTAAAATAAACCAGATCATGTTACTTCTCTGTTCAACACTCTCCAAGCGCTTCCCCTGTCTTTCTGTGTATAAACTACCATCTTCAGTATGGCCTGTAAGGTCTACATTACCTTGTTCCCCATTGACTTTCTGGCCTTGTCTTCTCTTCCTCCTCTGCCCTTTATTCACTGAGCTCCAGCCACAGGGCCTCTTTGTATTATCTCGCCTCAGGGCCTTTGCACTGGCTGTTCCCTCTGCCTGGAAGCTCTCATCCTGGATATCAGCATGGCCAACTCCCTCACTTCCCGTAGGTCTTTATTCTAAATGTCACCTTCTCAGTGAGACCACCCAGACCATCCTCATTAAAACTGCAGCTTCTAGGGGCACCTGGGTGGCTCAGTTGGTTGGGCAGCTGAATCTTGATTTCAGCTCAGGGCATGATCTCAGGGTCCTGGGATGGAGCCCTGCATCAAGCCCTGCACTGGACTCCACGCTCAGTGGGGAGTCTGAGGATTCTCTCTCCCTCTCCCTCTGCCTCTCCCCCTGCTCATGCTCTCTCTCTCTCTAAAATAAATAAGTCTTGGGGCACCTGGGTCTCTCAGTCGTTAAGCATCTGCCTTCAGCTCGGGTCATGATCCTAGGGTCCTGGGATCAAACTCCACATTGGGCTCCCTGCTGCACGGGAAGCCTGCTTCTCCCTCTACCAGTCCCCCTGCTTGTGTTCCTTCTCTTGCTATGCTCTCTGTCAAATAAATAAAATCTTTAAAAAAAAAAAATAAATAAAATAAATAAATAAATAAATAAATAAATAAATAAATAAATAAAATAAGTCTTTAAAACAACAACAAAAAAACTGCAGCAGCTTCCCCTCACACACTCCTGATTCTCTTCACCTTGCTGTTTCTTTTTTCTTCTATACTTATCCCACTGAACATATTATTATATGCTCATGTATGTTTTTTGTTTTTTGCCTATCTGCCTCCACTAGACTGTAAGCTCCATGAGGGCAGAGATCTTTGTCTCTCTGTCTATTGATATATGCTAAAGAATAGTGCCTGGCACACAGTAGTAGTTGTGGTCAGTATTTATCGAACGAATAATTATGAACTGTGAAGAGTGTTTGGAAAATAAAGAATGCAATTATAGATGGTAGTCACTAGATCAGCAGTGGCTAATGTTTGCTGAGCCCAGACCTCCTGCCATACCCTGTGCTTTTGTCTTATTTAGTCCTTATAATGATGCTAAGAGACAGCTATTCATAATATTCCCATTTAGCAGTGAAAGAAACTGAGACACAGAAAGTTTAAATAAATTGTCCAGAGTCACCTAGAGATGGTTTAAATTGTCCAAAGTGAACTAGAGGGGTGTCATTGACCTCTAGTTCTCACTAATTCACCTCTAGTTCGATTTAGCACCTGTAGCCTGTAATTGACAAATCTGGAGAAAATTATGGAATAGACCATAGAGGGAGGTGGTGAAGTATATTTCATTGTTAGCAGTGCTTTTCTTAGAGTGCTCATATTTAATTTCAGAGTATTTGGTGTTAACTTCTAGATGATGGAAGCTTTAGGTAGTTAATCCTACATCTCCAGAAATGCATTCTGTGCATTTTTTTTTTTTATTGTTCAAACCCAAATATCTCTGTTTTTTTCCAGAAGTGGAAACCATCACAGCTTCAGTCCAGGGGAAGTTTGGTGGTTTCTCATTTCCTTTTCCAGAATAACACAAGGACATGGCCTTTGGGGAAACATAAGCGGTGTTTCCCCTCCCTCATAGGAGGGTGGCAAGTGCCTTCTCAGCTGAGATTTCATGTTAATGCTTCTTCCTTAGGAACTTGATTGACTACAGAGTATCTATTCCCTCCTGATGTGATCCCTTGGAGGGCCACAGCCTGGCCTCTGGAGCCACTTCTGTTGGGTGTCTGCTTCTCTCTCCCAGGGTGGTCCTTGCCCTCAGAGACATTGAACACTCATCACCTGTCAGTGACTGCTCTCAGGGTGGTCTCAGGTGTCCTGAATGGATCTTGTGGGCCTGGGCCTGCACTTGGTCACCAGTGGGAAGCTTATTTTGAACGTGAGGCTGCCATGTCTTCCTACTCAACAACTATTATTTTTCTATGTTCTGTAATAAATTGCTGCAAATTTAGTGGCTCAAAACAACATGTATTTATCATACCACAGTTTCTGTAGCTTATCTGGGTTCTTTTCATCAGGTCTCATCAGGCAGTATAGGTGTTGGCTGGGGCTGTGGTCTCAACAGAGGCTCAACTGGGGAAAGATCTGTTTCCACTGCTCCCTTAGGTTCTTTGCAGAATTCATCTCTTTGCAGTCGTAGAATTGAAATCCCTGTTTCTTGCCAGCTGTTGGCCAGGGGCTGCCCGCAGTTCCTTGCCACGTGGCCCTTTCATAACATGGCAGTTTACTTCTTCATAGCCAGCAAGAGGAGTAAGTAGCTCCAGTCTGCTAAAATGGAGCTTTACAGCACAGCATAATCACAGGGGTGACACCCCATCCTTTTTGCCATATTCTGATGGGTTAGAAGCAAAGTGCAGGTCCTACTCTCACTCAAGGGGAGGGTTTTACAAAGTCATGAACACCAGCAGGTGGGGAATATTGGGAGGAAGGGGTCATCTTAAGGTGTGTTCACCATAGCAGCCATATTTACTGTGGTTAAATTGTGGAGCTAATTCCTAAAGGCAGGGGAAGACCTATTAGTTGCTCATCTATTCCCTCAGTAGCCATTGGATTTGCTTTGCCAAGACTATAAGTCAAGATACGATTTTTCATGTTTCATCTAGAAAATTTGTAATAATGCCCATTTTTGTAGGTATTTTATGCTCCTTTCAGTTCAGATATAACTGAGTAAATAATCTGATGAAATGAATCAGAGCTGCCTTCCTTCCTATAGTATTTCTTGTTCTAGAACCAAAGATGGTAGTTACTAGATCCTGTATTAAGGATTATTCCTTATGAATCTGGGGTGTAAGTTGCTTAAAGACAGACTCCATTCATTTTATGAGTGTTTTACTGAGTAGATACAGTGTCGACTTATTTAAAATTACTGTTTTTCCAACCTACTCATTTAAAATCTCAGGGGGTGTTTATAAACAACCTCACATGGTCTGACATTTGTCTTCATGTGACAGAGCAGCTGGGATTTCACATCTTAGAACACTCTCCTCCCACGCCTGTCTTCGTTGTTTGAGACCTCACAAATACCCATGACAGTATGTCATGACCAAGTCTTCTCTTTGAAAAGTCTGGAATCTTCTGCTTTAGTTCCTCTTAATATGTCTTTTGTTTGGGGGTGGTAGAGGATGAGAATGTGGGGAAAAAATGAGAACACACGTCTAGTCTGATGAAGTTTTAATGCAAGAAGGCGGAGGCAGAGAACTGGTTTCTTCTTTTAGAGTTAGTTTATTCCAGTTTGATCAGTTTGGAATCCGTTTATTCCTTTACATTTTAAAAGTATGTGCCTCAGTCCCTACTCCTGAAAGGATGTGTTAGAAGGTAAAATAAAACCAAGATATGTTATTGATGTTTGCTTACCCAATCACAATTGCACACCTGGGAAAAACCAAATACCCCTTTAAAATGTTTTCACTTTTGAATTTCACGTAAATCATACCCAGATGGTTAATGGTAGTGTAAATTGCTTTTAATGATATATAAGAATCTTAGAAATTCATTTTTAAAATATAGCAAATATACATTCAGAAACCACTTATTTGGGAGGATATATGTGTGTTAGGAGTTTGGCGTGAAAGTGCCCACTTTAAAGAATTTTCTGGCCACACTTGCTCTTAGAGGGGCTGGCATGGGCCCCTCTTTGGTAGAGCTCCTCATAAGTGGGCCGAGAAAGCCCTGCTCGCCCCTTGGCCAGTGGGGAGTGGCTGTGCTTGTGCTGGAAACCCTGGACAGAGCTCAGGAGCCTGGTTCCTAAGTCCTGATCCCCATGACTGGCTGGCTACCCAGAGAGAGAGTGTACACGTTCTGCTGACACTTAGCGGCAATCCATTTCCTCTTGCCTTATGCCTGGCCGCGTGGGCCGAGGAATCACCTTCCATTTATGAGAATCATGTGGCTTTCAGGAGTTCCTCAGGCCCACAGTAATTGTCATATGGGAGCCCCTCAAAGGAATGGCATCAAGTGGTGGGAGTTCCTTCTGGTGATCACTTGTTGCTGGCTCTCCTGGATGTGCACAGTGTCACATCATATCCACATCTACCTGGTGGGAGAGAGGGAAGCGGCTGCACCACCTGTGTGGGGAGATGGCCGGGCAAACAACCCTGCAGTTGTTTGCCACGAACAGCCTTTATACCCACTCTTTCCCCAGAACTTTAGCTGCCTTAGAGTCTTTTCTTAATGCATCTTTAATTTGATAGATTTTGCCAGATTGCCTTCTGTAAGGGTTGAACCTTTTAAAAGTCTTTTAAAATTCATTTTAATTTTCTAAATGCTATTAGAATATATTCTTTTCAGAAAAAGTGAAAAAAATTTAGGGATATAGTTAAAGTCACTTTCAGTTACCACTACCACCCCTAGATCCTGTTCCCATGCAGACGCTCTCCAACCCCCAGAGGTAAATGCTGTTAGTGGTTTGGTGTGCCTCTTTGTCTGTGCCTTGGCAGATACAAACCCATGGGAAATAAACATTATGGAAGTGTGTGTGTGTGTGTGTGTGTGTGTTGTTTAATGCATAAGCTATATTGTCCTAAATTTCTATAATGGTGTGTTTTCCTTGATGGTGGTCTTTCCATGATGTGTATAATTTTATATATATACATATATAAAAATTTGAGTTTTACTATGAATTATTTTTCAGCAGTGCCTTTTTGACATTTACTTTCAGGAAAGAATTTGGGGTTTCATTAAATACCCCATAATTCACATATATATATTCACACACCCACACACTATATATATATATACATATATATATGTGTATATATATATAGTGCAAAATCGTAATCTTTGTGTGTTTTTTTCCTCTCTTCAGATCTCAGAAAAGTGATCTTCACAGTGAACGCTACATCTTGGAATTAGATTGCTGTTCCTCCTTAGACCACCTGACAGGCCAAAAACTCATCCCAGAGTTCATTAAGAAGGTGAGCGCTGTAATGAGAAGATAGTTGGACAGGTTTGCAGTGCGAACAGGGGAGGCTGGCTTAGGGCAGTTTGGCCACACTTCAGGGGCTGGGACAGGAGCCAGTGCCTCCTTGGACCTGGGTCTTTGGGCAGCCCCACAGGGGGACAACCCCCCCCCCCCACATACATACATTGCTCAGGCTGAAGATGACTCAGGAACAAGGTAGCTTCCCCCCTTTCTAGGCAGGCGGGACCCTGGCCCTTGTCTTTTAAGGTTGGAATGTTACTAACAGTTGACAGGCCTGTGGGCCCACTGCTGGGACTCCCCTCAAACCTTCAAGATGGTGTGACCCCCACCCGCAGCCCAGGTCCCACCTTCCACTTGTCCTGTGGGTCTTCATTGCCACGAGCCACCTTTCTTCCTAGTGTGAGAGCACCCCGGAGTCCTGTGGCCCCTGGCATGCCGTTATACCAGCTACAATTGCCTAGTTACAGGAGAATCATTCTCCACCCGGAAATGTATCTGGTTTTGAACTTCTCTGTGCCCTGTGAGGTTTCCTGCCTCATTGCAAGGTTCACTTGAGTTTCAATGTGACATGTGCTGCAGAAGGAATGTCCTTGCCCAAAGTGGGGCTAAGTTCATTCCTTAATGTTTACCTTGTTCTCTCTCACCCAGGCTTCCACAGTAATTGTCAGTTCCCTATCCTATAGAGGTGATGATGTTTCGTTTGAGATCCAGTCTGTCCATTAGTGAATTCGTTAATCAATAGTGTTGGCCATCAACTTTGGGCCAGAAACAGTCCTTGCCTGCTTGGCGCTTGGACACAGAGAACCAAAGCACTGTGGTTTGTTGCCCTCATGTCCTCACACCTGGAAGGCAGACCCTGGAGGAGTGGGATGAGCATTACCAGCAGGGAGGCAGCTGGGCAGAGGAACAAGCCGACGCCACGTGGTTTGGCTATCAGGGAGGTCCACTGTGCCAAGACAGAAAGAATGAGGAGGAGTAACCTGGTGATGGGGCTGCACAGGGAAGGTTGGGGAGCCCTCCAAGCAAAGGGAGCAACATGTGTGAGGGCCTGGGGCAGGAGCAAGAGAGGGGAGTCAAAAGATCAGAGAAGCTTTGGGAGAGAAAGGGAGTGCAAGAGATGGGAGGAGGGCCCAGGACTGCGCTATAAATGCAGCAGGGGGCTGTTCAGAGGATTTTTGCAGAAGAGTGAAATAATGGAATTGTCTCTTTAAACACCCAGTGACTCTTTTGTTGTTGTTTCCTTCCTGTCTCTCTCCCTTCAATGTTGATTGAATGTTCAGGCTCAACAAGGCCCTAGGAATAACCCCTCATGTATGGGGGGGTGCTAAGACCTGGAGACTGGGAGTCAGATGACCTCACAGGTCAACATTTCTGATCATTTTACTAGGACAATGGAGACTCTACTCTGGTGGAATTCATATCATTACTTAAGGAATTGGGGGAGAAGGGCATTTTTTGTTCACACATGCATAAGCCTGACAACACAGCTTTTTGTATAAGTCATGTAGATGTCTATATAAATAGGGCCCTCTTTTCTGGATTGATGCAGATAAAATGTTCTAATAAACTTGGGTTTATTAACTTAATAAACTGGGTCTAATAAACTTACCCCATGATCTGAGTACTGGGGAAAAATCGTTTTAGAAATAGGCTTGTAATCAAGACTGGGTTGCTTGGAATATCTGAGGGGTAAGTGGGTCAGATGAGTGCATGAGGCTCTGTCCATATTATCAAGTGTGCTTTTTTAAAAACACGTGATCTGAGGGGCACCTGGATGGCTCAGTTGGTCGAGCAGCCGACTCTTGATGTCGGCTCAGGTCATAATCTCATGGGTTGTGAGATCGAGCCTTATGTCAGGCTCCCTGCTCAGCGGACAGCCTGCTTGGGATTCTCTCCCTCTGCCCCACCCCTACATGTTCATTCTCCCCCTCCCTTAAAAAAATAAAGAAATCTTTAAAAAACAAACAAAAACCCATATGATTCGCTAGCTTTGCCTTAACAAACCAGATCATTGCATGACTGGCCCATTACACTGTGCACATGTCAGGTCTTCAGGAGAAAGCAGTCTGATTAGTGGGCACTCAGATACTGGTGTGGGTAGCGTGTGTAGTGCAGGTAGACATCTGCGTGTGTGTGTGTGTGCATGCATGTGTGCACATCAGTATCCGATAGTTCGTTTCATAATTAAATAAAGCACTGACACCTGCTCATTCGGTGTTTGTATAAGGATTATGTTTTTAGCACTTTGAAAATTATATACCTTAAAAAGCCCACAGTGCCATCCTGCTCCTGCAATAACCCTGGTTTTCAAACAACAAGCATTGGGTCCAGACAGACTAGACAACCTGCGCAATAAGAGATTTCTAACCTGGAGTTTGTCTCCTTATGTGTATCCCAGAACCTCTTGCCTCCGTTCCTCTCAATAGAGAGATGGTTCGTGATCACGGCCAGCAGGTGCAGGTAAAGTTTCCCGCCAGTGACTCAGGGGTGTTG
Organism: Mirounga leonina; assembly: GCF_011800145.1. Classification (NCBI taxonomy): domain Eukaryota; kingdom Metazoa; phylum Chordata; class Mammalia; order Carnivora; family Phocidae; genus Mirounga; species Mirounga leonina. The sequence continues at coordinate 25,634,940 of NW_023270268.1, forward strand.
AGATCGTCCCGCCGTTTGTCCCTCACTGTCCAGTGTGGCCGAGGGCCGGGACCTGGAAGGATCCAGCATTTCCGGTCATTGGTGCAAGGTGTGGCTTTAGTTTCTCAGCCAGTGGCGGTGACAACCAGAAGAGGGACAAAACGATGGGTCCGGGCCTCCTTCCCTCTGCTCCTCTTTTCTGTTGTTGGACAACATTTCTGGAGAAGACACCACTTCCATGTGCAAAGACCAGAGGGGAACTGAATGCCCCTCTGTAGGATCAACAGCTATTCCAACTGATGGTAGAATTTTACACATGTGTAAATTTTTCTGTCATCACACAGGTAGAAGACCCTGGGAGCTTCCTGGGAAGAAATATACCAAAAACCATTTGTGTCTTTTCAGTAAATATTTAATGAACAGCCTGGTCCCTGTTTGTATAGAGAGAGAGTGGTGACACTTGTTAATTGCCATTCACTTAGGCCAAGACGAAGCTGTGCCACTGGCAACTACAGCTTACAGTCATTCCTTTTCATCTGGGTCATTATTTTGTGTGAAATAATGGCTCCCGTTTCTATGACAAGCAGATCCGTCTTCCGATGCGATGGTAATTAACTCATTTTGTCATTGTACCATCACACAGGATAGGCTCATATTCTCTGCATATTAGAACTAAATTCAAAGTGATTAGATTTTTTTTTTCCTTGGGAACAAAGGCCCAGTATTGTTTTTCCACCGAATGTTTTAAATTAGCGGAACTTTTGGATAGAGAACGTGGATGGCAGGAGGGAAAGGAGATTTCATTATTTTCCACAATTAGGAAAAATAAAATCATCTGTATCTGTGTCATGTAAAATTAGCTGAAGGTGCCGTAATTTACAGGCCCTCTCCATCATGATTTTCTGCAGAGGGCGAAGGGAATTATATAAAGATGACTCTGTTCCTTTCAGTGTGGTCTGATGATTTCTCTGAGCACTTTAGCTGCTCAAATTAAATCTGGGCTACTGCTTTGTGTTTTTTCCCCCTCTTGCTTCCTGCTGTGCTCCATCCAACAGGCCCTTTATGTAAGTTATTTATTATGGACCACAGAACATTTAAAAGGCAGATTCATGGGCAGACTCGGAGAGACTGTGTGTTCCAAGCCCTAGAAACGAATGCTCCAGGGACACAGAGTCTCAAGGCTGTCGGAAAGCAGAGGTGCTGTCTTTGCCCCTGTGAGGCAGAGGTTTGGCCGCCAGGTACTTCCGGAGCTTGTCTTGTGTGGCTTGTGGATTTGTGGGGCCCCTTGCAATTTCCTGTTCTTCAGAGTTCCCAGGGGATTGTAAAGAGACAGAATGATGTCACATAAAGGGCTTACATGTTCATCTTCAAATTCCTTTACGTTCTTTGGAGCTTCTTGGGAAAGTGCTTGAATGTTTGGAAAGCCCTTTGAAGATTGCAGTCATTGCACACATTTTCTGGTTTGCGCTTCACAGTAATTTTGGTCAAGAGGCCCCACTGGCAGTGGGGTCTCCCTTCTAGACAGGAGGAAAGAGTTCCGAGAGGATGAGGGCTTTGCCCAGGGCCAGGGACTGTCAAGGATGCAGCCCGGGCAGGTGTTTCTACAGGAGAGACACCAGCGGGCAGCAGTGGGCCTCGGGTGGAGCAGGAAGGTTCTGTGGCCAAGTGGGGAAGGTTTTGGAGAGGTGTGATATAGACTGGGGGCCCTGAAAACTTGAGGGATGGATGGAGGGGTGAGGTGGACAGTACTGTTCTTGGTAAGGATAGGAGCATGGAATGAAAGCTCAAGGCTGAGAGTCAAGTTTGTTTGGCTACAGTTTGGGATGAACAAAGGGAAGAGGAAGACTGTTCTGGGCAGGATTCTTTTGATGACATGAAACAGAGCCCTACTCAAGCCAGCTCAGGTGGGGTACAGCAGGCAGGGTTTACTACCTGGCTGGAGCCACTGCAGCAGGTTACAGAACCCCCCCCCACCGCCCCCAGAAAAGAAGAAGAAGAAAAAGAAGGAGAAGGAGAAGAAGAAGAAGAGAGGAAAAGGAAAAGTTTGGGCTCTCTGGCTGTATTATACGCTGCTGGCCCATATTTATGTATATATTGGTTTATTTGAATTTTAAATGGGATTTCACTGCACAGAGGGAATCCCTCTGTGTGTCAGGTAGACCCTTTGCTAACAGGCTTCACACACACTATATTCTTAATCCTCATCTCACCCTCTCTGAAGGCTTAGACCCATTTTATAGGCACAGAGAGCTATGCAGTTTGCCCAGTTACAACTGTGAAAGGCAGAACTAAGGTTCGAAGCCAGCCTGTGTGACCCAGAGGCCACGTTCCTGACCATTGGGTCATGCTGCCTCTTGTCTGTGGTGCTCAGGGACTGAGAGGGGGCTGTCCCAGGCGGAGGAGAGGCCGTGTGGGAGGCAGACAGGTATAACTGGGTCTGGTACATGGAGACAGATTTTAGAGCCCATAGAAGGCCTCCCCTCAGTGGAGGCTGGGTCTCTAGGCCTTGCTGCCCATCAGAGAAAGCCACACTCCCAGCCATTGTCCAGGTGAGACTTCAGGGTCTTTGCCCTCAGGCCCTCAGCTCTGGGCTCTGCCCCTTAGATTCACTCCCCTTTATGATGGAGGGGTGAGCACTGACCCACACGATCTACTTAGAACTAGGTTTGTCTTCCATTGGACCACAGAGACTTTGGAATGTCGGCAGTTGAGGGGAGACGAGGCAGACCCCTGCTTTGTCCTGTGGGGGCCAACTCACGGTCAGAAACCCAGTGGCTTGGATTGAACTAGGTGCGTTGCCCTTTCAAAAACCAAATGGTGCTGCTTAAGGTCTTGACCTTAAGAAAAGACCCCAACAGATCTTTAAAATCTAAGTGGCTTCTTTTAATGAAATGGAATATCCTAAATCCCCAGGATTATGAAACTTTGCCTGTAGTATATAAATGACTCATCATTTGCTTTCTGTCTGATTGCTGAGCATTAGGGCCTCATTTCTACAAGTGCGGTGCAGAGAGTTTAATTTTAATTAGTGCAAGATACCAATTCAGAATGAAAGGAGAAATATATGAAAAAGGCTTCCCTTACCTCCCTACACCCCCACCTATCCCCAAGCCAAGCAAATTGTGCCATTTTAAAAAGGTGAATCTGGCAGGAGTAGGGGAGGAGTGAAGGCAAAATGGTGTGTGAATGAGCATGTCGTCAGAGTGGAAGACAGAGAACTGGGGGGTGAGCGGGGAGGAGCCTGGGGTGACAAGTGAGGCATTGCTGGAAGAGACAGCTATCCTATTTGCTGTTGTCTCCAGAACTTATTTGTCGAGGGAATGAACAAAATAAAAGAGAAATGCAGAGGAAGAATTATTAAGATTGTATCACAGAAGGGGAGGGAGGAGCCTGAAATGACACCCAGGTGACTGAAGTGTGAGGTAGGGTCACTTGTGAGGATGGGGAACACATGGCATGAGGAGCTATTCGGGGCCAGAGAGGTAATGAGATTGGTGATGGACATGTTAGGACTGAGGGACTGGTGGGACACCCAAGGGAACATTCCAGAAGACAGTTGTGGTTGTTGGGCTGGAATTCAGGAGGAGGCTAGGAATGGAGCTGGAGTTGTCTGAGGTGCAGACACAGAGGCCCACAGGGTAGGTAGGTAGTGGCAGGTAATGACAGAGAGAAGGAGGTTCAGGTGTCATCTGGGTGGCGCATACCCATCTCAGAGGGGCAGCCACCACTCAGCATCAACTCATTGTTGCCTAGTGGAAATACCAACCCAGTTGTATTTTGGTAGGGTAAACTTGCTCTAAAGCAACTTTAGAGAAGTTGATAATGTTTTTATTTTCTTATTGTGAAGTCTCTTGGTTTTTCACTGTAAGTTAATCCATCAGTTTAAAACTGTAAGGGCTAGTTCAGTGTTTCTCAGATTATCTGCAGTGAAGGACCAATTTTTTTGTTTATTTGGTTTGGTTTTTTTCCAGTCCATTAAGAAGCAATACTTTCAAAAATACAAAAGAAACATGGTGGCAGTGTTGAATAGCTAGAAGAGTATCTACATGCTCACTCTGATTTCATGTATCTATCTTGTTGTGGATTGTTAACAGAAAGTTGGTGGAGCAGCAATGGGCTGAGGACCACACATTGAGTAGCCATTGGTTGAGGTGGCAAAGCCATGAGATAGGATGGAGTCATGACGTGAGAACTTATTTGTGCTTGCAGAGGCAGAGAGGAGAGCACTGTGGCTAGAGTTCTGGGGAAGACCCAGAGAAGGAGAAAAAGAAAGAACTTCTATGAAACAAGGGGAGAAAAGGAAGAACATGATGTCACAGAATCTGGGGGAAGAGAATAGTATAAAATAGTATAAAAGCAGGAAAGAGGTCGATTCAGAACCCACTGGTTGGGTGGCCCACTGGGTTTGGCCACCAGAGGCTACTGGTAAATCTTATGAGAGCAGTTTTTAAGAGTAGAGAAGGCAGAGGCCTCCCTCCATGGGTTTAAGAGTATATGAGTTTGGAAAGAGAGAAAGGAAGTGGTGGCTCAGGGTAGAGGTGGAGGAAGTTTTCTTTGCTTTAACTAGGAGCTAAAAGCTACCAGTAGAGAGGAGAAAGTTAAACAAAGTCAGAGGTGAGTTAAAGGTGGAGGCAGGCCCAGGTTGGGTGAGCCCTCTGAGTTTAGGGATTGGGTCACAGGGTACGGCAGAGAGGGGCAGGTTTGGCCTGTGCAACTGGACAGACAGGGGCCTTTGCTGAGATCAAGAGGACTGTGGACCAGGGCATCACTTCTCCAGTGCAGGAGCTCAAGGCAGCCATCTGGGCTGGAGACACCAGCTGGAAAATGCTAATTGAAACCTGGTCATGGATGAAATCACTGAAAAGGAAGGGTGATGAGCCCCGGGGAATTCCAGCACCAAAGGCCATGCAGAGAAAAGAGGCAGAAAGGAAGTCACTAAGAGGTCTGAGGGAAACGGGAAGAGAGTGGGTGATGCAGGCCGAGGTTGCCTCAGCAAGGGAGAGTCTGTCAACCCTGTTGGTGCCCCAAAACTGCAAATCAGAAAGGGCCTTGGTGGTGTGGTCATGAGGTCGTTGGCCACCTCTGTGGAGACTGCTTTGGTGGCCTCTCCATTTCCAGCACGCATTTTACAAGGCCTATTCCAAAATGTCTTTGGGTTCTAATTAAAAACCACTGCCCTTTACCCCATAGAACCCATGTGTGTTCCTGTGTTCTTCCTAAGATGGTTCTGAGATTTCTGGTCTTGTGAGTTTTTTGTTTTTTGTTTTGTTTTGTTTTGTTCACTTTTAAATTTAAGATGTTCTTTCTTTCCACGGGCTTTCTGTGTTATCTTCATTGTTCTCCTTAATGTAATTTTTTATTAACCAACTGAATTTTAACACCCGACGAGGGAAATAGAACTTGCCCGTGTATGAAGCATTGCGATTCTATGTAATTTTTAGCTTTTGCAACACGTATTGCCTGAAATAATAATAATAAGCAAACTTGTAGGTTGAATCAGAAACAGAATTAACTGGGGATTCCTAAAAATGGCATTTAAATGTGCCTAGAAGAGAAAGCAGCCTGTTGCTGGCTCTATGGGCAGCCGGTGGCTGTCAGGCCTGCATTCCTTTGTGGTCTCTGCAGAGAAATTGCCCTGAAAAAAGAAATCAGAAAATATTCTAGGAGCTAGTGGAGCAGACAAAAGAGTAGAGGGAAAACAGAAAATACACCAAGAGAGATGGCAGATAGGTGCCCATGAATGCTTTGTTCTAGGGAGAAATTCAGCCTGGCTGTCAGACTTCTCAGGATGCCTTCCCACCCTCCTGGGTTGCATTTGGCATGGCGGGAGGCTAATATCTCTTCCATCTCCACTTGTGGGTAGGAGGCTGATGACACCAGGGTACACATAACTTTGCCTGAGGCCGGATGCTTGGTTGGCCGTAGGCCAGCCTGGGAGGTCCAGAAGCTGAGGAAGATGAGTGCTTCTCTAGGACACAGCTGTGGCCACACCTGAGATGTACCTTGCTCTCACAGCTATTGAAGTCGACGTCAGAAGGAGTCTGGTGATGGATGAGCTGGGATGACCACCAGGTTCTAGTTCCCAGTGCCTCCAAACCATGCTTATAGCAGACAGTAATGTTCCTTTGGGGCTGAGGGTAAAGCCAGAAGGAGCTAAAGATCTGGAGTTTCTTCCTCCTAACCCAGCGCTTCTTGGTAATGTGCCCTTCCTGCAACGCTCCTCAGCAAAAGAGGTGCTGTAGTCCATGTGTTTGGGGAACATGCATGTTGTAAATCCTCTTGGAAAGGGTCATGATGCTCCTTAAAAGAGTCAAGCTTCGGAAAAGGTCTGCAGTAAGAAACCTGCTTGCTTACTTTACCGCGGCATTTCTCAGATATAATTTAAGAACTTTCCCCTTGCTTCTCCTCTTTCCCAAACACCTGTTTCTGTACCACCAGGGACAATCCCAGGTAGTTGGCAGCAGTGGGATCAGTCGCCTCTCTTTTTACAGTGGGTTCCTAACGTCTCCCAACTGCACACAATGGCCGTCGCTCACAAGCGTGAAGGACTTCATGGCACTTTCTTGGTTCTGCTAAAACAAGTTTTTATGCCCAGACACTTGGTGTTTCCTAATCCTCCCCCAAACCTCTAATGAAGGGGAAATCTGGAGCAGGGCAATTTAAAACTCCCTCTTCTCTTTTGTTACCCTAGAAACACATGTGCTCAGCGCCTCTGTCATTCTTCTTGCTTTTTAATAACACACATGGCCATATTCTAACACATAGTCAGCAAAAACTAGGTCATTGGATTTGTTGACAGCTGCGGAATCATAGATAGCGTTTGCCCTGCTGTCTGGGTCCGTCCCCGCTTATCTGACCACGGGCCTTTAAAAGAAGCACTGGTTACTTGGGCATGTTTCCCCTTTTCTTTCTCTCCCCACCCCCACCCTGTACTCTGCCATAGTTGTTAATCAGATCTTCAAATATATTGGTTTTTCCAACTTTGATTTCTCATTCTTTTATCTCTCCCCTATAGTCGCTAATCACAAGTGGCATTTTATTCCTTAGCAGTGCTGTCCAATGGAAATAGAATTTCAGCCACCCATGTAATTTAAAATTTTATGGTAGCCTTGTTAAAAAAGTAAAAACAAGGGTGAAATTAATTTTAGTACTATATTTTATTGAACTATGTTTAGTACTATGTTTTATCAGTGTTTTATTATATATATATAAAATATATCCAGAATACTATGTTTTCAACTTGTAATGAGATAGTTCATATTTTTTTTTTTTTTGCAAACAAGATCTTTGAAATCTGGTATATATTTTATACTTGTATCACATCTCAATTTGGATGCTAACTTTCCAAGAGTTAAAGTGAAATGTCCTACAAAATAGAGTTGTGTTTAACAGAAAAAATATTTTCTACTGCTTCACTTTTTAAATTTAAGTTGAAGTTAATTAAAATTCAGTAAAACAAAAAATTCACCTCCTTAGTTGCATTAGCTACATTGTAAGTGCTTGGTAGCCACATGTTATCGTGGACCACATAGTTCTGTGGGGTTCATTTATTTAAACAGTTTTGGCTCTCCGTGTTTTCTAGTTGACACAAAATTGTGGTTATGAGTCTTGCCGGCCACAAGGAGCAAGGAGCAGTATCAGTACATGGCATATGTTGGATAAGAGAGGAAAATTTTCCTCATGGAAAGATCCAGAACACAACTTGGAGCCAACTTTACAGCCTTTTAGGAATATATTTGAAATAATTAAATTTTTGTTTATAATATTAATTATTAATTTAGCTGTACCTGCCTTTTTTAGATATATAAAATATATCCATTTGGAAATAATACTTTTCTCCCCATGTTCACATTTCACAAAACACTTTTATTCCTACTCTTTTCATGCATCTTTGTCTTCAGTGTCTTTATCGTCACCAGAATGACTTTTTGGGGCATCTAAAATAAGGTTTTAAGCTCATTTACTTTCATCCAAATTGTTTGGGGAATTCAGCGCTTTAAAAATTCACGAGTGATGCCATCACTAGAAGCTCTATCCTAAGTCAAAAAATACTCATTCATTTAACGCTAGGATAGTTGTTGTTTTTCTTATCCAGCTCAGAGGTGAATGAGAAATCTCCATAATGCAAACTTTAAAAAAAAAATCTCTCTTTTTATTAAAGATAACGCAAATACAGGAGAGTACATAAATCGTAAGTGTATAGCTCAGTGGGTTTGCACAAAATGAATGCACCTGGCTAACCAGCACCCAAGTCAAGAAATAGAACAGCCCAAAGCCCTCTTCTGGCCATTCCCGCTACTTCCCCCCACCTACTCCCCAGAGACAGCCTAATTTCTAACACCAAAGGTTAGTTTCGCCTGGTTTTGAACTTGATACAAGTGAAATCTCTCGTAAATGGCCGTTTTTGCTCAACACTCAACACTCTATATGTCCCATCAGGGTCTTCGTAGTAGTTTGTTCATTTTCATTTGTGTATAGAATTTGTACGTTGCCTTTTTAAATGCCATCTTTAAGAAGCATGCATACTGCAGCACCCAAAATGTTGTTTCATGCCATAGGAATTTTAAAAAATTTTTGTTATGTGTGTCTCCCTCCTTCTAAAAAATTAAGTCCATCAGATGACTTTAATAAAGTTCCCAAACCAGTTTTGATTAATGTGTTGTCCCTAGTAAGCATTTTGCTCTTCAAAATAAAGTGGCAGAGAGTCCTTGTTTTGTGAGAGACTTTGTAGAAGTCTGTCAGCATGTGAAGTAATTAATTCCCTCTTTCCTGAAAAAAAACATTTAGGGGGTAAAACCCAGGGTATAGCCAAGAGATGCAGCGTGTGATTATATATGGGGCTGTCTATTTCCCCTTTCAGCTTACTGTGGAGGGGGTCATCATGTTGCCGTTAGTGAATATTGGCTTAACTCTTGGCAGGGGAGATACCTTCCTCCCCCTAAGTATCTGCTTGACTGACTTCACCTCCTTCAGATCTCTGCTCAAGTTCACCTTCTCAGAGAGCCCACCCACCCTGCCCACCATTTTTAAGAGAGTACCTTATGCCTTGCCACTCCCCAGCCTACTGATTCCCTTTTCTCTGTTTCTCTCATCTGTGGCTCTTTTTGCCTCCTAGACATGCTTTACTATTTTCACTTAGTTATTATGTTTATTGTTTCTTGTCCCTTGTTTCCATACCAAGAAGAGTGTAGGTCATACCGCAGATGCTCGGTGAATATTTATGGAATGAAAGAGCGAGAGCCGGTGGGTTTCTGAGGCTTGAGCGGTGTCAGAATTGCGTAGACAGATGCTTTCAGAGGAATGTAGTGAAGATAAAGGAGACAGACGTTCATACGTTTTCTTTCTTCCTGTAACTCGCGGTAGCTTTTTCCAGTGTTCAGGGTGTTTGGAACCTGTTGAGTAAACCCTTTCTGGAAGTGATTTGTGAAGGTCCTCGTGTCACCCGTTTCTACTTCATGCTTCTCGGCAGACACGTTTACAAATATGGAAATTGCTGTTATCACCAGAAGAGGTTCCAAAGTGGCATGCATGCGCATATATGTATATATACATATGTATATATATGCATCTTTCTTTATGAGATGGAACATGTTTTGAGCGCTAATTATGCACCGTCAGTGAACACATGTCGGGTCCACAGCACAGGTTGAACTTCCCCGTCTGCGTTGTTCAGAGGTGCCGAACATCCCCACTCGGTGCGACCTCCTGTCTGCCAGATTTGTGGGGGATCCAGCACAGACAATGAATGTGGGAATTTGGACCAACCCCACGGCATGCAGAGGGTGGGGTGTCTCCTCTGAGAAATGGAGTTTATCCTGCCAAGCAGTTAGGCTGCCTGTTCTATCTTCCCTAGAAACTGGAAGGTTTCACTTTGATTGCTTGAGATTATGTGGAATCTTTTCTGAGGGTTTTTGAGAGACAGTGTGACGGGATTACCACCCATGTAAGGTTTAACCCTTTCTGCCTTGGGGGAGAATTCCCACTCAGAGAGCCAGTGGCATTGCGATCAGTCAGCCGTGTTGAACAGGGCTTGGGGGGAGGGGTGGGGGAAAGCACTTGGACACGGAGTGCTCATTTACTGAAATTGACTTGCCTCCTCAAGGAGAACCCTGGAAATTCAAAAGCCCGATTCCAGAATTTTCTCCTGATTCCGGTAAAGGAAACCTGCTACTTAACTAATAACAGTCACTTACACAAGGCACATCACTTTTTTGAATTCTTTGTTTTCTTCCCTGTAAAATGAGGCCTTTGCTCATTGGTAATCTCTAATAGTTTGTGATTCTGTGGTCAGTCCGGCTTTGGAATGATTTCTCCCTCATCAAAGAGGTTTATTTGACTAATTTATGGTTTATAATGGTGGCATGCTGAATTTGAGTGCCAGACGGGCTCACTGTAGTATTCCCTGGGCTCTCCATCCAGTAAATCAAAGTTTGTTGAGTGATAACTGTTTTTGTCTTCCCCCCCTTAACTAACAACTGTGACTGGAATTTAATATAAGGGCTATTACTTTTGCACATTTTTTCCTTTTTTTTTTTAAGGTTAGAAGTCAACGTTGCCGTCTGAGTGAGACTCCAGCTGAAAAAAAACATGTTGTGAGGAAAATCGAAACTTTAAATGATTCACTTGTTGGATCACTTCTGACTTAAGTGTTTACGGGACTAAAAACTAAGATAGATTATCATGATGTGGGTGGTGCTGTAATCTGTAAAAGTAACACAATATATGCATGTTTGGACAAAAGGCCCCAGTACTCTAATAACCAGTTATTATACATCTAGCCTAAGCAGTCAGAGAAAATGGATCAAACCAAGGTTTCCCATCTAATTAATTACTTCCCAGTCTATATCTTCATTCTGTTAGCCTTACAGCAGCCTTCCTACATATTGAAAAGGTAGCTGGGGAGGATGGGTAGTAGACATGTAATCTGATGGGATATTAGGGATGTTATTGTTTGGGGTAGTAGTGGTATTATTGGTGGGGGTGAGAGGGATGGTATATTGGTGGGGGTAGTGGGGAATCTATTTTTTTCCCCCGGCTTTATTGAGATAAAAATGACAAATAACACTGTGTAAATTTAAGGTGTACATGATGATTCAACATACCTACATATTGTGAAGTCGTTGCCACATTAAGGTTAATTAACACATCCATAGTTACTTTTTTTAGTGGTGTGAACATTAACATCTATTCTCTTAGCAAATTTCAATTATACAATATGTATTGTTAACAATAGTCATCATGGCGTGCATTGCATTCCCAGAATGTATTAATCTTATAACCCTAAATCTGTACTCTTTGACCCCCACCTCCCTGTTTCTCCTGCCCCACCCCCAGCCCCTGGTAACCACCATTCTACTCTGTTTCTGTGAGTTTGACTTATTTAGATTTCATGTATAAGTTATACAGTATTGGTCTTCTTCTGCCTGACTTATTTCACTTAACATCATGCCCTCGAGGTCCTGATCCATGTTGTTGCAAATGGTAGGATTTACTTCTTGTTAATGGTTGAGCAACAGTCCATCATTTACATGTATCACATTTTTTTTAAATAGGGATGTTATTGGCGGCAGAGATAGGGATGTTATTGGTGGAGGCAGTAAGATGTGGGGTGATAAGGGTATTATTGAGCAGAAGGCAAAGAAGTTTTTATAAAGAAAGCATCTTCAGAGAGAAAAAGGTTGGGGTATGGAGAACACAGGGAGTGGAAGTCAAAAGAAAATACCTGAAAAGATGGGAAAACTTTAAAAGAAAATGTTTAAATATATTCCTGGTAGAAAGAAAGTTAGCTTTTGATGGAACTCATTATCATTCAGTTGGTGTAGAAACTTTATTTCAATGACTTCCCATTTTGAATGAGAGATGTAGCTGCTACTCTGTCTACCTTCTGGGACGCTCCCCAGAAGGCAATGGAAGATTCTCTTTATGACACCTGAAGAATAACACAGAAGGATTTTTTTCCCCTAAGCCTCACGCTTAGCAGAGGTCTCTACAACCCCTTCTCACTCTGACAGTGCCTGGGAATGTGGGCATTATTCTGTGTCACTCTTGAATAGTAAAACATCATCATGCATTCACATTCTGCACATTTGTAACTTGCGATAAACAAGAACTGAGCTCGTGTTTATCTACAGGTTTGCTCAGCCAATTAATAATGTAAGGCACACCACAGGGACCAGGCTCACCTCCGAGTACCTGCTAGTTCCAGCAGTTTGGAGACATCATCACAAACTGCGAAGCTAATTACAAACTCTTCTTACCTTTCGATTAAAGCGTATCCCTCAAGGCCCACTCCTTGGAAGTATTCATGTTATCCTTGTTTACATTTCTGTATATTTGAGAGTGCTGCTAACTGCATCCTTTATAAAGGATGTGGATTTGACTTTAAGAAATTACTAGAGTCTGGTATCTTCCCATGGGTATGAGTTAGTGAGCCTTGCTGTATTTTAAGAGGATGTCTATTGCTGTGTAATGACTATCCTAAACAACAACAGTCTTTTATTTTGCTCACAAATCTACAACTTGGGCAGGATTCGGCAGAGGTAACTAATCTTTGTTCCACGTGGTCTGAACTGGGGCAGCTTCACGTGGCTGGGCGGATCCACTTTCAATATGGCACACTCACGTGACTGACAAGTTGTTGCTGGCTACAGGCCTCTCCACAGACTCGGGGGCTTCCTCAAAACATGACGGCTGGGTCCTAAGAACAAGCATCCCAAGAGCACAAGGTGGACATTCATGGAACTTTTATACCAGGCCTCAGAAGTTATATAGCACCCTTTTTACCTTACTCATTGGTCAAAACCATCACAGCAGCCCACACTGGTTCAAGTAGAGGGACATAGACTCTGCTTCTTGGTGGGGGAGTGGTACGGTCCTAGCAGACCATTTAGAATGTGAAATCCAGTTGTGGCCATCTTTGGAACATACAGTCTGCCACATACATGAATTTGAACATGCTATGTTCATTTACAGTTCATTCTACTGGGAGAGAACTCTGAGACCATGCTAAGGCAAATATGGAATACATAAAAAATAAAAAAAGGCGAATTGAGTATCGAATATAAGGGCTATTGGACATTGAAAATAATCTTTAAGTGTAATTCTCAATAGTCGTGAATGCAAAACCCTGCCCCCCCAAAATAAATCCTATTTGTTACTCAAAGAGATCACATACCTTCATGAGGTCTGAAACTCCCTCAAATCATTTCCATCTTCCCAAAGAACTGTCTGGAGTTCTCCAGGGTATTTACAAAGGAACAATAAAACATTCATTTCTTTAGCACATTGTAATGAGAACCATCCCCAAGTACTTAGTTTAACTGCTCTGTTTACCATGGGCGTTTCAAATGCCATTAGGACCGTGTTATATTTTTGTTGGTCTGAAGTCATGGGAATAGAAAAGGTTTTTTTGTTTTGTTTTGTTTTGTTTTTAAACCAAGAGGTAAAACCAGGATAGCACTGGTCCAACGATACCATTTCAACATTTCGTTAAAGTGCCTTTCATCAGTGTTTTGGAGGCCTGTATAAATCAGGGAATGGTGGTGGGGGGGATCACAAATACTGGATGTTAAAGCAGCATGGTGTGAAGGGAAACATCTGCTCTTGGTTAAAGTTCTTTAAACTTACGTTCTTTTGCCTCAATCATTTAACTGTGGTGCTGAGATTTGAGTTCCATCAAGACTCTAAAACTGGTTTTCCAGAACATTCTCAGGACTCTTAATAAGCCCTTAAGGTTCTTTGCTCCACGCCTGTAATTCCAGGGTCTCTGGTATTAACCAAAGTATAAAAACTAGGGTTGTCAACCTCAGCAGCTCCAGGATTCTGAATTCTAGCTGTTTTGTTTCATTTTAAGGAAATGCATGGTCTTGTGTTAGGTAGTTCCTTTAAGAAAGAAGGCCCCAAGGAATGCCCAGTTATGGGGCATTTTTTACCTTGATAAGAAGTACTGATATGAACAAATTGTTTATTGCTGTATATTTTCTTTTGCCTAAGGGGAAGATTGACCTGGTTTGTTAAGAGATGGACTAGAAACCCAAGGGACTACAAATTATTTTAACAGTTGGCTTTCTTAAGATGTACCCCTGGACCTGCAGCCCCTTAATTTTTCTAGGCTTCAGGTTTTTTTCACTGTTAAAGTGAGATGAGTAGCAAATGATGTGCAGATTTTCAAAATCTCAATTGTTATTTGCAAAACATTATTGGCCCCAGATGGATCGTTCCTGAAATCGTAGAGTCATAGACCTATTCCACTTAGAAGTAACCTCAGATGCTGCAAATTTCATCTGTTTCCTATTCTTCCCTTTAATAGACATTTATTGAGGACTTACAAGGTACCAACAACTGTTTCAGATACTGGAGACATTGTAGGGAACAAAATAGACAACATTCCTGACTTCACAGAGTTCTCATTCAACTGGGAAAGATAAAGGTTAATAAGGAAACAGGTGGAAGTAAGTGATATGATGAAAATTAAGGAAAGAGATATGTTGAAGCGTGACCAGGTGACCATTTTTAGACTGGGATTTCAGGTAGGGCCATAAATGGGGAGAGAGGACCCTGGTAAGCAAGAAGAAACCAGTCATGGGGGGTTTGGGTGAAACAGCCTCCCAAACAGAGGGATCTGCTTAGACCATGAAGGGAACGAACTTTGAATGGTAAAAGAACAAAGGCTCTTCAAGGAGGAGGGGCGTGAACAAGGTGTGGGGGATGCCCCCTAGGGGGAGAACAGGAGCGCTGGCTAGGGGTGGATGGAGGGATCACAGGTCAGCCCAGGGTCTACTCATGGTCTAGATGGACGATGTTGAGCCTTCCTTGTTGTGACCCTGAGTTGATGGGATGGATCTGACATGGTGGGAGGGGCCAGGCAAAGAAAGCCAAAGGTGTAATAGCAGGAGAGTGATGGAAGAAGCAGACCACATATTGGGCAGGGAAGGATGAGAGAGAGCAGTCATGGGAGTCTGTTTTAAAGCACCTTTCTGGGTCTTCACTGCTGGTCGTGTTTAACTAGGTGGCCATATGCCTCAGTCTCCTTAGACCCTGTCATTACAGCATTATTATTAATAGTTCTACCTTTTGCTTTCAAAATGTCCTTGTTTGGGTGATTACCAATGGTTTAAGACTCCTGTGGTGTCTGGCCTTTTAGTCAACAGACTGTTGTCTCTACTTCTGGTCTCCCATCTACCTCTCACTCACATCCTTCCCAGGCAAGCGTAGCTCTTATGACCTTTCTCACAAGCTCTGCAGTGACTCCCAGGCCTTCAACCACTCTTTTTGCCTCCTGTCTGCTCACTTCTATTACTACCACCCCCCACCTCAATTCATACCATCCTGTGGACAGATAAATTTTCCTCAGGAGAAACCTGATTGTTTGACTGCTGCTCTGACCCCATGATGGCACCTCATTGCTTACAGAGTAAAAAGTCCAGACTCTAAAGATTCAACAGTCTTCATGATCTAGCCCTGGTATTTCATAATACGGGTTAGAGTATAGGATAGAGTATAGACAATATAATGCTGACCAGTATAATAGGTAGGAATATGGAGTCTGGAACCAAACTGCCTAGGTTTGAATCCTACTTGCCATTTACTGGCTGTGTGCCCTTGGGCAAGCTGTGCAACCTCTCTGTGCCTCAGTTTTCTGATCTGTAACATGGTTATCCCCATCCCCCCCAAAAGAAAATCTACTATTACTGTTATTAATGGATTAAACGAGTTAACCTCTATCTGGCCCTTAAAATAGTCTGCAGCACATAGTGAGTGTCCAATAAATATAAGCTTTTGTGATTATGGATTTTCTGTGCAGGCATACTGAGCATTTGTTCTCCTCTACGTAACTTATGACACTTTCTTACCTCTTCATGTTGCTAACCTTTGTTTCAGTAATCCAGCCAGAAGACTTCCATGGGAGCCACCCAGCTCTACCCTGGCCAGAGCTGACTGGCCCAGAAGTGGACACCTCATCTGAGCTGGGCCAATCAGAGCCCTTCTCTGGGATCTTTTGCAGTGTGTAACCAGGAAGTTTGGGCATTCTATCTCCAGTGGCTAGGCTGAGTTTTCTGTAAGCAGAAAACTCGGAAGTTGGCAATGATCCTATTTCCTGCCACATGGAGAAAATTTGTCCTAAATAAGAAAGAAGGATGATGCTAACAAAGAAAAGTAGGGGCAAAACTTGGAGAAAGTTTCCTGACTGTGCTGAAGACACTGGCTCTAGGTCTTCCGTAGGTCCAGCTCTGGCCCTTCCCTACTGTCCACTTGGCTGCTACGTGAGGTACCACTGAGTCATTCCTCACATATTGGCCTTTCTTTGTTTACCTCCCCTTTGCATCTTTGATTGAGACTTTTGACAGGTTGGGGTCTTCTAGTGGGTTGGTTTTCAGGTGGCACCAATAGCTAATTGAAGATCTTTGAGGAATAGGAGTTAAACAGCACACCCTCTCCGTTCTACTGATTTATAACTCCCACGCACTACACTTTTAATGAATTATGAAATTATAGGTACACTCTGAATTAAAGAACTAAGTCAGTTAACACAGATAATGAGGACCAATAAAACTCCTTTTGTCAGAAATGCCGGCTCTGAAGAGAGTTACCAAAGGATGGATCTGTTCTCTACTGTCACCAGGATGCTGGGTTCCACCTCTTCCTTTTGTTTTTTAAGGAGTTTGTAGTTTTCCAAGTTCTTTCAGCATTTTCTGAGCTCCCCATCAAGTCACCTGTAGTAGCAGAGGAGAATAAAGCAGTATCTCTTCCCTGCAATCCCAGCCCCACCAGGGATTTAAGGGCAAGCCGTGGCCCTTCAAACTGAGCAATAGACAGTTTGAGAAGGATTGACCATGTTAATTCTTCAGAGTCTCTAAGTTACCCCTTGGATCAAATTAAACTGAGAGCGCAGGGATGCCTGTTTGGCTCACTATTGCGTCCCCTGCTCCTAGTGCCTAGCACATAGTAAGGTACTGAGGTATGGAATGAATGAATGGGTATTTTTTTTTTCTTATAGACAGTATATAGTCGGGTCTTGATTTTTTTTTCTTTTTATTAACATATAATGTATTATTTGTTCGGGGGTACAGGTCTGTGATTCATCAGTCTTGTGTAATTCACAGCGCTCACCATAGCACATTCCCTCCCCAATGTCCATCACCCAGCCACCCATCCCTCCCACCCCCTCCACTCCAGCAAACCTCAGTCTGTTTCCTGAGATTAAGAGTCTCTTATGGTTTGTCTCCCTCTCTGGTTTCATCTTGTTTTATTTTTATCACCTTCCCCTATGATCCTCTGCCTTGTTTCTCAAATTCTACATATCAGTAAGATCATATGATAATTGTCTTACTCTGACTGACTTATTTCGCTTAGCATAATACCCTCTAGTTCCATCCACATAGTTGCAAATGGCAAGATTTCTTTTTTCATGGCTGCATAATATTCCATTGTGTGTGTGTGTGTGTGTGTGTGTATCACATATATATCACATCTTCTTTATCCATTCATCTGTTGATGGACATCTAGGCTCTTTCCGTAGTTTGGCTATTGTGGACATTGCTGCTATAAACATTGGGGTTCACGTGCCCCTTCGGATCACTACATCTGTATCTTTGGGGTAAATACCCAGTAGAGCAATTGCTGGATCATATGGTAGCTCTATTTTCAGCTTTTTAAGGAACCTCCATATTATTTTCCAGAGCGGCTGCACAAGCTTGCATTCCCACCAACAGTGTAGGAGGGTTCCCCTTTCTCTGCATCCTCGCCAACATCTGTCGTTTCCTGACTTGTTAATTTTAGCCATTCTGACTGGTGTGAGGAAGTATCTCTTTGTGGTTTTGATTTGGATTTCCCTGATGCCGAGCGATGTTGAGCACTTTTTCATGTGTCTGTTGGCCATTTGGATGTCTTCTTTGGAAAAATGTCTGTTCATGTCTTCTGCCCATTTCTTGATTGGATTCTTTGTTCTTTGGGTGTTGAGTTTGATAAGTTCTTTATAGATTTTGGATACTAGCCCTTTATCTGATACGTCATTTGCAAATATCTTCTCCCATTCTGTCGGTTGTCTTTTGGTTTTGTTGACTGTTTCTTTTGCTGTGCAAAAGCTTTTTATCTTGATGAAGTCCCAAGAGTTCATTTTTGCCCTTGCTTCCCTTGCCTTTTGGCGATGGAAGAAGTTGCTTCGGCTGAGGTCAAAGAGGTTGCTGCCTGTGTTCTCCTTTAGGATGTTGATGGACTCCTGTCTCACATTGAGGTCTTTCAACCATTTGGAGTCTATTTTTGTGTGTGGTGTAAGGAAATGGTCCCGTTTCATTCTTCTGCATGTGGCTGTCCAATTTTCCCACCACCATTTGTTGAAGAGACTGTCTTTTTTCCATTGGACATTCTTTCCTGCTTTGTCAAAGATGAGTTGACCGTAGAGTTGAGGGTCCATTTCTGGGCTCTCTGTTCTGTTCCATTGATCTATATGCCTGTTTTTGTGCCAGTACCGTACTGTCTTGATGATTATAGCTTTGCAGAGATCTTGAAGTTCAGAAAATTGTGATGCCACCAGCTTTGCTTTTCTTTTTCAAATTTCCTCTGGCTATTCGTGGTCTTTTCTGGTTCCATACAAATTTTAGGATTATTTGTTCCATTTCTTTGAAAAAAGTTGATGGTAATTTGATAGGGATTGCATTAAATGTTTAGATTGCTCTAAGTAGCATAGACATTTTCATAATATTTGTTCTTCCAATCCATGAGCATGGAATGTTTTTCCATTTCTTTGTGTCTTCCTCAATTTCTTTCATGAGTATTCTGTAGTTTTCTGAGTACAGATTCTTTCCCTCTTTGGTTAGATTTATTCTTAGATACCTTATGGTTTTGGGTGCAATTGTAAATTGGATCGATTCCTTAATTTCTCTTTCTTCTGTCTTGTTGTTGGTATATAGAAATGCAACTGATTTCTGTGCATTGATTTTTATATCCTACCTCTTTACTAAATTCCTGTATGAGTTGTAGCAGTTCTGGGTGGAGTATTTTGGGTTTTCCACATAAAGTATCCTATCATCTGCAAAGTGTGAGAGTTTGACTTCTTTGCCGATTTGAATGCCTTTATTTCTTGTTATTGTCTGATTGCTGAGGCTAGGACCTCTTGTACTATGTTGAATAGTAGTGGTGATAGTGGACATCCCTGCCATGTCCCTGACCTTAGGCGGAAAGCTCTCAGTTTTTCCATGAATGGGTATTATTAACCTCATTTTATAAATGAGGGAACTGAAGTTCAGATAGATCCTCTGGCTTAACCAGTCACATCGCTAGTGAGTGGCAGACTTGGATCTGAAGCTGTAGGTCTCAGATTCCTTGTCCAGAGCTCATTCTAAGACCTCCCCCTCCCAGTCATTAAAGGAGAAAACCACAATACCAGCAGATTTATATGATAATGGCGCTAAACTCCCAGCAGTGCTTAGTAAAGGTTTCAATTCCTAAAGCTAAATGTTAACAGATAAGAATACTAAGGGCATTGGGCGCCTGGGTGGCTCAGTTGTTAAGCATCTGCCTTCGGCTCAGGTCATGATCCCAGGGTCCTGGGATCGAGCCCGGCATCGGGCTGCCTGCTCCATGGGAAGCCTGCTTCTCCCTCTCCCACTCCCCTGCTTGTGTTCCCTCTCTCACTGTGTCTCTCTCTGTCAAATAAATAAATAAATAAATCTTAAAAAAAAAAAATACTAAGGGCATTTTCAGACTTGAGCTAAAATCCGTGTTATTTTTGAACCGTTCTTTTCAGAAAGCTGTACAAGAGTTTAGGTGACAAAAGATGAGAAGGGTTGTGTGCATATGATAAAATATTCACCGTAAAGACTCATGTGTAACCATGGAACTCAGAACAGCATTTTTGTGCCTGTTCTTGACATAAGTGCATGCCTCTCTAGGTTCCCTTTATATTTCATAAATCCCTGAAGACATTAAAATGTCAGCTGTCACAGAATGGTGGCCCATGAGTTATGGGGGAGGGTCAAAGTGGGCAGCGGTCTGGTGTAGGGTAAATGTGTGTGTGTGTGTGTGTGTGTGTGTGTGTGTGTGAGAGAGAGTCTTAGTCTTTTCCCTATGTTTTATGCCTCTGAAGTCATTGCTGAAAACTCTGTTTCTATTATTCAGTATTTTAGATAATTTATTATGCTCATAATAATATTTATTATTACATGATAATAGAAATACTCTGTATCTTCACTGTCCAGTAATATGGTCACTAGCCACAAGTGGCTATTGGACACTTGAAATGTGACTAGTGTGCCTGAGGAACTGAACTTTTCATTTAATTTTATTTGAATTAATTTAAATTTAGTCACACCTGGCTAATAGCTGCCATATTGGACGGCTCAGCTCTATATCTTTTAAAAGTCTGTGAGTTTCTGACTTCCAGCATCAATGAGCTAATGAGTTATGAGAATTCCATTGAGTTCATCATAGAGTTAGAAACTGCCTATAACTTGCAGACCTTAACTCTACCAGTTAAGGATTTACCTTCCCTCACCTCAAAATGTGGTGGGGCAATTTCCTTTACCTGGACAATAGTGGCCACTGGTAACCTTCTTGCCATACTTCAGCCTCTCCGCCGGGACCTTGAATCAATGGCAGATTAAGTCCTAGTGGTCTTGTTTCTATTTAGGGCACACGCTCTCTCCCTGCCTTTTGGGAGCTCCTGGCCATCTCTTCATTTCACACCAAGTCAGGTTTCGAGTTAGAGTCCTTTATCAGTCTGCCCTGTGCTCCTATACCCCTCCTTCCCTTTCCCTGTTTTCCTACTATATTAGTCAGAATTCTCTGGAGAAACAGACCTAATGGGATTGTCTATCTATTGATTGATGTATCTGTAGAGAGAGATACTGAGATTGAAAGTGATTGGTTTTAAGGATTGTGGGAACTGGCAAGTCCCAAACCTGCAGAGCTGTCTGGCCAGCTCGAGGCTCAGGTAAGTGTGATGCTGCAGTCTTGAGTCTGAAGGTTGTAAACTCAGGCAGATTTTCTAGGTTGTTGTCTACAAGCAGAATTCCTCTTCGGGAAAAACTCAGTCTTTGCTCTTAAGGCCTTCCACTGATTGAGGGAGGCCCATCCACACTATGGAGGGCAATCTGCTTTACTCAAAGTCAGTTAATTAAGATGTTAATCACATCTTTAAAATATCTCTATAGAAGCATCTAGACTAGTGTTGACCAAGCAACTGGTTGCTATAGTTTAGCCATTTGACACATAAAATTAACCACAACACCTTTTTCACTAGATTCTGACAAAATGGTCTCTGACTGACTCTGACACTTCATGCATGCCATCTAGTATGGCCTGTGGGCACTCCGGTTCCTACTGACCCGTCAGCAGGAGCCTGTTCTCCTTTCTTCATGTTACAGATAGCTTTCATTTCTACAAAATCCAACCCATGTTCCATTTCTCTGTAACTGGTTTCACCCTGACTGATACATGTCCTCTAAAACATAAACCCATGTACTAGACAGAGTGCAGGTATCCCCCACTTTTCGAGAGTTCATGTTATGCCATGTCTCTTTTGCAAAAACCTACCTTTGTACCTGTTTTCACCAAGTGGAAGAAATCCAATGAGGATTTTTGCTTTTATGAAAAACGGCAAAAAGCAAAACTACTTTGTTTTGCAGTAAACCATCATAGAGGCGGGGCGCCTGGGTGGCTCAGTTGGTTAAGCGACTGCCTTCGGCTCAGGTCATGATCCTGGAGTCCCTGGATCGAGTCCCGCATCGGGCTCCCTGCTCGGCAGGGAGTCTGCTTCTCCCTCTGACCCTCCCCCCTCTCATGTGCTTTCTCTCATTCTCTCTCTCTCTCAAATAAATAAATAAATAAATCTTAAAAAAAAAAAAGTTATTATAAAACCATCATAGAGGCAACATGTACCCCAGACAGTAACAGTGGCCCCACCAGTCTCCTTCCCCAGAAGCTACACTCGCATCTCAGCCTCCAGCCTCCATAACTTTGAGCTATGTCTGTGAGCATCTGTGCTTTATCTCCATTTATTTTGTGCATCTATTAGCGAAATGTGTCCTAAGGTATCAGAATAGCTTAAGAGAGGTTATTTTTTGGGGTCTGGGACTGCTCAAAATTTTTTTCCATGGAAATTAATGGTAATTGCTTCTTCACTTTATGCCGTTTTGGCTGACAAAAATTTTCATAGAAGCACACTATTTTCAGATAGTAGGGAAAACCTGTGTATATTTGAACTTTAGCAGCAGGTATCCATTTTGAAAGCAGAGTAGACAATACAGCTTAGATTTTCTGGGACTAGTCCAAGGTCATGTTGTTATTTTTCATGAAAGTGATTCTTTAAATATATAACCAGGGACATCAGTGTGGCTCAGTTGGTTAAGCAGCTGCCTTTGGCTCAGGTCATGATCTCGGGGTCCTAATCGAGCCCCATGTGGGGCTCCCTGCTCAGCAGGGAGTCTGCTTCTCCCTCTCTCTCTGCTCCTCTGCCCCCCGGCTCATGATCTCTCTCTCTCTCTCTCTCAAATAAATAAAATCTTTTAAAAATATGTGTAACCAAAGAAGCTCTAATTTTTTATAACGAGTTGAGACTTTTCATAAAAATAAATTTTTTAAAAAGAAAAAAATCTTTTTCACATCATAATCTCTGATTTTAGGTTGGGAAAATAGAGTTACTATGAAATTTGTGCTTATTCATTACAGAGCAGTTGGGTGAAGTCTTGGATCAGTTGAAAATGGTCTTATTTCGTTTTTGCTGCCTAAACCAGTAGTATACTCCTGTAAGTGTCAGGGGTGTGGTGGTTCTTAAATGCAGCAGAAATAAGAAGGCGGGTGCAGGTGTATTTCAGTTTACACTGGTATCAAACTGAGCATCTCGGCACAGGTCAGATTACATAAAGTAGAAAGAGTGGTACAGTTGAAGGAGCATTGGGTTGGATTTAGGATACTGAGCTGAATCTGGACTTTGCCTTGTGATTAGCCCTGGGTAGTTCAACAAGTCACATAACTGTCCCAGAGCCAGTTTCCTCTTCCATTAGGTATTATTTGGGGCATAAGATCATGCATTTTAATAAAAGTTCTTTCTGGAAGAGTTGTACAATGTTGACAGTTACTGTTTTAATAATCACAGTTGTTAGAGAAATTGTGCCCGTCTGCAGGGAATTCCATAACGAGGTGACTTGGGTGTTCATGATTTGGTCTTCTGTATTGATTTGACTCCATGCTCATGAAGACCTGGTGTAGCTTGGAGGAATGGCAGTGTCCAGCAGCAGAGAATGAGGCCTGAGGTAAATTGATTTTAGATGTATGGAGAATGGAGGAGGGATTCCAGAAACACTGGGGGATAAATCTGGCAGGGTGTGGTGAGCAGATAACACAGGGTTAGAGAAAAGCAAGAGCTAAGGAAGACATTTGTGGCTCCAGTTTGAGAGATGAGGGTGGTGGTGGACCCAACAGCTATGATCATCGGTTGTGTAGGTGTGAACTCCAGAGGAAAGTCACAGTTGGGGAGTCCAGATTTGGGAATAATTGACACATGACTAGTGGCTAAACCCAAGTGAGTAGAGGAGGTCACCACAGGGAGTATAGGGTGAGGAGAGGTGAGGAGAGGTGGCTGAGGGTGAACCCCGACAAATGGCAGCTGGTGCCCCGCATTAGTACGCTCAGGAGATTTGCTCAATAAAGGCTGTGAATGAACAAATGAATGAATGAGTGAATGAGAAACAAACAAGGATCCATTTAACAAAAACAGTCAAATGACCTTAAGAGAGAAAAAGAGAAAGTGCTGTACTAGAGTTAGAAGAGTCAAAGCCCTTAAGGGTCTAGCCAAATATTGATCTTTATAAAATCTAAATGCGGTTCCTCTGGTTAAAAAGGACTACTCCCCCTTTCTGGTAAACAATTTGGCAGCCTGTATCAAGCCTCTGAAAAGTTAATATCTCTTGACCCATTAATTCCTCTTCCAGGAATCCACCCAAAGGAAGTAAGCAGAACTGCAAAGATTTATGCATATTTGCATACATTTCATATTCCTGAGACATGAGTTTCTCTGGAAGGCTTGGGATGGAGGTGGGAGGGAGGCATTTAACTTTGGCATCTTTTTAAAAGTTTTGATATTGTATAGTAGTATGGTGCAGGATACAAAATTCTCATTAGTGTTTAAGATAAAAGATGAGCATTCAAAGAAATCTTGTGCTTTGCCCTCAGACCTCCATGCTCTGCTCTTGGAGTTACTACAGTGGGAAAGTTGAAGAATATGCTGGCCTGCAGGGTGAAGTCACAGCCTTTGTTGGCATGCCATTCAATGACATCCACGATATGGCCCTTCTGATTTCCAGTCCCCACCCCCCACTCCTGGCTTCTCTTGCAATGATCCAGATATATTCGTGTATAGAAGTTACTTCAGTACATCAGGCTGTTGCATACCATCAAGTTTTGCCCATGATGATCCTTCTTTCTCTTTACCTGCATTGCCCTTTCTTTCACCTATCTGGCGAACTCCTATTCATCCTTCAAAACCTCCTGCAGATTTGGTCCCTAAATAGGTTTTGCCTAGCACAGTATTTTGGAAAAAAAAATTGAATTTGACTGTCTAAGGTGAAGCATACACACTCCAATTCTGTCACACTCCTCACCTCTTCCTGTTGTATTACATTATTTCATTTGTTACAGTCCTGACCTGTCAGAAACTTTTCAGCCTCCCCTTCAGGCAGAAATAATCACTGTCATTTCTATGCCTTTATATCCATTACTATATTTATCATTCTCTATGAGAACTTTGTGGAGTATTTACTTTTTTCAATTTTAAAAGTAATATGCATACTCATTAGATAAATTTTGAAAAATTACACACGAATAGAAATATTACATAGTTGTCATGATATTGTGTCTATAAAGTTTAGAATCTTGGTTTTTTTAATATAACATTATAAAAATAAGCATTTTTGTGCCATGTTGGTATAATTGTTTTTAAAGTTTGTTTATAATAATTGGCTGAATATTCTTGAGAGTTGGGATTCCTATTTTGTACCCACAGCACCTAAGTACAATGTTAGTCTGGGCCAGTGTAGGAACTTAATACAGTGTGTTGAATTCGGGAGCTGAAAAATTCAGCAGTCTCCACCCCTACCTTTAAGGAGGTCATTCTGGGAGAGGAGACATACATATTCACTCATTGTTTAGTGTATTCATTCATTCCACAGATACTTACTCTATGTCAGACATCGTTCTCGCACTAGGGACACAGCAGTGCACAAAACTCTTCCTGTGTGAAATGTGTATTCTAGAATACTGATTCCCAAATTTGGGGTGCATTGGAATCACCTGAAGCCTTGCTAAAACATAAGTCTCTGGGCCCTACCCTCATGTCATGATCGTGATATGATCCAGAAATATACTGTGCTAGGCAAAAACCTATTTGGGGACCAAATCTGAAGGAGGTTTTGATTCAGGGTTTCTGAGTCAGTGAGGCCTGAGAATTTGCATTTTTAACAAGCTCCCAGGTGAGGCTGAGCTGATGTGCTAATATGGGACCCCACTCTGGGAACCCCTGGCATAGAGGATAAGTTTGAGGTATAGTAGCTCCAAGGAAGATGGTTGTCCAGTTAGTTGTGGGAGAAGGGCACATGTCTGATTCCAGTTTCAAGTCCCAGTAAAGAAGGAGAGGACTGGGATAATACCCTGTGTCCAGAGTCCTCATCTCCTTACTCTGGATGACTGTCAGCAGTCTCTGCAGGATCACGGAAGCCTGGGATCGATAAGGAGAGGGGGTAGAGCAACAGTGACGGTCAGGAGTACCTTCTCTCCTTCCCCACCCCTGCCAAATATAACGTCTAATCTTCAGAGCAACTGCAAGAGAAGTATGATTCCCCCACCCCATTTTATGGGTGAGAAAACTGAGGCCTAGAAAGTTACATAATATACTCTGGTTCCAGAGTCTCACACCTGGAGCTCCAAGCCAGGCCTTTTCTGCCTTCAAACCCCATAACTCAGGTTGAGACTGGCCTATTGTCGAGCCCTCGGTGGGACCAGCTTTTAAAAATGCTTCAGTAGTCAGAGGCGTCTTGTCTGTGGTGAGACACGCATAGCAGGGGCTGGTTGCAAGTGGGCCAGGTGCTGACAGTGTTGCGGTTGAGGAAGGAGAGAGCCACACTGGAGTGTAGGGGCCTGACAACTGAAACAGAGGTCTGCAGCTTGCGGGGAGAGAGCTCACTGTCCTTCCTGTAGGAGCTACATCTGGAAATTATTAATAGTATTTTCTCACATATGAAAATTTGTGGCCGTTAGGTTTCGTTCACTTTTACTACAGGTTTAGTGCCTTGAGAATTTGCATAACGTGTGCAAAACTTTAAAAAGCCCATTTCCAAACCCCTTCTGAAGAAGCGTAGGCAAGTCAGGTGTGAAATAATTCACAGATTTAGGGTGCCTGGGTGCCTCAGTTGGTTTAAGTGACTGCCTTTGGCTCAGGTCATGATCCTGGAGTCCCTGGATCGAGTCCCGCATCGGGCTCCCTGCTCGGCGGGGAGTCTGCTTCTCCTTCCTGACCCTCCCCCCTCTCATGTGCTCGCTATCTCTCATTCTCTCTCTCTCTCAAATAAATAAATAAAATCTTTTTAAAAATTTTCAAAAAAATTCACAGATTTAGAAATTTTAAGATGAGAAAAAAGCCACCTCCGTCCCCTGCGGTGGGCATGGGAGGAGTCAGCGCTAAGGTGGCCCAGTTCCCCAGCGCTGACGTTCGCCCGCGCCTGCGCAGCTATGCACGACTCCCTGGATCGCCTCACTTTAGCTCCGTCCCTGTGCTGCAGCCTCAGGTCCTTGCCGTCGGTCAAGGGTTAAGAGTATGTAAGTGGGGCGCCTGGGTGGCTCAGTCGTTCAGCGTCTGCCGTCGGCTCAGGTCGCGATCCCAGGATCCTGGGATCGAGCCCCGCATCGGGCTCCCTGCTCAGCGGGGAGCCTGCTTCTCCCTCTCCCACTCGCCCTGCTTGTGTTCCTGCTCTCACTATCTCTCTCTGTCAAATAAATAAATAAAATCTTAAAAAAAAAAAAAAAGAGTATATAAGTGATGTAAGAAAAATGTCTCTTCATTTTCTGTAAAACTGAGGAAGGCACATTTTATTCCATGGTTCTACAAGAGTCCTACAACAAATTTCTCTGTTCCTCACCAGCAAATCATGCTTCTCTCTTAGGGACCTCACATGTTTCCTCATTTCATTTGTGATTCTTAAGATCCATCGCTTTGCCTATGTTGCCAGGAAGCTCAGAGCAAGGCTTCGTAGACAGTAGCTCAGCCTCCCTTAAACTAAGGCTCTTGGACAGTAATTATCTCCCCCTCTTTCCTTTTGAAAACTTTTGTTACCTGTGTCTTCTTTCAGAAGCTTTCCAAAACAATTTCTAAAAGTAGGTGGGTATCACAGATTAATGGGCGAAAAATGAATTTTCAGAATGGAAAGGGGTTTGTTTCATGGAAAGTTTCTTTTTTGTAATGGTCTTTGAAGAATTAAACAGAAGAATTTATGGAAAATGCCTAGTACAGTGCCTGGGACATAGCAGGTCTGCACTAGATGGTAATTCCTACTATTGTTGTCATTATTTCTAGCACAGGCTAGACTTTATAGAAAGACTGGACTGTACATTTGTAATTGCTCTAGATTGCTTTCCAGAATGTGTAGTGTTGAACTGAAATGACCTTTAGCTTAAAGTTAGGGCGGTTCATCCAAGGAGGGCTGCCTTGGCTTGCTTGTCTCTTAGAGTAGCTCCATGAGGGCGTTTCTTACTAATTCTCAAATGACGGTGGATGACCACTGCAGAAGCCTCAAGATTTTCTGAGCTCATCAACTCGGGGGTTGGTGACTAAGACTTATATAACTGAGGTCTTCACTTTCTGATTTATCTGTAAAATGACCTGAGCATCCTCCCCCGGAAAGTCCCCTAAAGCCGATTTCCTAGTTTGGGCTGGCTCTTGCTTGATTTTATTAGGCTCTTACTTTCCATTTTTCTTTCCCTTGCGACTATTAAATTCAGTTGCCTGGGGGTATTTGTCAGGGAGGGACGAGTTAAAGTGCCTTCGTACTCTGCGTGGCCGTTAGCCCCCCCATCTCAGGGGCTCAGGAAGTGAGAAGCAAGTTACCTGCGACTGAGACTGGATGGTGTGTACCATGGCTGGAGAGTCACGAGTCTGCCCAAGCAACACCTGAGGGCCCAGCGTGGTTTTCGAGTGCCTTTGGCTGAGGCGGAGAGCACCACGGAGCAGGTGTCGGTCAGATTTCCCCACTGTGGGGAACGTGCACACCAGCTTTCACACAGTGGTGATTTTCCCCACCTCCGCCCTTCTCTGCCAAAACAATTGTTTAAAAGAGGAAGCTCTTTGGGTCATAAAATATCATCTGGTAGTTAGTATATGGCTATATAGACCTACTGGATTATACAGTAGCCTGATTGGCAGGAAGTAGGTGATTCATCAGAAAAAAAAAATAATAATGAAAAAAATAAACTTACCAAAATGAACTTCCTCTTTCAAACTTTGTTCCAACTCATCCTTTAGAACCTTCTTGCAGCCCCTTAGAAAAAAAATAACCAGTAGGGGACTAATGCAGTATTTCGAAGAGATGTAATCTCAGCCCTGTCTCACCACATGCTTCATAGTTAAAAAGAGCAAGCCCCATGCTGTCTGTCCCGAGTGGGGCCAGGCTTAGGGTGTGGCCACTGCCTACAGGGGACTTGGAGCATCTGCCACCTTGAGAGATTTCATGTTCAGACGCAAGTATCCACAGAGGCCTTCAGCGAGGTGTTTTGGATGTTGCACATGTCCCCCTTTGATAGAACATCCCATTCACGCGGTCCCCTTCATTTTGTTTGCCTCACAGGTCCAGGAGGCTGCGAGTCAGGGCCTGAAATTCGTCGGTGTCATACCTCAGTACGGTTGCCCTGTGAAGTCAGCAGGCAGCAGGCCCCAAGAAGACACCAGAGCTGCGGAAAAGGAGCCGGGCAGGTGCGGGGATGACAAGGACGCAGGCGCTCCGGCAGGGACAGACAGCGGCCAGGAGCCAGGCCAGGGCCCCAGAGGGGAGACGCCCATTGCCGAGCAACCCAGCTTGCCCCCCGGAGAAGGGGACGGTGCAGAATGGTCTCCACACAGGATGAGCAAAGCTCTGGATGGGCCGGATGGTGACCTGTTGGAAGTGCGTGAGGAGCCACTCTCGGGAAGTAAGTATGTCAGCACAGGGGCTTTTGACCCACTTACAGAGAGGCTAACAGCTTTCCAGTAATCCCCATGGCATTTTAGGAAAAAGAAATGGAATGAGAGTGTACAGACAGCAGTCCATCCCGCAGGAGAAACTGGATTTGTCTGGGCCTCCTGACTGATGGCTTACCGCCATCGTGACTTCCGGGACAGCAGAACCACATGAAATTGACTTCACATATGAAGTGGATTCTAGAACTTGAGGGGTTTTATCCCCACACTCTTGCACTGCCCTCAAACAACCTCGCTCTTAGCACAGGAAGCGTTCATGTGCCAGGCACCAATGCAGAACCTGTGCTCCACTTCTGGTACATTTACTTTGAGTATCTCCCTAAAGAGAGAAATCAAGAAAGACAGTTTTGAGGACGAATTGTGCAGGAAACTGGTGATTCAACTCACTAGGCTGTAAAGAACCAGATTTCACGAGTGTGTCTAGTTGACGGATCAGCACTGTGGAGAGAACATGGCCAGGGAGAGGCCCCCGAGATGTGAATCCTCTTACATTGTAACAGCCGCTAGAGCATGCACGTTAGGATGGCAGTTCCAGATAACAATACAACAACGATGATAGTAGCCAGCAGTTACTGGTACTTCCTGCGTCCCAGGCCCTGCACCAGGAAGCACTTCACATGACTGATCTCTTAGTTCTCTCTATAGCACTGTGATGTGGGTCTGCTGTGGTATCGTTGCCCATTTTACAGCTGAGTAGACTGAGGCTTGGAGAGTAAATCTTCACCCAGGCTGGAAACTGGCAGAGCTGGTCTGTGAGCCCAGCTGCCTTAACCACCATCCATTATACCTCTCTACTCGGTCTCCCGTGTGTGAGATGCTCATAGACTAACAAGATTTACTGAGGCCCTCAGTTTATGGTGAGTGAAGTTTCTGTCCATTTCCCTGTAATTCCCTTTCCTCATCTTTCTCTGGAAGAATCTAGCATCCAGCTATTTCCTTAGAGTCGGGCACTCGTATGAGCTTCGTGGCCTCTTCCAGCCTTTGGAAGGTGCACAAGCAACAAGACTGCCAAGAGATCCCCAGGCCTTGAGAGGCCTTTCTCCTTAGCCTTAATCTTCCTGGTTAATGTTATTATTCACTTACTGATTCTTGAAATTGCCTCTTATTTATTTATTTATCTGAGAGAGAGAGAGGATAGGGGGAGGAGTGAGGGAGAGGGACAAGTCGACTTCTTGCTGAGCATGGAACCTGACGTAGGGCTCGATCCCACAACCCTGAGATTATGACCTAAGCTGAGATCAAGACTTGGTTGCTTAACCGACTGAGCCACCCAGGGGATCCAAAATTAGCCTCTTATTAATGATGAGGAACAGTTTATGCTTTGAGGATAGAAAAGAAGGTGGAACAGTTTCTTTTGTTATATTAGGTCAGTACTTCCTGAAAAGGAAACTGTGGGATGGTTCATTCTGGGCTTCTTTACAAAGTTGATTTAGAGGGGGAGATTGGCACGGCCTCCATTCTGGGCTATATTATGACTGTTGTTTAATCAAGGTCTGGATCCCTCTTAAATATGTACTGAAGTGTAAAATGTCTCATTTTACACTGTTTGAGGTGGACTTCTGCTCCCTCCAGAGTAGCTGAGACCCTGTGTGTGCCTCCTGATGCATGTCTAAGTCTTATCCCAGAAACTTGCATCTTGTCATTGGTGTTGGGCTGGATGTGTTGCTCTGAATCCCCAGAAGGAAGATAGGCCTCCTTGGAGGAGCGTGCAAGGATGAAGGTTCAGGGCAGGCATAGGCCCTCCAGGAGAAAAAGGCAGGAGTCATTGAGAGGCAGGTAGCACTGTGGTTAAGAACCTAGACTCTGGGGGCACCTGGGTGGCTCAGTCGGTTAAGTGTCCGCCTTCAGCTCAGGTCGTGATCCTGGGGTCCCAGGATCCAGCCCCGGGTCGGGCTCCCCTGCTTCTCCCTCTCCCTCTCCCACCTGCTGGTGCTCTCTCTTTCTCTCCCTCTCCCTCTCAATAAACTTTAAGAATCTAGACTCCACTTATATCGATTCCATTTGCCACCTTCTACCTAGGCAGTCTTGGGCAAGTTACCCTCCTGTGCTTCAGTTTCTTACCCTGGTAAATAGAGACGGAACAATAGTTTCTTGTTGAAAGGTTAAGTGAGGGGTACATTTAAGGCACTCAGCACTGCTTGACTCTAAGTGTGAACTGTTTTTATTTCAGGTCTCTGAAATTTTGGCAGCTCGTTGCTATCCTTTATTCCTCGCTGCGTGGCATAAATGAGCCTTTGGACTTGTTTCATCAGTTCATGAACACACAGGCATTACTGGTGCAAATACATGCCTTGAGGGGGATGGGCAGACAGCAGTCACGATGGTGGCATCTCTCTGGGTGAACCGGTCTAAGTTCTTCCGATGTGCCATCTTGATGGTGCCTCACAACAGCTTTATGATGGCGGATGTGATTATTAAGCCCGTTTCGCAGATAAGGAAAATCACCTTCCATGCCCTTATGTAGTGAAATTTTATCTCCTAGCTTGAGCATCCAGCCTCCCGAAGGCCGGACAGGCAGGGGCCCTGTCAGCATTGATCATGGCCTTCACCTGACCCCAGCTTCTCTCCTAAATCTCTTTCCTGAGAAGTCTTACCATTTCCTTGCACCATCACCCTGCCCCCCGCATCCCCCCAGCTTCACCTCCCTGCTGCTTGCTCAGCTTTCAGCTTGCCTTTCTCTCAGGGCCCCCTAAGGAGGGTGAAGTGTTTTTACTCCTCTTTCTGCCAGGTGGGCTTAAATAGGCAATCACAGCAAGACAATTAAAAAAAATCCAGAGGGAGTCTCCCTCTTTCCCCCTCCTTCCCCTCGTTTAATTTATTTCCTTTATAGGAGGCCTAGGGGAGCCGGGTCTAGGCTGCAACTGCTCACATAGGGCTCGCCAGCGAATTCGCCATCCAGACACAGGGCATGCGGGCCCTCCCCAACCCCGTGGGCTCTTGAACGGCCGCTCTGATCCAGAGGTTATGTTCTCCTTGCCCACGCAGGTCCCTCTGGAGACCCATCATGTGGTTCTCTTCCTGATCATTGACTTATTTCCTGGTCCTGGAGAATTTCCTGAGGGTTCAGTGTCCTTGCTGCACAGGGATCCGCTGAGCTGGTGCAGGGACAGCCCGGGGCCCCACTCCTGGACGCTGCCCTTCCCACATTTGCCCCTGCCTTATGGTGAACACACAGCACCCCCAGCAGCTCTGCTCAGAAGAGCACAAATGGCCCCTTGTGATGCATTTCTGTTGATGGGAGCATGCTTTCTTCATCTGTAATGAACAGGCCAGGTGGGGAAGGCCTGTGCAGGGAAAGGTTCAGAAGGCGCCCCAGATGTCCACCTGTCACTTCTCTCCTGGCCTGCAACATTCCTGTCTGTCCTTCCCTCAGCGTCTCTGTTGCGACATCTTCAGTCAGAGAAACAAGGAGGCCAGAAAGGTCCACACAAATTCAGATTGTTCTCACTGTCACTGAAATAATTATCAAACATCTTCCAAGCGCTGCCCTTCCTATCCTGTGCCTAGTCACTTAAAATGCTTAGAAATGCCAGCCAGAAACCTGAGCCAGTGACCTCAGTTGTATTTTATTCAGTAGGCCTTCCTGGCAGCCAGCTAACTGTGTGTGTGGGGGGAGGAGGTGTCCTCCTGAGTGTGGCCTTTCTGATATGTGGCCCCCCTCCCGCGCTGGGCCAGCGCCC
The DNA here is from genome assembly GCF_011800145.1 of Mirounga leonina. NCBI lineage: Eukaryota > Metazoa > Chordata > Mammalia > Carnivora > Phocidae > Mirounga > Mirounga leonina. The sequence goes on from NW_023270268.1 coordinate 25,667,814, forward strand.
TCCCCTCCCTGTGCCCCCAGGATGGTTCTACCCTGTGGTTCTGCCTCCTCCCGGATCTGCCACCTGCCACCATCTTTCTGGCCTTTCAGTCAGTCCATTATCAAAGAGCTGTTGAGCTCCCAGCTGTGGGCAGCAGCTCCTGCTTTCTGTGTACTGATGAAATTAGCCTCTTGTTAGATTTGGGAACAGCGCAAGGTTTAGGGTTGGAAAGACTCTTGGCTTTGCCACTTTCCAGCTTGTGATGCCTGGGGGATCCGCTTAAGGTTTCTGGGCATAGAACCGATGTGGCCCCTCGCGTGGGCTGGGAGAATCACATCAGATGGTGGAGGTGAAAGTGCCCGATGGCTACCGCTGTCCTTGCCAGGGGATTCCCGTGGAGCCCTGCGTATGCCGTGGTTCCCCTACTTTGTCCTCACAAACAGGCCCCACCCAGGCCCAGATGTGCCTTGCTGGTCGTACCCGCGCCTGACAGAAGTCTGAAGCAGTTTCTCTCAGATTCAGGAATCTGGATGGGCTCCAGGCCCTTCTGCCCTCTTGTCCCACCACAGAGCCCACAGCCCTGCTTCCCAGTGCAAACCTTTCATCTGAGCCCCCCTGCCTGTGACCTCAGCAGACCTTAGCTCCCACTCAGTCCAACTACCAGGTCAAGTCCGACTCCCACATGTTCCTTCCCACCCAGCCAACTCACCAGCCTCCTCCTCCTCCCACTCTAGCCCTTGGAGGCCCATGCTGTAGCCAGACGCTGAACTCTCTCCTCCCTCCAGCCTGGAGGTCTCTTGGAACACCCGGACCCAACCAGCTTGCCTGCTACCTGCCAATCACAGGCTCCCTGGGGCCTTACTTGCAGACAGACTGCAGACTTCTGTCCTGTGCCTAAATCCCCACTGCCTGGCATGGGCTTCAGAACTGGGCATCTCCCTCTTTCCTTCCTGCTCCTGAGAAGCTTAGCAAGGCCCTAGCGGGCCTGGCTATCAGGCTGGCAGCACCCAGGAGGCCCCAAGACCCCTCCTCCTCCCCTAGCTTGTTGCACTTGTCTGGCTCAGGTCAATCCAACAAACATGTATGTATCCCCTGTCATATTACAGGGACTTTTCTGCACGGGGGGATCTAAATAGCATGAGGCAAGCTCCCCCTGTGTCAGGGAGGAAGAGAAAGACACGAAGACAAATAAAAATAAAAGGCAAGACCGTCTTGATGCTCCTTGGGTGCTCTGCCAGTCTGATTCTTCAGCTGTTCTCAGAACATTCTCAGAAACAATGCCTTTCCCCCTCCTTTGGGACTTTCTGTCCCATGTCTGGAAAAATCTTCCAGCTGGGGTCATGGCAGAGTCACAGAGCAGCTGAGAAAATTTAAACAAACTTGGGACTTCTTTTTGGAACCCTCAGTGCCTGCTCATGTGATGATGTGTGCTGGAGAATCAGAATATTAAAACATCAAAGGGCATCATTTGGGGACAGTTTCTCTTGGCCGGTTTCCATGTGAGTAGTGAGAGGATTGTGGCCAGGGCTCCAGCGGGAAAGGGGAATTAACTAAAGGGTTACGCATCTGAAATCAGGTTTCTCCCAATATTTCATCGCTACTAATGCTTTGGAGGCTCTTGAGTCCAGCAGCATTTCCTTCCCTTCCTGACAAATTTATTTCTGTCTCTGGCTTCAGCCCTCTTCCCTGGGGAAGATCCTGATGGGAGGGCTGGGGCTCTGTGAGCACCGCGCTGTCTACCTTGTCTGGCAGTCTCTGCCTTCCCTTCACCCCACGTCCAGCAGCCCCCCTTCCCCTTTTTCTGTTTCATTATGCATTTGGGAAAGTTGTGTTTCTGTCTTGCCATGTGAGTGGGGGATCCTTCTGGGTGATAAAGTGTTGTCATGTGTTTTTGGACTTTGGCCGTGGTCAAATTCTCCACTCGCCTCTCCCGTGCAGAGGCTGTGATTTCTTTTTCTTTTTAATCTCTATGTGTTTGTGCTTGACTAGAGCAGACTGTGATGATTGGTGCTCTGGCCCACCCTGGGGTCACCTGAGGACAGTGGGCTTAGCCTCTGCCTGCAGGCGTTCTCTGGAATGGGAACATGCCCCAGCAGGCCGGACAACCCCAGGGAATTCGTACCTCAGGAGTGGCTCTCAGTTCCTGAGGATAAATGCCCAGGCTTCCTTGCGCCTTGGTAAGGCAATCTGAGGTGTATTCTGTACAGTGTCTCAGGGGCCTCTGTTAACTGAGTCCCAATTACTATAGCAGTAACCTGCTCATTAATGCACCCTTCACTGGCTTCCCTCGCTTCCCTATTTCCTACCCCTACTCCCTCGCTCTGTTTCCTGGGATCACGTCCCAAATAAACTACTGGCACTCAGAAACTTACAGGGTTTGCTTTGGAAGAAATCCAGATGAAGTCAGGGACTCACTAAAGCATCGCTTATCTTCTTGTCTTTAGTAGCCGGGGCTTTTATTTGAACCCCTAGCACGTAAGGACTGGACAAGGCCTGATCCTGTAGTTCACATCCTGTCCCCCTTAGTTCCAATCCATTGCTTGATTCCGCTCCATTACAAGCCTTCCTTTGCTCGACTCCATTCCTCCAGTGTGTATTTCAAAGTCATGAATATAGTCTAGTGATTACCACCTCCGTACACCAAGACCTAATTTCTTGCGTGAAAGCATCTACTGGTGAGAGGTGGCTTCCTGAGTCAGGTGAGTGGACTGAGAAAGGTAATTTGGAGTGGGGATCATAAATAGGCCAGATTCGGTTGTTTAAAATCCAGGTGGCCACTTTTGAAGATGGGCACCTTTCTTTCCTAATTGGTTCTATCCAATGGAAGACCTGAAATGGTCCCCCCGGTAGCTTAACTCTTGCTGATGACAAAGTGTCATGGCCTGGCATTGCTCCCCAGAGATCTCGGCTGCTGTTTGCTCAGATAGAGCTGTAAAAGACTTCCTTTGCCTGGAATACAATACCTATTGGGATAATTTTAGATGTTGTGTGGATGGACATATTTGGTGTTAATGTGCCTCATCATTCCCTTCTGTTTATAGCAAGTGGTAGCTGTTTGGTCATGAAGCAAAGTTTCCTTTTTAAATTCATTTATTTAACTAAAGGACAGTGATTGTGCTTAAAAGAATAATAATTCAGCTAATGTTTGGATACTGCAAAATTGTGAGAGACTGAAGTGTGGGAGACCACGTCCCAGACTGTGGAACGAGGCCCGGTCTCCCCTGCAGGGAGCATGAGTGTGCTGTGTCCTTTTTGCTAATGTCAACCATTGTTTACGACCTTTAAAATATTTCTTTGAAAGAAGGGTGGGGATTTTCTTATTATTCCAATAGATATTTTTGGAAACCAAAGCATATTCCTGACTAGCCTGTGTGAGCAAAGCTTTTTAAGCTGAGTAAACTCTGATTGCTTGACTAAATGAGTAACACAAAAATAGACCTTCAAGACTTAGATTGAAATTCCAGGTATTTGTTCCTCGAGGCCGATGCTTCTCGCTCGTGGCCAGCAGCACGTACGGCTGGCGCGGGTCAGCTGCCGGGTGGTAGTGAGTATTGATTTTTGAAGAACTGAGCTATAAATGAAGGAAGGAAAAGCTCAGAGCTCCACTCCCGGTGCCATCTACTTACCACTCCAGGCAGGAACCCCCATTTATGGGAACATACTTATTTTTACATATCAATGGTGTGTTTTTGATGTACTTGATTAAGTATTATGGTTTTGGCCCCAGGAAACACCGCTGCAGTTTATAAATAGTGAGTTCAGGGGTGTACAAGGTTCCTGGAATTAAAGCAGTATTTTTATTTTTATGTGTCTCTGTATATGCACCTTTTTAAAAAAGACCAGCTCTTACCCAAATATGTCCACTTTTTTCCCCCCAAAACACCTCTGTATGAGTTCCTAGAAATGTCTACAATGTCTTCACAGACACCTGACTGTACAAACTGATCCCAGATAACAGTTGTTCATCATCATATGCCAGATTCAAAACCCACGTCCCCCACTGGAAGCTCAACCTTTGACGTCCATTTCCCTTTCAAGCCTCCCTAACTTACAACCTGGAATCAGGTGTTATTATTTGGCAACAGTGCACCCTAACAGAGAGTTTACCTCTGACAGCGTTTCTCCAAGCTCCTAAGAGGCTCCACTAGACCCGAGGAGGCAGGTTTTTATCACTGTTTGACCTCTTCTCTCCCACTTCCTTTACAAATCCCAACAGAAATGGAGATCCTCGCCCTTTTCAACAAACCGAAGAGCCATCAGAAATGCCGGCAATACTATCCCGTCAGCATTCCTCTCCGGGTCTCCAGGAACGGCCAGACGGTGAGCGGCTTGGACGCCAACTGGTTAGAGCACATGAGTGACCACTTCCGGAAAGGAGGCATGCTGGTGAATGCGGTCTTCTACCTTGGCATGGTCAATGGTATGCAAGTTACAAACCTTGGGCGGCCCTCACCAACTCTGCTTCTCTTTTCATCTTAGCCCGCCTTCGGAGCCTGCCCCATTCAGAAAGCTCCGCAGCTGATAAACTCGCTGCATTTGATTTCTCCTTAACGCATTTGGAGGAATTGTCTACAAAACCCACCACCTGTGCCCCCTGAACCTTTCTAGGAGTCAGCCAGGTATCTTCTAAAATGACAGCAAAAGGGAAATGATTGTGTTTTTGTTTTTTTTTTTAAGATTTTATTTATTTATTTGAGAGAGAGAGAATGAGAGAGAGCACATGAGAGGGGGGAGGGTCAGAGGGAGAAGCAGACTCCCCGCCGAGCAGGGAGCCCGATGCGGGACTCGATCCTGGGACTCCAGGATTGTGACCCGAGCCGAAGGCAGTCGCTTAACCAACTGAGCCACCCAGGCGCCCAATGATTCTGTGTTTTTGATGGTGGCCTCCAATCCATGTTGCTTTTAAAGCCTTTTAAAAAGATGATTTCCCGTTTGTTAATTACCCCCTGGGATCATGCCACTCCAAAAGTGCAAATTGTTTGTAGACACTATTACTGTTGGAAGTAGCAGCAGAAGCACCTTGGAATTAACCCCAGGGAAGCGAATCGAACTGCCTCGTTTCTGTAAGCTCTGTAGAGACACACACTGTCTCTGGGTCTCACGGCACCCAGTGCCCCCTCCTCAGTAATGAGTTCCCTCTGGGGGTGGCTGCATGGAGTAGCCCTATTGACGGCCGCTCTTCTAAGGCAGAGAGAGGGTGTGCCCACAGCGGGGAAGTGTGTCAGGCAAAGAAAGGGTTTGGGGTTAACACAATGGCAAGCTGAGTCACTAGGGTGCAGCAAAGCTGGGAGGCAGTCTGGGGAGTGGGGCCAACATGCCAGCATGTTAGGATCCTGAGGGCTACCAGTCAGCAGGATGCCTAAGTGAAATGTAACACCAAATCTGTTGATCCCAGCCGAAGCTGGCAGGGGGAATTGACAGCACCGTGTCTTGGTTGTCGAGCAGTTTTCTCTCCAAGAATTAGCAGAGTCAGGAACAGAGTTTGGATTCTACCTTATTTGCAATCCTTGAAATGCCAGCAAACATCTGCGGAAGAGACATCAGTCTTAATTCGGAAGGTACACGCTTTAAATCATCAGAAGCCTTGGAACACTGTACAGCACAGACAGGTCTTAATTTTGGATGCGAGTCCCTTGTTCCTATCTAAATATCTGTATCTCATGTTAACACGTTAATACGATAGCAGCAAGCACTGTAAGTATAAGGGGCCAGAACCATTTGTGGAATGGGTGAATGATGTAAGAAAGGTGGCTGGCTCGTTCAGAATACTGTCAAGCAGCACTGCCCAACAGAACTTTCTGTGATGATAGGAAAGTTCTGTATCTGTGCTGTCCAACATGGTAGCCACCAGCCACACTGGCTCTTGACCACTTCAAAGCACATAAATATAAATTACTGTATGTTCTTAGTGGCTAGTTGTATATTGGTGTGGTTCTAGGGTATGCATTTCATTAATACAACTAATGAAGAGCCAAGTTGACTCTCTGCTAGCAAGGTTGGTAGCCTCCCTCTGTACAAGGAAGCCTTCCCTGGGGCCTTGGGGAGGTTCTGGAGGCCAGAGAACATCGCAGTCTGTTTTGAGATGCACCATAAAACACTAGTGGCATCTACTTGCAACAGATGTTTACAGCCTTGATTCACTGGCCTTAGGGGAGGCCGGGGAGGAGCCCCTTCGCTCCTGCCTCCTGCGGGGATGCCCCATCACCCATCTTGGGTGGTGTCAACGACTCCTTTTATTTCCCCTTAGGCCCGTAGAGGCTCTCTGTGGCCATACGCCCTTTTAAATATCTCCCTGGGAAACTGATGGTTAGTTGTACTAACATCTTAAAGATGTTCAGTGACTCACTGAGCAGAGCGGCTACATAGGCAGCCCCGCTTTGGAGAATTCAGGTGTCAAAAGGGAAATTTTTTCTGGTCCTGCTGCCCAGCATGTCTGCGGCAAGCTGAGGACACCTCGAAAGTTCACAATGCCATTTATCATCTTTTGGGCCATTATGGCTTTGGCAATCAAGGCCACTCCCTCCTCCTTCCTCCTACCCTGTTCTCTGACCTCGAGTCCAAAAACACAGATAATTCATAGAGTTTTTTCTTCAGATTTGACTGGAGTGTTTGAAATGCTGTTATATCCTCCCTTGGCTTTAGCTGCATGAAATTCAGCCCTTCTGCCTGGAAGACAGAACATGAAATTTCCCCTGGCAAGTGCAACTGGAAGCCGAGCCCCAAGCTCCACCGCAGCTGCCCGGCTTGGTCTCGGGGATGGCTGCAACATTCTCAGAACAACATTTATTTAAACCCACTCAAAATCCAAATGCAATTTCACCCTGTGTGCTTCGGATGGGAGGGGAATGTGACTTGGGAGTAATGCTCAGTGGGTTAGGGTGTTTCTGCTCTGGAAAAGCCCAAGTTTTCCGTTGGCCAGGGATGAAATATGCATATGCTCTTTTCCCAGAATTAAAAAAAAAAAAAAGGCAAGCTGATCATAATTCTAAAAAGGGACCTATTTCTAATAAGATAGTTAGTGTCCTTACAAGTAAACCTGGCAGAGTTGGAAGCACATCTTTAAGCTGTTTACCATCTGGAAAAACACCAGTCTTGATTCTTAAATGGATATTTGTACTCTGAAATATTTCCCACAGAGTCATTTTTTTTTTTTAAAGATTTTATTTATTTATTTGAGAGAGAGAGAATGAGAGATAGAGAGCACAAGAGGGAAGAGGGTCAGAGGGAGAAGCAGACTCCCTGCCAAGCAGGGAGCCCGATGCGGGACTCGATCCCGGGACTCCAGGATCATGACCTGAGCCGAAGGCAGTCGCCCAACCAACTGAGCCACCCAGGCGCCTCCCACAGAGTCATAAAACTCATGAGAACTTTGTCCCATAAACAGGGTGATGTTTTAGCCTGAATTATTCAGTTAAGACTCCAGCTTCTGTTTTCAAGCCTTTACCCCCAGGACATGGAAAGACTTGAATGGTCCTTAAATTTGGGCCTTTGCTGAGTCTCTAGGCTCCTCTGCTAGGGTCAATTATTAAGCCTTAGAAGGACCAGGTGTCTTGGGCTGGGGAGACTGTGCCCTTGGGCCCTGGCAAGCCAAAACACAGATAAAAGTGAAGCATAATCATGCTAATTGACACCTAGCAATTACTCTGTGTTGGTGCTGGTCTAAGCAGTTCAAACATAGGAACTCATTTAATCCCCATAACTCAGTGAAGCAGCTACTGTTGTTATCCCTGTGGCACGGCTGTGGAAACTGAGGCACAGAGTGGTTAAGGCATTGCCAAGGTTAGTAAGTGGCAAGAAAGTAGTAGGATGAAAGAAGGGGAAAGGGAGGGAAAAGGAACATGAGGAGGAGGTAAAAGAAATGACCGTGTTGGCAAGAGGTTTAGCCTCCCAGGGAGGCCTTGGTGGCCCTGGGGAAGGGAGGGGAGCTCCAGAGTCACCTTTAGGGAGGTAGCAGGACCTGGGTTGCCAGCCTCCTGTGTGGATGAGTCCAGGGGTAGGTCAGACAGCCGGGCGGACAGAAACACAGAAACACCACCCAGTGAGACAAAGACCAGAATCTCTGCTTCCAGAGGGTGGGAGAGGCCAGGAGGGGAATCCTTCTGCCATTGGTGAGGAGTCAGGTGGCTATTCCCAAGGGGAAGGGCAAGGTGGACCTGGGTGCCCACCATCTGAAGACCCCCCCAGGAGCCTGCTTTCTTAAAACCAAGGGCCTCCAGGCCAGCAGAATCCCTGCCACCATCACTGGCTACCAATGCTCCTTGCCCGCGCGGGTCCTCCCTTTGTCCCCTGGCTGGCCCTGCCCTTGCTCTGCATTCCTTATTCTACCCTTGCCCTATCCTCGTCCCCACCTCCCCCTGCCCTCGCGCCATGCTCCCTTGGCCCTGTCCTGACTCTCCTTCCCTCACTCCCCCGGCCCTCCCCTCACCCTCTCCTGCCCCACAGTCCTTACATCTCTGGCAGTATCATCCTTACCCAGCCCACATTCAGATGTTTTCTGTTGTTTCCAAAATGTCCTTTGCAGCAGGTGGTTCAGACCAGAATCCAGTCCACCAGGTTGTGCTGCATATGGTGACCATGGCCTCACTTCTCTTTGACCTAAAAGAGTCATTTCTTTATGACCTTCACTGCTTGAAATAAACCCAGCCTCTTACGCTGCAGAATGTCCTGCATTATTTGTCCGGTCTGTGCCTCGTGATGTCATTTACCTAATTCTCTAGCCTCTATATCCTGCAAACTGGCATTTCGTTCTAAGGCCTTGATAAATGAAGCACTGTGACTGCAGTACATTCCAGATGATGTTGGGTTTTACACGCTGCACCTCACCAGAAGACACGTTATACCTAGATGGCTCTCCTTTGCTAGCCTTTTGAAAGATTGTCTTCCCCGAGAACGTCCGCATCTAAATCCAAATGGCATTTGGTATTTTTATCATCTTTTTTGATGCCTAGCATAACCTACATTATTTTATATTTGCAAAATACACCTGTAAAAAATGTACCTATTTCAAATAAAATACACATAGAGATACATGTTTTATACAGACATACTTACAAGCCCTCGGGTGGGTTCTGCGTCCTATACTTCTTAGCACCCCAGGGGTTGTAAACCACGCACCGTATACAGAAGGTGATCGATAAAAGTTTCCGGATGATGTTCAGTAATGCCGATGGAGATGAGGGGAGAAGCTGGTGTTAGAGTGCGCATCACAGGAGCCTGGGGGATTGAAGAGCTAGGTGTAGGCGGAATGGAAAGGAAGGGAGATGAGGCAGTTCCAGGTGCTTCCAGCAGCCACTCCCTTGGAACATGGCCATCTCTGGGAATGTTTGGCCTACTGATTATAGGCATGGCTCCTATTTCAGAGGAGCCACTCACCAATGTTGGGGGGAGAGTTTCCTTATGCCATAAATGCATTTTCCCTTGTATCCATAGCACATCTTCAAATGAACTTTTTTTTTTTAAGACTTTATTTATTTTTTGACAGAGAGAGACACAGAGAGAGAGGGAACACAAGCAGGGGGAGTGGGAGAGGGAGAAGCAGGCTTCCCGTGGAGCAGAGAGCCCGATGCGGGGCTCGATCCCAGGACCCTGGGATCATGACCTGAGCCGAAGGCAGACGCTTAACGACTGAGCCACCCAGGCGCCCCTTCGAATGAACTTTTTATTGCAGTATTGCACACATACAGAAAAACTATGCCCATTTTAAAGATATAGCCCAGTAGATTTCTACAATGTAACCAGCTCCAGAGCAAGAAAGAGAATATACCAGCCCCCCTAAAAGCCCCCCTCATGCCCCTTATAGTCCCTACCCCCCGGGAGTGACCGTAGTCGCAACTTGAAACACCAGAGATGAGTTGTAAACTTTATATGAATGGAATATATGAATGAATGCCCTTCTTGTGTTTGGCTTCTTTCACTCACTGTATTTGTGAGATTCATCCACATTTTTACACGTAATTGCAGATCATTTTTTTCTCATTGCTGTACACGATCTCTTGTGTTGATATGTACAACTGATCCACGTCCAAGTATGTTTTTATTTTTTGTCCCATAGAGGAAGTCATGCCATCTGCACAGATTTAACCCCAAACTGAAGCCCTAAGGCCAGTCTCACTGTGACTCCACTAAGACGCCACCCAAAACACCAAGCGTGGAATATGGTATAGTGGTCAGGTAATTCTGCAAGGCTAGGAACCCGGGCTGGGCATCATGACCCCCAGCTGGAGCCTCAGCGCCCAGCATAGAGTGGTAGCTCAGTGACTCTCTGTCCGTGATTGAAACGGCATAGGCTTTGGAATCAAACAAACCACATTTTAGATCTAGTTTGGCCCCTGAGTTCCGTTTGAACATGGACACATGATTGAACTTCTGTGGCCTACCATTCACTCACTCACTAAGAGGGAGTGAGTCGCCTTGCAGATTTGGGGGAAAGATTCAATGAGAAACTGTCAACTGTGCCTGGTCTCATGCCTCACAACCAGCAAGCCCTGCACCAGCGCATTTCTTCCCTGTCTGGTTGGCCAAATGGCTCTGCACTTGCAGGCTCACCTTGCTGTAACTGAAGAGGGGGAATACCTCCTCTAGGTCACTCAGGCAGGCCAGGAGCAGCCATGAGGGCTCGGGAGGAGGGAGGCAGTAGGCCTGCTCACTCTTTTGATAATGTCAGTCAATTGGGCTTGGTATTATGGTTGGGGAGCAGCATGGTACCATGACGTGGGGTTGGGTGACCAGTGACCCCATTTACGGTGGGGGTTGCAGGTCGGTATGACAGCATGCACAGTTATGGTTATGCAGTTGGCACACACCATTCCTGGCACCAGGGTGGTGCTGTAAGCAGCCTCTGATGGGGAACAGGGGCTCTCAGAGACCCAAGGAAATCTCTTAGGCTGGGTACCCCAGTAGGGACAATATAGTCCAGTCTAGCTCGTTAAAAGGAGAATGGTGACTTTTTATTTCATCCCGCAAAACTAGACCACATACATTGACCACTTGTCACTTTGTGCACGTTTCTAGCTGGATTTTGGAGAACACCACGAGGATAAGCCCGAAGCTTAGCTCGCTAAGTCCCAGAGGCTGCGGGGGAAGAGCGGTTGCCCCCCAGAATTTACTTCTTGGAATAATAGGGCAAATCTCCTTTTTGCACATCCTTCTTGTAAATCACAAGCTTGGAATGTTAAGGTGGCCTTTTGCCAAAAGACCGGCATCAAATATTTATACAATACCAGGGCAAATAGCTCTCTGTGCACAGTAGGGAAGCATCTTTACTTTAATAAAAAATGCAGTGATAATGGAGTGTTTTCCATAGATGTAGGGTGATTTAACCTTTTACACTGGGAGCCTTCCCTCTAAGCTAGACCTATTTATACCCAACTCGGTGCACATTACAGCATGGCTGAGACAGCGAAGGGAATGAGGAGATGGAGAGTGGACGAGGCCGTCAAAACAAGGGGCTCTTTAAAAGCCCAGCTGTCTGCTCTCTGTGGTTCATTGACTTTTTTGCTGTTACAGATGATCAAATTTTGACAGCCATTCTGAACTTGCTTCATAGTTAAGTAAGTGAATCAGCACTCTGGATTCAGAATAGCAGAGTGGTGGGCTGAGAGGCTGGAGAGCCGACAGTGGATGAGACAGCTGGTAAATAAGGACCTGGTTTATTCCAACTTCACAGCCCACATTTGGCCATACCTCTCTCCACTGACCACACAGTCGTCCTTCCAGGCCTGTGACCTGGGAGGAAGGAGGGGAAGGAAGTCTGGCTGAGCGGCAGTGACTCCTTCCCCCTTCTGGACCCCAGCTCTGCTGTGCAGGGCTGTTGGCAGGCTGAATACACATCATCATAATTCTGTCAGAGCATGTTCTCTAGTACGTCAAGGACATGGTAGGCAACTTTTAAGGGCTTGCAGCTTTTCCGTTGAGGAGATTTGTATGTAAAGACTTTGGAAATTGGAGAGAACATCTTTTGGTAGAAGCCTTGTGGGAATTTGTGCTCTGTTGGTATAATCCTGAGGGAATCATTGAGTCTGTTCTAGTCTCGAGTATCCCCAGGTCAGGACTCGGGAAAGCTTTATTCAAAGTGGTTCTATAGGGCATTCCTACTGTGGCAGGAGCTCCAGCTGGATCTTTGTTACCCGGAACTTTAAAAGTGAGCTTGACGATGGTCCATCTTATCCTGAAGCCCCAAATACTTGTAATGTGGTTCAGCTGAAGAGGAGCCCTGTTCTTCCCTGGTTATCTCTGTAAAACGTCTCTTAGGGGGGCATCGAGCAAACACTTGGGGAAGACTTTTTAGCAGAGCAGATGAGAGAGGCAAGCTTAGCACTTTGGCTAAAGCTCTTTGATAACAGTCTCTCATTTAAGGAAACAAATAAGAAACTGGAGCATGGTGTTGATTAACTTACATTGCTCTTACTTGAAATGGAGTATTATCCTGTCAGGTTGGAATAGTATCTGGATAAGGCTGCTGTACTCCAGGAATTACTCTCACAGCTGTGGTTTGTTGAGCTGGTCAGGCCTCTCTATCGTTCTGGAATAATCAAGAATACCCCCAAGCCAACCAAAAGTATACCCGTCTCCTATTTTTTAGGTTTAGGTTGGGCATTGCATCAGTCAGCTTTTGCCACAATAATGCTGGGCAACAAACCACTCCAGAGTCATTGGCTTAAAACAGTAATGATTTATTCTGTCATATTTGTGGGTTGGCCTGAGCCACTCCATGAGGCAGTTCTGCTGATCTTAGCAGGGCCCCCTCTCAGGTCTGTGGGTCAGCTGATCTAAGCTGAGCTCCACTGGGGCAGCTCCGTTCCATGAGTCTTTCAACTTCTTGGAACCAACGGCCTCGCTGGGGCATGTCCTCTCAAAGTGGTGACAGAGGTAGAAAAGATGAAGCTCAACCACACAAGCACTTGCCAAGCCCCTATTGCATCATACCTGCTAATAACCCGTTGGCCACACAAGTCACATGGATAAGCCCCTCGTTGTCTGGTCTCCCCACCAGTCATCTTAATCTTGACTTCCTTCTCTCATGGTTCCATTGCTCTTGCGGTCCTTGGCTGCCCCTCATTCACTGTGCATTTCTACTCCAGCTCTGTCCTCTACCTAGAACTCTCAAACCCTGAAGATCCATAAGGCTTCCTTGCTTAATTAAGTTCCATCTCTACTCCAAATGGGGAGACCTGCCCCGGTCACCTCTTCCAAAAATAGCCAACCACTGCCTCTGCCTTCACTCCCTCCCCTTAGCCCACTTTATATTTTCATAGCATTTATCACCTGTGACATTATGTTGCTGTCGCCCTTCCCCCACTGCAAGGTAAGCTCCAAGGGGCAGAGACTTCATTTGTCTTGCTGCCTGCAAGATCGCCAGTGAGGACAGAAGTATCTTGCATGAAATTGATGCTAGGTAGGCATTGGAATGAATGAATGAGTAGCTAGAAAGGTTTTCAGTATAAGCTCGAATGCTTCCAGTTAACACAGTGTTCACTCTTCTGAGGTTTTATCTTCCATTTTTTAGTTTACTGTAAGGAAGGTTCTATTTATATTATACTAAAATTTTCTCCCCATAGTTCCTAAAACTTTCTGATCTAGTTCTGCCTTCAAGAGCCATGTAGAGGAGAGAAAAAGAAAATTATTTTTCATGTGTGTTATCTGTTAACTGGTATTATGCTTGTGTTAACTCTTGCATTAACCTTGTAGAAAAGGATAAAGAGAAATGCAAATTGTACTTAATCCCACCACTCATACCTGCTACTAGATTTTATGTATTTCCTTAAAGTTTGTTTGTCTAACCCCTTTTAACATAAAAGTTCACATACAGCTCATACTGTAGTCCTGTATCCTGTTTTTTTTTCTTTATAACATTGTCTCTAAGGAATTTTTCTGAATCATTAAATTCCCATGATTTTTTTGTGACCACATAGTATTTAATTGTATGGAAGTCTCCTAAGTTACTTAACTACTTTTCTATGGTTGAGTATTTGGATTGTTGAGCATTTAGATTATTTTTTTAATTTTTAAAAAATTTATTTATTTGAGAGAGAGTGCATGAGTGGGAGGGACAGAGGGAGAGGGAGAGAGAATCTCAAGCAGACTCCATGCTGAGTGTGGAGCCTGTCACGGGGCTCAATCCCAGGACCCTGAGATCACGACCTGAGCTGAAACCAAGAGTCAGATGCTTAACCAACTGAGCCACCCAGGAGCCCCTAGATTATGTTTTCAAGTAATTTTATAAGTAAAGTTTGTAGATAAATATTTGATGGCTTTAGTGGTTATTACCTAGATAGACTGAAAGAGGTAGGATTTCTGAGTCAAAGACGATGGACTTTTTTGTTTCAGGCTCTTGAGACATCATGAAATTGCTCTCCAGGAAGATCATGCAGTTAAAAATTCCCTTAAGTGCCATAAGCTTTTTATACACATATAAAAAATGTTAAGCTTAGCCATTTATTTATTTATCTTTGCTGTTGCAAATAATTTTCTCACTTAATGGCCTTTGGATTTTGTTTATGAAGTCTTTTGGAAGACAGAGGCTAAATATTTGTTAAGTATTTACATCTGCTGGTCTTGTTTTTTTGTGGCTTCTGGAAAATGCTGGCAGTTCCAGAACTCCAGTGTGATTCAAAGGACTTTCTGAGTTTACCTCCCTTTCTGATACAAAAAAAAAATCATATTGTTATGTGCATTATCTTTTTAAAATAAAAATGGTGTATCATTAAACGTATTTCTATGTTTATTGCCATAGCAAAATACCACAGACTGGATGGCTTAAATTATAGACCTATATTTCCTCGTAGTTCAGGAGTCTAGGCGTCCATGGTTAAGGTACTGGCAAATTCGGTTTCTGGTTGAGGCCTCCCTTCCTAACGTGTAGACAGCCACTCTTCTCTCTGGATCCTCATCTGGCCTTCCCTCTGTACAAGGAAGTGGGGGGGGGGGAGAGGGAGGCGCGCTCTGGTGTCTTCCTCTTCTGGTAAGGACATCAGTCTTAATCAGATAATGGTCCACCCTGATGACCTCATTTAACCTTAATTAACTCCTTAAAGGCCCTTTCTCCAAATACAGTCTGGAAGTTAGTGATTCAAATGACTTTGAGGGGCGGAGGGAGGACACAATTCAGTACATAGCAGTGTGCCTGATTTGTAGCATAGAATCTAGGGGCCAGGAGTGATTCTGTATCCTCAATCCCATTTCGCAGATGAGAGACCAAGCCTCTGAAAGGGGTCACATTCCTTTTCATGATAGAGCATGGATGCAAACCGCCTGCTTCTCTGGCCAGTCCTCTTTTCCACTGTCTCTTATCTAAGTGAATTTAGGGCATTTAGGAGCCATTAAAAAGGGGGAGGGGAGGGGTAGAAAGCACCCCCCATAATGATTTCTACTGTGGCGGGGACCCTGGTATAATTTTCTTTATACTCTCCTTGCCTAAGACCATGAATCCTTCTTGAATCCTGTTAAGTGTTTAACGTAAGTTTGTTGAGTTGTGCGGAACTCAGGACCTGGTACACTGACTAGAGCAATGCTGGAGGAAACATTTTCAGTGGTAAATCGTTTGGGAAAATTCCCCTTTCCCGCAAATTCTGCCTCTTGACAAGAGCTAGCTGAAGAGTTTTCTGTACAGCTGCCCACATCCTGAGAACGTCCAAGAATCTGCGCATCTAGAATGCATCTGACAAGCTCGGATCTGGCGTGTTATATCTGTCCCCCCTTAAAAATCTCTTCTACCTAAATATAGTTTTCTTCTAAAAACTGTCTCTAAATGACTGTGTTTTACCCTGAATAAGTTCTCCCCAGTGCATCCTGACGTTGGAGCGTGAAAAAGAAGGTAAACGCGTGAAATCAAATGGTGATTGCTAACAATGAAATTTGGGCTCATAAAATCAAGGATATTATTCAGAACTGCGAGGTAAATTAGTCTCATTCATTCTGATGGGGCTAGACTCTATGGCTGTGTGTGCCTTCTTTAATTAACATGCTGAAAAGATGTTCTGATTGGGATTATTAATGAATGCAGTGAAAATTTTTGCTGCTTGTAAGGCTTCTGCCACAGACGGCTTACAGAACTCCCACCCCCCTTTTTCTTTTTCCACAGATTCCTTCCACGGCCTGACAGATGGAGTATTCATCTTTGAAGCTGTTTCCACAGAAGATAGCAAAACCATGCAGGGCTATGATGCTATTGTTGTCGAACAATGGACAGTCCTGGAAGTAAGTGTGGGATTGGCAGTGCAGCTTCTTTTGTTTGGACAATGATTGTTTTATCCGCTTGCTGGGTCTGACCGTGTCTACTGTAGCTTTCCTCTGAAAGGCAGTTTGACCTGGGTAGACCCTGCAAGGCCCCATTCATCCTTTCGTGCCCTCCGGTTAGGGAGCACGGGCCCTGCTTTCCCTTTCTGTAAGAAAAACACTGTGTGTGTGCTGGATCGTTGGGTGGAAGGAGATTCTTCTTTCATTCATTTGCATATAACTGAAAATTCTAAGTGACATGAGTGAGGCCAGCACAGAGTTTGTGGCTACAGTAATAAGAGCTGGCATTATTATTGGAGTTAGACCCTATGGCTCCCTCTGCCAAGTATCCTTAGAAGAAATTTGGGCACACACACTCACTTAATCTTTGCAGTAAGCCTAGGAGGCAAGTACATGACTGCCCCCATTTTACAGATGAAGAAACTGAGGCACAGAGGGGTTAGGTCCCTGGCCCAAGGCTACACAGTAAATGCTGAAGGATGTCTTTGAGAAATGTTGACCCGTGAAGCCACCAAACTGCTGTGGGCAGAGGAATTCCTCCAGTCACGTTCCCCTGGGACATTGGAAAAGCTGATTTATTTCTGAGATTCGCTGGTATATACTTTGAGGGCATTTCTCTAAGTATAGAAGGATAGGCTTTTCAGACTAGTCTCTTGTCCACCCAGCATCTTGGATGTAAAGGGAGAAGCCCTTGGAACATAGAGGACTGATTTCTGAACTAATTTCTTGAGTAGGCCCTGGAAGAATACAGGGTTGGCATCGCCCTGAGGAGGCTTGCCAAACCGGGCCCTCTGTGCCAAAGTAAGACAGATGTGGGTGCAGCTCTTTGTGAGGAGTGTGGGGTGCCAGGACCCACCAGCCAGAGGGTGCTTGCCATGCCCTTGTGCCCTCTGGAACTGCCGCCTGATGGCAGGCAACTCCCTCACCTGGTTGCTGGATGGCAGCAGGTCCCCCAAGGGCACCGTTACACATTCTTGAAGCGGGAGCAGTTCTGAGCAGGCGTGAGACCAGCCGCGGAGCTGTCGGGGGCATGCCTGCATCTGAGCCATGATGTGCAGTCACTGCTTGCAAGGATGAAAGCCACAGAGGACAAAGGAAAACTGTAGTAATCCATCAGAAACAGGAATTCCAAAAATACAGCATCCAGGACCAGTGAGGTCAGGGGCCAGGGGTCCTTAAGGAAAGTAAGGAATCCGGTGATGACCTGGTTTGCCCTCAGGCACCGCCACTTCCTCCTGCCTGACTTTGGTCTCAGTGGCCTCCACACCCTTAACTGGAAATGGGTTGCAAAGGAGGTGAGGCTCAGTCTAGCATGGAGAGTCCAACAAGGGCAGGTCACGTCCCTTTCGGGACCCTGAGCTCCCTGAATTTAAGATGGGGCCGTGCCATTCATCCAGTCCACCGCATGTGGTTGGATGAAATACGACATCATAGCGGTAGCAATCTTAAGCAACCTTAAGAGGATCTTAAGGAGCCCATTAAAACAGGCCACATGCTTCAACACTCCGTAACTCTGTTTGCTCTGTAACACTTGGCTGTAACAGCAAGTCACACATGGCCGCACCAAAAACAGGTGCATGTGTGCAAGTGATTGGCAGGCCATGGGAGGGGTGTAACATCTCTTGCCGTCTGCACATTCACATGACTGCTAAGGGAGGGCATTGTGGTTTCCTCAAGAAAGGTGACTCGATGGCAATGATCCAGAACCTCACCACGTGGTCCCAGGACCAGCAGCATTGGCCTCACCTGGGAAGTTGCTATAAATGCAGATTCTCGGACCCCACCCCGGACAGACTGAATTAGAAACTCTGGGGATGGGGCCCAGCAATCCGTTTTCACCAGCCCTGCAGGGGATTCTGATCCACAGCTTCAAGAACCAGTGTCTAAAATGACAATGTAGATGCCACTCTCACCAGCTGTCTCGGTTGTGTGCTGTTGGACGAGAGTAGTGATGGGAAAAGTACCTCAACGGCTTGTCTCTCTTCAGCCTTCCAAACGGTGCCCTTGATGGGTAACCAGAGTGAGTGCATCCTATATCTAAAATGTTTGTGGGGGCATCTGGGTGGCTCAGTGGTCAAGCGTCTGCCCTCAGCTCAGGTCATGATCCCAGGGTCCTGGGATCGAGCCCCGCATCGGGCTCTCTGCTCGCGGGGAGCCTGCTTCTCCCTCTCCCACTTTTTTTAAAAGATTTTATTTATTTATTGACAGAGAGAGACACAACAAGAGAGGGAACACAAGCAGGGGGAGTGGGAGAGGGAGAAGCAGGCTCCCCGCCAAGCAGAGAGCCTGATGCGGGGCTTGATCCCAGGACTCTGGGATCATGACCTGAGCCGAGGGCAGACGCTTAAAGACTGAGCCACCCAGGCGCCCCAAATAAATAAAACCTTTAAAAAAAAATGTTTGTGGGAGGAAGATAAGGTTGCAGACTAAAATCAGAACACGATTATCTTTTTAATTCGAAGAGGTCAATTTCATGGCTTAAGAGCCTCGATCAGGAAAGATTAACATTTATTCCGAAAGTTTTCCTGGGTTTTCAGATTGGTTTCCGTTAGGTTTATTTGTTAATTTTCTTTCTTTCTCAGATGTTTGAACTTTATTTCTTGTGAGCTCTTATTTTTGTGCATTAATCTAGTTGGTGATACTAGTTTTGGGTCATGTTGTCATTGTCCCTTGTTCCCTTCTCCCCTCCCCCCCACTCACACACGGACACACACACACACACACACACACTCTGTCTCTCTCTCTCCAGGAATGCTGTGGCTTTTCTCCTGGGATCCTTGGAAGTGACATAGGGTTTTAAGACCAGTGATGGGCCCAGTGTTGTGCACCAGCCTGCAAAGCCCCTTCTGTGCATCTCTTCCCACCTCCATATTCAGGGACAGATTCTACCACACTGGTAGCTCAAAGTTGGCCACAGTGGAAGTACTGCACCATGAAAATTGGCTAACCCCAGAAATCAGGGATTGTTATTTTTTTCCCTCGGAGAGCCCGTTGTAAGCATTTAGCAGCACATCACTGGATAGGCCTTTATTCCATCACACGTCAACTTGATAGGCAGGTGTGGCTGGCGTCCAGCTAGGCAGAAACACATTTTCTTAATTTTCCTGTTGGTGACAAGTGGATTAATGGTTTTGATGTAGGTGTTCGCCAGTTTTCCCTGCATAACTCTTCAGACTTGCTCTTTTCTCTGGTGCCTTTCAAGCATTCCCAGATTTCCCACAGTAGAAACAGAGCCTTGTCCATTTTAACAGCGTCAGCCTCTGATCAGCATCTCTTGAGGACTAAAGGAAGGGGGCTCTCTCCTGGAGAATTTACCCCTCGGCATATGGGTTTCTCTTCCCATATGGAAAGACTTAGGGTTAGCTCATAGGTCACCTCCTCCAGGAAGCCTTTCAGACTCCTTCAGAGTTAAAGACTCTTCCTCTGTGTTTCCATAATTCTCTGTGCATAAGAGTGATCCTATTATGATCACTGTGATTTCTTTATCCACGTGCCTTCCTTCACTTTGAGTTTCTTGGCCTGGGGTTGTTCATCTTTGTTCTCTAAGGCTTCCAGTAAATGCTTCCTGAATTGGGTGGAACCCTTTTGGTTCAGCATGAGGTACACATGCATTTCTCAGAATTGAGCGTCAATCACTTGAGACCTTTTAAACACACAGATACCCAGTTCTCCCCACCGAGTTTCCTTTTCAAGCCCACTTTGAGAATCCCCGCCTTAGCAGAACCACCTGTATACAAGTGTGTCCCAGCACGCCCAGCCATGTCCAGCCCAGAGCAGATTTGCCCACAGCTCAGCTCTTTGAAGAGGCTCTGTCAGACCACCCCCTAGTCCCTCCACCGACGGCCCCTCTTCTGCATTCCCCCCCAGGTGTGTGGCTGTTTGTCCGACAACCCTACCTTCCACCCTTGAGACCCAACTGCTTCCTCTCTTCTCCACCCTTTTGGCCTCTGGGAAAGGTCTTTCCTGTTCAAGCCCTGGGCAGGTCCCTCTTGGCTCGTGGCTGACCCTGCCTTTCTGGCAACCTCTGTCCTCCCAGGCCAGCGCATAAACTCCTGGGCTCTGGCCACAAAACATTTCTGACCAGCTTTTTCTCTTTTCTCACAGTTGGGACTGGCCTGTTGCTCCTGCGCATATTCATAGCCTCAGCCGTGTGTAGGGATGGGCCATCCTCATTCAGCCACAGCTTCCTGGCTTCCCTGTCCACACATGCGCACACGCGCGTGCTTTCACAAGAAAGCCCACCTAGCTCTTCACAGCTCTGCAGACGCTGCAGTATGTTGGATAGAGAATGTAGATTTTAGAGTCTGGGCCTCGGAATGCATCCTGGCTCTCTTATTGCCAGCCGAGTGACTGAGTGTATGAGAGTCAGTCACCCCCCCCCTTTGTTTTTTCCATCTTTCAGTTGTATGAGTGGGGACACTGCTAACCTCTCAAAGTTGAGGATTAAAAAATAATAATATATTAAAAAAGTTGTGAGTGTACTACTTGGCATATAGTAAGTAAATAGTACTTTCTTTGATTGGTCACCTGGTGTCATCAACTAGAAAGATCCTTTCCCTGTTGCCTTGACCTTGTTCTGAAAGCACAGCATAGGTGGGGCTAGGGTAAGTGTGGAGCCAAAGGCGCTGTGTTTTTCTCAGTTGGAAACCTGTGACCTAAATTAAAGGCAGTCGTGAGTAGTATAAAAGTCCACCCATAGAACATTTGTAATGGGTATTCTGTTTACCTTCTTTGAGCTTACAATCTAGAGGGTGAGCCGAAAGGGTCCTTCTTTGAAAGGAAAAGGGAAACCATGTAGATGAGTAGGTTAAGAGTCAGAGCTGGAAGGACCGAGGCAGGGACCCTTTTCTTCATTCTGAGGCTGCATACCCTCAACCTGGCAGCCCATCACTGCTGTGGACACCTTCAGGTGCCCCTTGAGGCCAACTTCATCCCAGTTCATCAGTGTTTCTTGTGAAATTTGCTGCCAGAACTGACCACAAGATAACAGGAAAAGCACTTTTAGCTGAGCAGTTGGTACGGTGGTTGGAGAGTTAATTGAAAAAGTCAATTAAAAAGAACCAAAGAAAATCACATTCATATTTTGCACATTTTATTTTAATGTAAAATATATAACTATGCATACATTTGCCAATCTTTTAGAGTCTGAGGTCTGCTGATTGGAATTCCACTTCATCTTTCTTGTATAAACCACACCCAAAGTGTTGCTATCACCAGTGTCCTGGGTCAGTTTCTTGAAAGTCTAGGAAAGGGATCACACTGCAGAATCCTTGTTTTCATGATTTTTTTCTTAGTCTTTATCAGCCCCCACCACTTTTAATTCAGCCACACTTGTTATTTTTAAGCAACTGCACTTCGTCAAGTCTCTTCAAAGTGTTCTACTTAGGTTTCCTAGAAACAACTTCTTTCACCCTCACCATCAGTTTAAATAATTTAAATGAAGGCACGTAATTATGATAATGGGTCTCACTGACCTACACAGGTCTGGGGACACATGGGACTCAGCCTGATTGTGGTCAGTTGCCGGGCTCGGGGCGCTTGAGCATCCTGGAAAGCAGCCTGCCACCCGTGAGCCCATGGTCCCCCAACAACTGGACCTGGGCTTCTGCTAGTCCAGCGGGAGGATGGAGCGGCTATGGGGGCAGCTATGACAGATTGCATCATGTAAGGTGGCACAGAGTCAGCTCTCCCCATCCACTCCCTGTGTATTCAATCTGTTGTTGAACTGACTCCCAGTTCATCTCATCCTATTAATTTCTGCCCATTTTTCCAGCCTGTGGAGACATTTGTGATCATGGTTATATCATCCTGCATTTCTGGAGGATCATCTCAGCTTTGGCTTCTCTGAAGTTTTTGTATGTAGAATGGCGCCTTTCCAGTCCAATGTCAAACACACTAGATGGAGGACACAGTCCTTTGGCATGTTGGGGGCATCTCTCCTCTAGTCTCTAACATGACGCCAAACCTCTTTGCAGAGGTTTCAGATGGCTCTGTTTTTCCACCTAACCTGTCACCCTTACCCCTGAGAGAATCATGGGAGGTTCAGTGAGATGCATTTCTGTAACTGACATCCACTGTAGGGCATGCCTCCACGCCACCTGTCTCCTAACCCTGTCCCACAACACACAGGTCCCACTTGTTCTCCACAAACTTCTATATTCTGTAGGTTGCTGGGATCCACCTTTTGTTTCTAGATGCTCCCAACCATCTCTTGAACAATCCACACAGGATTTACCAGGGAATAACATCAATTTTTATGGTATCTAGAGTCCACCACCTTCTGCTGTGACAAGGGAGCCAATATTTATTCTTATTAAACCATCTGGCATTCTTTTCATTGCCACTGTTTCTCTAGAATAATCATTTTGGTTCTGAGATCATAGCCTTGAGTGCCAAGACAGCAGTTCTGGGTCTTTTTCCTGTGATTCAGAAGATTTTCCCATGAATGATCACTGCTGTGAATGACCAGGACTGAAGACACAACCTTCCCCACTCCCCCCTACCCCACCCTCCCCAACCCCTGCCCACCGCCAGGACATCATTCCACCCCTTTTCCAACCCAGAGCAAATCACAGCACAGAGGAGGCCCGTGAGGTGCTCAGGGCAATCTTGAGTCTGTTCTAGCAGGTCTGCGCACTTTCACTTGGATCTGATTCCTTGTGTCCCACCTCAGTTTTGATAGGGACACATCAGTACACTATTATGACTGAGCACGTTTTCCTTAAAATGTCATGCACCTGCACTTGATGAATTTTAAGTTCATCGTTCAAAAATTTGAGGTTTGCTTTGGAGAGCAGGTTGCTAACCTCTATTAAAAATGTGAAATGCCCACTCCTACCCATGACTCAGCAAGCCCGTGCCTCACATCCATCTCTTCTAGAGAAACACGGGCCTTTGTTCACAAGAAGCCGTGCACAAGGACATTATCTCAGCATGATTAGGGTCATGGAAAAAGGGAAACAATGTGCATATCCATCACTAAGGGAATGATTAAATAAAGGATGATACATCCTTATTATGGATGCAGTCATTCCGTATAAACTGACAGGAAGGGACTCCAAGAAATGTTAAGTGAAAAGACAAGTTTCAGAATGAGGCTGTGACGGTTAATTTTATGTGTCACCCTGGCTAGGCTGTGGTGTCCAGTTGTTTGATCAAGCACCAGTTTGATGTTGCAGCAGAGGGAGTTTTTAGATATGATTATGTAAATTCAAATGAGCAGACTTTGAGTAAAGCAGATTGCTAATCCTTCATCATGGGGGTGGGCCTCATCCAATCAGTTGAGGACCTGCCCCACAGACTTTGGACTTGCTAGCCCCCACAGTCACATGAGCCAATTCCTCAAAAAAACTTAATCCCTCCCTCCCCCCACTCTAATAGGTATACAGGTCTCCCCCACTATCAGAAACCAAAGCACTCCTAGGACACCTTTTGTAAGCCTGATGTAAAGCAAGGAAGTAATTACCATTCATTTATATGGAAAAATTTTTGAGCAATCCCAGACCCACAAAATAACCTCTGTTAGGCTTTTCTGATACCTTAGGACACAGGTGCTCACAGACACAGGTCAAAGCTAGGGCGGCTTGATGCGAAGGGGCTGTGCGGTTCCTGAGGAAGGAAGGAGCTTGGCACTGCTCAGGATGCGCGGTGCCCCTGCCGCTGGACGCTAGTTTCGCATTTTGCCTTTTTTCACAAAAGCAAAAATCCTCATCAGAGTTTTTTTTTTTTCCAGTTAGCAAAAACAGGTCCTAATGCCGGTCTTCTGTAAAAGCGAAGTGGCGAGGGCGCCTGGGTGGCTCAGTTGGTTGGGCGACTGCCTTCGGCTCAGGTCATGATCCTGGAGTCCCGGGATCGAGTCCCGCATCGGGCTCCCCGCTCGGCGGGGAGTCTGCTTCTCCCTCTGACCCTCCACCTCTCATGTGCTCTCTCTCTCTCTCATTCTCTCTCTCAAATAAATAAATAAAATCTAAAAAAAAAAAAAAGCAAAGTGGCGAAATGTGAACTTTTGGAAAAGCGGGGGGAGGGAGGGTGAACCTGTATCAGTGTCCCTCTCTGTCTCTGTCCGTCTCAATCTCTCATACGTCCTGCTGGTTCTGCTTCTCAGGACAGCCCTCACTAGTGCAGATACAAACAGTGCGGTGCCCTTAATGGGGGAAATGCTTCACAGAACAGTATGACCCATTTGCTGTGGGTACCTGTAAATGCAGGAAGAACCCTTGGAAGGGCACCCGTCAACCCCACAGCAGTGGTTCTGTGGCACTTGGAACGGAAGAGTGGGAGGCAGCTTTATCTATTAACGTTTTCATTTTTCTATAGAGAAATATTCATTTTACTCGGGTAATTAAAAGTTACATTTTAAGAGATACCTGTTTATGTCTCACCACATCCTTTCTTCTCTTTGGCTTTAGATATATTTGTTTTCTCCTTGTAGACAAGGAAGTAAAGCGAGGGTTGAATAATTCCACTTTCTCTTATCTTCAACACTTTGTACAGCTTCCTGCTTTCAACAGGGTTTTGAAAGGTGTGTGTCTGCGTCAATGTGTGTGCAGTCACGTCCACGCAGTCTCGTTCTGGGCTTAACCTTCATCCTCTATTGGGTTGTCTCACTTTTGTCACCATCCCTGGAGGGTCACGTACCTCCCTTCTGTCCTTGGAAATCCACACTCGTCAATCTGCACAGCCTCGTTGATTTCCTTAGGTGCCTGCAACTTTTATCTTAGAGTGACTCAGCTTCCCTTCAGGTGTTCCTCGCCACCGGGCCATACGGAACTTTCTGACATCCCTTTCATTGTCCTAGGAAAGGGTCTCTGGTGCTCCTTGGCTATTAGGAACTTGACGGAGGACAGCTTAGTTTGTATGATCTTTGTTCCCCCACGTAAGTCACTCGTCTTCCCCAAATGATGGAGATCGTATTTGAAACCAGCGAGCCCTAAAAGCCATTATCAGGTCATGGAGTCCTGACTTCTGATCTGAGTCTTGGGCCGTTTGCTGGGTTAGTGGAGCCCTGGATGGCTGTCTGTCCCTCGTTCTTCTTTTTGAGGTAGAACTTTCCCTCTGCCTCCTTCTGAGCAGCAGCAGCTTGACTTGGGGGCCGTGAAATGCCATGTGGATTGTGGCAGTGGCAGCAGGAGATACATGATGGGCTTTGGGATGAAAACCAGCCCTCCAGCTTCCCCATGGGATGGCTGGCACTTGGTGGAAGATTATGCAGGAGTAAAAAAATTGAAGCACCTGGGTGGCTCAGTCGTTAAGCGTCTGCCTTCAGCTCAGGTCATGATCCTGGGGTCCTGGGATCAAGCCCCACATCGGGCTCCCTGCTCAGCGTGGAGTCTGCTTCTCCCTCTCCCTCTGCTGCTCCCTCTGCTCATACTCACTCATTCATGCACTTGCTCTCTCTCAAATAAATAAAATCTTTTTTAAAAAATTGAGGTGAAGAGGTTTAGTGCATACAAAACAGAGAACTCCCAGGGAATTGGGAAACCCCAGAGGGTCAGAAAGAGGGATCTGCTCTTTGCTGACTTGGGACAAGAACGCAAAGGGGTGGTTGCTGAGGCTCCTACCTTCAAGGAGCATCCAGGTGGACAGACTTCCTGCAGAGTAGCAAAGCATTCAGTGCTGGATGGTACCCTAATGACCAGAGTGCCCTGGGAAAGTAGAGACTGACCAAGGTCTGCTGGACACAGTGGGCTCCCTCGGGGTATGGATGAGCCAAGGGCGTTGGAAGAGGGGCTTCCTGGAAGAGGGAAGTGGCAAGAGAAGAGGCAGACCGGAAGGGAAAGCATATCTGTTCATTTTTTTCCCCCCAAATTAGAACATTAGTGGCTAATGTCAGTGTTTTTCTAGATCTTTGGATCCCTTTTTGTCAACATGCTTTCACTTCCAGCAGCCAGCGCCTATGTGCCTTTGCTGACACCCGGGGCTGCTGGAGTCTGCTTTGTGCTCAGGCAAGGCAAGCCCGAAGTGCCTGGGTGTTTAGACACCCCTGGGGTAGTCCTTGTCTGTGACTGAGGAGGGGTTGATACATGAAAGTCCAGCTCCCTCGCCTTAGGTTGGACACCTCTGAGTATAGCTTACCCCTCAGAGCTTCCCGTGGGGTGAGGCTAAGCTACTGTTCAGGGGATGTTGCATAAACCTGTGTCCTTGCTTGGCTTCAGCCTTTTGTCCGCCTCCCCCCACCCCCTCAGCGCCTTATAATAAACTACTTGCACGTAAATCCTCCTCCCAGGGTTTGTTTCTGGGGAAACTGGCCTAAGATAGAATATGTCTGTTTAAAAAATTCTATGCGATAGTGTGAACTGTGTTGCAAATTGAGATAAAAAAATTAGTGTGGGTTTTATAATAATTTTAAACAAAACTCTCAATAGTCCCAAAGTGTATATATTAAAAAAGTGAATCTTCCTCCCCCCTCTGGCCCTCCATTCCCTAGTTGCCCTCTGGGAGCTCCTCCCGGAGACAAACCGAGATGGGTGACACACACAGACATATGTTAGGTAGGCTGAACGGTGCCCTCCAAATGTACCAGCTTCTAAGTCCTGGAACCTGTAAACATTACCTTATTTGGAAAGAGGATATTTGCAGATGTGATTGAAGTTAAGGATCTTGAGATGGGGTGATTATCCTGGGTTGTGTGGATGGGTCCTAAACACAATCACACATAGCCTTCTAAGAGGGAAGCAGAGGGAGATTTTATGCACATGGAGAAGACTTGAAGGCAGAGTAGAGAGAGATTTGGAAATGCTGGCCTTGAAGACTGGAGTGATGTGGCTACAAGCCAAGGAAGGCAGGCAGCCACCAGAAGCTGAAAGAAGTCAGAAATGGGTTTTCCCCTAGAGCCTCCCGAGGGAGCCTGGCCCTGCAACACCTTGATTCTGGCACAGTTGTACTGATTTCGGACTTCTGGCCTCCAGACTATGAGAGGATGAATTTCTATTGATGTAAGCCACCACGTTTATGGGCTGTGTAGCAGCCCTGGGAAACCAGTATGACCTGCTTGGACGTAACAGCAAGGGAACCCTGGGGCGTGTACTTGACAGCATGTCTGCTTGGGAAGAGAGTCTGCAGAGAACTCGGTGGGCCAGGCAAGAGCCTGGATTTGCAGTGGGTTGAAGGGGGCTATGGTGGGGATCTCATCAGATAGCCGTGAGTCCAGCCAGTTGGCCCTGAAGTGGCATGTTGTTGGGAGAGATGGACTGGAATGGGGAGAAGGTAGACACTTGGGGGAGAGGTCCCAAGGTCAGAGAATAAGGGTGGTGGTCATGGTATTGGTCAGGATGCTTTCCATGTCAGCACCAGAACATCCAACTAGAAATGGCTTAAACAGTATGGATTTTTCTTCTCATCTCACCGAGCAGGAAGTCTGGAGGGAGGTGAGGTGGTTGCAGAATCAGCTTTTTTAATGGCTTAAGGACATCAGGGAGGACACAGGTGCTGTCACCTTTCTGCATTCTGGTCCTCAGCTTGCCCGCCAGGTCTCTCTTTGGGACGCTAGGCCCAAGGTGGCTGCAGCAGCTCCAAGCATCTCATATGAACATAATTGACAGCTGAGAAGAACAGGGCATTTCCTGCCATGTGCCCTTTTTTTATTAGCAAGTAAAACTATTCCCAGAAACTCTCAAGCAGAGTTTGCTTGGGTCCCCTTGGCAGGCCTTGGGTCACAGACCCACATCATTGTCAAGGAAATGATTAGCTGGAGCTAGAGGGGGTGTCACCTAGGAAGGGGGCCGGGGCTAACAAGTGGTTATTTTGGCAGCGAGCAGTGTTTGCCACTGGGTGGGACTAGAAAGACAAGGGATGCTCATAGAAGTATTTTAAAGAAAACTGGACTTGCGGACAGCTTGGAGAGCGGGAGGGTGAAAAGGAAGAATTTGCTGTTTTTCTTCCATAAAGTCGATGGTCTTGTTCTCTCTGACACCCATATTTCACTTCCTGTACAAAATTTAGTTATGCAAGTTAAGTTAGACCTTTTAAAACATTTATAAATAAATGTTGAGTTCCTACTATGTGTCAGCCGCTGTGAAAACATGATGAATGAAGGGAATTTAGGCAGGAAGGATTGATGTCTTTCACTAGAGTGTAGGAATACAGTCATTAAAAATGAATTCCCACCCCCTGGCCTTTGCACGCCCATAAATAATTTCTCTTCATTGTCACGCGTCCTGAGGGTGGTGAAAGATGCTAAGTCACCAGGCCCCTTGTGGAGCTGG
The DNA here is from genome assembly GCF_011800145.1 of Mirounga leonina. Lineage (NCBI taxonomy): Eukaryota > Metazoa > Chordata > Mammalia > Carnivora > Phocidae > Mirounga > Mirounga leonina. Next base: position 25,696,229 of record NW_023270268.1, read on the forward strand.
TGGGAAGGGAAGGGCAAGTGTATGTACGTTCTGGTGAAGACCACAGGGCAGTGTGAATTTAGAGCTTTGCTGCAGAGGAAGGGATGATGAAAGAAGTCAGCACATTTCCAGAATCTTGTAACAAATGCATTTAAAAAAAAAAAGTATGCTTTAAAACCTTCATTGTGTGCCACAGAATGACAAGAAGGAGGCACCCTTCAATGTGATATGATAGGCTTGATCTCTAGATTTTCCTGGGTGTTTGACATGGTGGAAGCTAATTCTGTGAGGGTGTTAAACACATGCGTACACAATTATTATCTTACTGTTTCTTTGCGTCAGAATCCAGGTGGGCTCAACTGCTTACTCAGCAGAGGGTCTCACAAGGCTGAAACTGGGTATTGGCAGGTCTGTGTTCCTTACGGGGGGCTCTGGGGCTAGAATCTACTCCTAAGCTCATTCAGATTGTTGGCCAAATTCGGTTCTTTGCGGCTGTAGGACTAATGTCTTTGTTTCCTTGTTGGCTGCCAGCCAAGGGCTGGTCTTTGCTCCTAGGGACTGCCTCATTCCTTCTCATGCTTTCCGTGTAGCCCTGTATAAGAACTTTTTAGATGCATAGACAGTCTGCAAGCTGCAGATGAGGAAGGGGAGATGGTTCTCCAAGAACTTAGGGTATTAACTCAGTGAGTATAGAGGGTTGGAGGGTGTTCTTGTAGTTAAGTGATCCTTCATTGCCACTTCTTGGAATTTGTCCTTTTTGAAATTCACTTGGCCAAGAATTTTAATAAAACTAAATAAAAAGTAAGGGCCTGAGGATGGAGCATGACTGGTTGAGAGGCTATACTCAGCAAAGATGTGTTTTAATTGGAGGGAGGTCTTTGCTCCTAGGCGCTGTGATGCCATCTTGTGCATTGGCCTCTTTTGCAGCTTTTTCAATGGCTTGTGTAGAGATTTAGAAGGTAGTGGGCCTGTGGAGAAAGACCCAAAACTGGTAAGCTACAGGGTATACCAGGTGGCCATGAGGATCTAAAGAACATGGATGCTCTTGGGCTCTCAAAAACATTCCAGTTGGGCATGGGAGGAAGAGGATGAAGGGTGCGTTTGACAGTGGGGAGTGGGGAAGATTCTGGACAACCCACCCACCCCAGTGTCAACAAGAACTGCTTTTTTTGAACCTCTGTTTTTACATATTGAGTTTCTAATTTAGATTACAGTTGGTGTTTGTGGAAAGCGCCCCACTACTTAAAAAAAAAAAGGAAAAGGAAAAAAAAAACAAGAAACCTTGAAAATTTACTTACCTAATCCAGCTTCTGGCTTGAGTAGGTTTCCCTGACTTCTTAATTACCTTCTAATCTCATTATTTCTTAATTTATCAATGTTGGATCAAGACCAGCCCAATAAAATGTAATGAGGGTACATTTAAGTATCCAAAAAAAAAAATCAGTTGCATTTAAGTTCAAAAAAATCAGTAATATAGAAGGGAGAATACCTGATTTGATAACAATTCTAATGAAAAGGAATGTTTTTGAAAGATTTTATTTATTTGACCGAGAGAGAGCACAAGCAGAGGGAGCAGCAGGCAGAGGGAGAAGGAGAAGCTGGCTCTCCACTGAGCGGGGTGCCCGTGGGGCCTGATCCCAGGACCTTGGGATCATGACCTGAGCCGAAGGCAGCCACTTAACCGACTGAGCCACCCAGGCGCCCGTGGCCCATTGCTTTTAAGTTAGGGGCCTCTTTGAGGCAGAATTCTTAACATCCTCTTCAGCTGAGGTAGATGGGGTTGTCTCTTTGCTTACATCACTTGGAAAATTAGATTAAGAAGGCTCAGGAGGTAGTCTAATGTGGCCAAGAGGTCTGTTCCTTTTATAAAAGTGATGCATGGACAGTTCCTCAAAATGTCAATAGTTAATAGTTGTCATGTGACCCAGCAATTCCACTCCTAGATAAATATCCAAGAAAAATGAAAACATATGTCTAAACAAAAGCCTATACACGAGTCTTCATAGCATCATTATTCATAATATCCAAAAGGTGGAGACAATCGGATTTCCAGCAAGTGCTGAATAAATAAGCACAATGTGATCTACCCATATAATGGAATGTTGTTTGACAATAAAAACAAACAAAGTACTGATACATGCTACAGCATAGATGAACCTTGGAAACATTATGCTAAAGTGAAAAAAACCAGACACAAAAGGCCGCATAATGTATGATTCCATTTACATGAACTGTCCAGATTAGGCAAATCCATAGAAACAGAAAGTAGATTGGTGGCTGCCTCGAGGTGGGAAGGAGAGGGACTGCTAATGGATACAAGAAATTTGGGGGAGTGATGAAAATGTTCCAGATTTAGACTGTGGTGATGGTTGCACCATTCGGGGAATATATTAAAAACCACTGAATTGAAGACTAAGTGGGTGACTATTTAGATATTTCAATTATATTTCAATAAAGGTTTTTTAAAAAGTGGTGCTTGTCATTAAAGACAGTTTAGAAAATGCAAATAAGGAAAAGAAGGCAAAAACCCTACTCTCATCATCACTGAGAAAAGAGCCACATAACAATGTAACATCTTGTTATATTTTCTTCTAGTATATATTCTGTCTAATATTTGCATATTTGGGATCATATTGTTCACACTGTTTCTACTTCATCAATTTAAATGGCTGTAAAGTATTTCAGGATATGAACAATCATATTTTAATTTACTTAATTAGTTTTCTATTGGTAGATTTTAGGGGGTTTCCATTTTCTTATGCTTGTAAACCAAGAACATTTTTTTAAGATAGGGAGCGAGAGAAGAGCAAAGGGGGAAGGAGAGAGAGAGAATCCTAAGCAGGCTCCACGCCCAGCATGGCGCCTGATGTGGGACTCGATCTCACAACCCTGAGATCATGACCTGAGCCAAAATCAGGAGTTGGACATTCAACCGACTGAGCCACCCAGGTGCTGCAACCATGAATATTCTTTAGCTTTTATCATTATACTTCATATCCCTTTTTGATTTAAAGGTCCATACTTTTTTTAAGCTGGCTAATTTTTATTTTTATCTCACTGAAACAAATTTTACTTTGGATTTTACCTTGAAAATTCTTGCTAGTGTTCAGAAGGGGGTATTGGGCAAGAAGGTAAAGGTCAAGGTTCATCACAAAAGTATTGCCCTACTTCAAACTTGTTTGGGCCACAAGACTCTGTAGAGCCACCTTCCTGTATGAGGACAAAATAACTTTGAAAGAAGCAGGTAGACTTGTCTCTATTAAATTGTAGTCGGTGGTTTTGTTTTCTAGTCTATATCAGTTTTTGCTGTGTAGCAAACCATTCTAACCTTCGTAGCTTCAAATAGCTATTTATTTAGCTCAGGATTCTTTGGGTCAGCTGAGGAATTCTACTCTGGAGCAGCTTCGCTGATCTCCCCTGGGCTGTCTCATGCCTCAGCTGATGGCTGGGTGGTCCAGGGTGGCCTTGCTCTCATGTCCGCTGGTTGGCTGGCTATTGACTGTGACAACGGGGTCTTGCCTATCTTCATGCCCAGGAGGTTAGCTGGGCTTCTTCACACAATTCCAGTCACAGCGTCCCCAAGAGCCCCAGTGGGCTAGCTTATTTCATGCCTTGGTTTGCCTCACATCTGTTAATATCCCATTGGCCGAAGAAAGTCACAAAACCAAGCTCAGATTCAAGAGCTGGGGAAATAGACGCTATCTTGCGTCTGCAACATGCGGCAGTGGTACAGATGCAGGGAATGGATGCACTGGTGTGTGGCCAGTTAATAATTTACCAGATAATCTTTGCCAAAACATCCAGTGCCCTTAATGATTGGTGACCAGCATGTAACTCTGTGGGTTTAATTTTCATACAAGAATATATTTCCAGCTTCCACATACAGAATACCCAGGAGAATGGTATCACACCCTTCTGGCAGATTAACTGACATTTTTTAATGGTAAACTCATGTCTCATCAATGTTGAATGTGATTTACAGCAGTTTTTGTAAGACTTTGAGAATATAGGACAGCAACAGCAAAACCTACCCCCAAAATGAGGCGTCAGGTACATGGATTCATTTACTCAGCAACTAGAGTACTTACTTGTGCCAGACACTTCCCTAGATGCTTGGGACTCATCAGTGATGAGATAAATAAAATCCTTGCCTTTGTGGAGATTGTGTTCCTGTGAAGGAAAGGGCAATAAATAGGTAAACAGATCTGTGCCAAGTAGTGATCAGTAAGATGAAGTGATAGGGCAGGGGACAGTGGGTGATAGGGGGATTTTTTTTAGAGGACACCAATTAGAGTTGGCCAGTCTCTCTGAGATCATTTTCATTTTTTCGACTTTGCTTTGCTCTTCATAGCTCGTCCTTTGGTGAGTCGCTGTGCAGATGCTGATGGGAACCCAAGAGTGCTGTTACAGGCCCTGGTGGATTTACCTCTAGGTTGTAGTGGAGCAGGGAGCCAGAGAGAAGGGAAGGACTCATGGGCTGGGGGCACTGGACAGTCAGGGATCTGACATGTCCTGAAGGCTGGATAGTTTTCTTGGATGCTCTATTAGAAGTCCACTTACCAGAAGCAGAGTCCTCAGAGGACAAGCTGTGGGATTCGTGCAACATAATTTAGCCTGAGGGAGAGGGGAGCACGGAGACGGATGGCTGAGTTGGAATCGTGGTAACCATAGCAACAAGACGCTGACAATTGGGTCACCGGGAAGAGAAAATTGACTGAAGAGAATATTGACCGAATGCCAAAGTGGGACTGTGGCACCTTGAATTCACCAGGTAGAGAAAGTCAGGGAGAGAAAATCTGTTGTGTTGAGCATTCCACAGCATTGAGGTCTTACCCACTTTCTTTTCAGAGTGAACCCAAGGCCGATGTAGCCCAATACACCAGGACACCCAGCTTTGTGTAGCTCTATTTGTTGCTAGTTTGCGCAGTGACCGTGGAATAATCCTTTCCTTCCATTTCCTCTTCTGTTAAGATTTTGAACCAACCTTTGTTCAGGGCCAACTTTTGGGTTAGCATTTTATGATTATTGGTAAGGTGTCAGGACTCTACTGTAGAGGAAGGTGGTAATTTTGATGTAGTCTTAAAAGTACTAGAGTTTTGGGGGCACCTGGGTGGCTCAGTCAGTTAAGTGTCTGACTCTTGATCTCGCCTCAGGTCGTGATCTCAGGGTGGTGAGATAGAGCCCCACATCAGGCTCCATGCTGGGTGTGGAGCCTGCTTAAGATTCTCTCTCCCCCTCTGCCCCTCTCCCCCCAAATAAAATAAAATAATTTTTTAAAAAGTTCTAGAGTTTTTGCTGACAAACTTTCTGGCCCCCAAAACTCCAAAGTAAATATCTTCAAATATGTCCTGTGGGAAAGCTCTTTTTAAATCCTCTCTTTTCCACGTAGTAGTTAAGGTGAAAAAATAAAAAAGAACGGTTAGAAAATGATCCTCCATCCACCTCAAAGTGTCTAAAGAGGGAGTAATAATAAAGTGGCAAATCCTATTTACTCCCAGAAAGCCTAATTTCCTCGCTCATCAATGCAAGTGGGAGGGACTTGGCAAGTCCCTGGATAGAGAAAACATTACTTGTTTAATTGTTATCAAACAAAGCTGCTTCCAAGTCTGCCCGAGAGGACATGCTCGCCCCTGATGCATTCAGTATGTGTGTGAAATGTCAGCTTCTGGAGGACGTAAGCCCCATGCTGCGACAGTATGAGGTCCCGCTGAGCAGCCAATAGGATGTAGCAGCTCTGAGATGCTTAACTGTTTGCACTCGGAACTGTGGCATTGGCTGTCCCCATCAACGGCCAGGGTTTGCCCAGGCATCACCCCCTTCACCTCAAAATGCCCAGCCTCATCACCTCCAGCATAATCCGCCAGCCCTTCAGTGTAACGTGCCTCTTGTGGTTCCCGTCTCGCCCAGGCAGGTGCATGTCAGCAGACAGCTCTGCTAGCATGTATGGTGAGCCATCGCCTGCCACCCCGCGACCCCTTCCCGCCTCCCGCCCATGGGACTGTGGAGAAACTCACGTGTCCCGGCACCAGATCGCCCTGCTTTTCCTCGCGTCCGGGAGAGTGTTATCTTGCCCATGCAGGTTGGGTTTTCCTGCCAGCTTGGCGTGCGTGGTACTTTAGGAGAAGCCAGAGCGGGGTCTCGAGCGGGGTCTCGAGCGGGGCTGCTCTTCCCCAGCAGGGGTTTTTATCTCTCTCTCCCAGGGTATGCAGGTGGCAGTGCTGGGCCTCCTGGTAGGTTCTCACCAATTGGACTTCAGGGCTGCAGGTGTAATGCAAGGTCAAAGAGTGGCTGGCAGAGAGGAAGTGAGGGCTGGGGGTGAAAAATTAAAACACTGAATTCCATTCAGTCGCAGCTATTATGTTTGATTTCTCTCAAGTTAGACCAGGTGACTTTGACAACGGTCTTCCTTCGAGACATTTGCCTGAGCATCCAGCTCGTCCTAGAGTAGTAAGAATAGGGCAGTTAGCTTCTACTATGGAATAAAACAGCCAACACTTAGCGAATTAAAATAACAACCCTTTATTGTTGCTAGTGAGTCCACAGATCCACCAGGTGACTCTGCTGATCTGGCCTAGGCTTGACTAACCCCACCTGGGCTCACACATAGGCCTCGGCAGCGGCTCACAGGTCCAAGATGGTGTCTCTCAAACGTCTGCCATCCTCCACCAGGCTAGCCTGGGCATGTCCTCAGAGCATCGGCAGGGCTCCACGAGAGCAAGTGGACGCAGCATGGCCCCTCGAGGCGTAGGTTCAGAGCTCCCATAAGGTCACATCGACCATATTCTGTTGGTCAGAGAAAATCACAAGACCAGCCTGGATCCAAGGGGTGGAGAAATGGACCCTCCCTCTTTAGGCAGAGTTATGTTGTAAAGAGGCCTGGATACAGGGAGGCAATAATTGAGGTCATTTTTGCAAACAATGCATCTCAGATAATAATAAGAACTATCATTATTATTTTGTTGGGCTCTCAAAGGGCTCCAGAGTTGGTTACCCTTTCCTGCATGGTGGAGAAAATCAGGCAAAGACGTAAATTAAGCAGCGGGGGTGGGAAAAGAGTCTTGGGATGGAAGACTGTCTACACAGCCTGCATTTCATCTGCCCCCTTTTCTACATCTGAGAACTAAGCTTTTTTTTTTTTTTAACATATTCTCTTTGAACGTTATGAAAGGCAAAGTTGTCTAAAATGAGACCGACTGCTTTCTTAGACTCTATTATGTTGGCCTAATTACATATCAGGAAAATGTTTTTCTGGGGCATTGTGTGTAAAACAAAGAGGAAAACAACATCTCCAGCCGGCCCCAGCGTCCTTGCCCCTCCCTCCGGCTGGCAGAGGCTGCATCCCGCAGGAGGCCCCCGGGAGGACGGAAGATGAGGGCCTGGGAGGCAGGGCTGCTGCAGCCCCAGCTGGCCTCAGAGGGATTTGCCCCTTCCCCAGTGAGAGCGGAGGGCAAGTCATCCCTTCCTCTGTCCTTCCCTCCAGCACAGCTCATGGTGGCTTCCATCTGGTGGTGGAACCGTGTTAGTCTCCCCATACCCCCCAGACTGGGATCTCCTGTCGCAGAAGAGGTTTCCCAGGTGCCCAGCACAGAACCAGGTTGGCTGAGTGTGGAGATTCATAAATGGAGTGGTATGAGCGTAGCCCTGTCCTCTGGGATACTGAAGGACTTGCTGAGTTTTCTGCAAGACTGGCCTGGCCCATTGTTAATAGCATCCACTTATCGTTGGATAAATAGAGATGAAACGTTTCTTGGCATTTCCCTCCTGCCCCGCCTTCGGATCTCTACTTTCCATTATATGAGGGCATGACTCTCCACCTGCCCTTGTGGCCAGGGTCCCCGCTGTGCCCAGGCACAGCGAGGTAAAGCCACATTTCCTGACAGCATGCTTACATCCTGTCTTGTCTTCACTACCAGCCACGTGCTCGACCTCTTGCTGTCTGCCAATTCCCTCCTAAGATGTCCTGGCTGTGGTCTCCCAAGACCTCGCTGTCAACTGCAGAAATAGTCCTTCGGGCGTTGTGTTTCTTGCCCTCTTGTGACATTTGATGGTGTGACTCTTTCTCCTTAAACCTGTTTCCCACCCTGGCTGCTCAAGAGATGATTTCTCTCCATCCAGTCTGTGTTTTCTTTATTCCTCCCTCACCTCCTCCCCAGGAGATCCTGTCCTCAGCCAACCTCAAGGCTCCTTGAGTTTACAGCTACCGAGTGTTGGCTATCCCCTCCAGCTCTTTATTTTCATCCTACCTTTTCCTGCCTTTAACTGTGTATTAGGTTCTATTGCTGCTGTGGGCTTAAAACGACAGGGATTTATTCTCTTATCGTTCTGGAGGTCAGAAGTCCAAAATGGGTTTTAAGGGATCGAAATCAAGGTAATCAGGGTGGTAGCAGAGCTGCATTCTTTCTAGAGACTGTAGGAGGGAATCTGTTCCTTGACTTTTCAACTTAGAGAGGCCATCCTGCTCAGAGACAGTCACTCAGACCTCTGCTTCCATTCCTCATACCTCCTTCCCTGACTGACCAACCCCCCTCCCCAACCACCCACTGCCTGCTTCCCTCTTCAAAGGACCCTTTTGATTACGTTGAGCCCACGTGGATAATCTCTCTCAAGATCCTTAACTTCATCACATCTGCCAAATCTCTTTTATCATGGAAGGTGACATGGGCCCAGGGATTAGGACATAGGCATATTTGGGGAGTGGGTGAACATATTCTTTCTACCATATGCCCCATCTCATCTAGCTGCCTCCTGGACACTCTTCCTTGAACTCAGCATGTCTAAAATGGAATTCACTCCCTTTCATTGTCCTCCTTGTCCTGCTCACCTTGGTTTAACACGTGGTCAGCCAGTACCCAGCCCCCAAGTCATCATGTGCATAAAACATAATTTAATTTAGCAAGCCTAATATTGATGGACACTTGGGTAAGCTTTAGTGTTTTGCTATTGCAAACAGTTCTCCAGTGAATAACTTTGTACATTTGTCATTATATATATAGAGAGAGAGATAGATATAGATCAATTCCCAGAAGTGAGATTGTTGTGTCAAAGGGTAAATGTATTTGCAATTTTGAGAGATACTGTCAAATTGTTCTCTATGAGGTTGAATCAATTTACCTTCCTGCCAGCGATGTATGAGAATGCTCACTTCCCCAACAAAGTAGTTGTCAAACTTCTGGGTTTTTACCAATATGACAGGTGAAAATGCCTATCTCGGTAGTTTTAGTTTGCATTTCTCTTATTGTGGGATGGAGTGTTTTTTAGTGTGCTTAATGACCATTTGAATTTCCTTTTTTGTGACTCTCTTCTTGTTTGTGTCCATTTTAAAACTTGGATTATTGGATTTTTTTTATCAGATTTTAGGAGCTCTTCCTTTTTTATCTGTAATATGAGCTACAAATGTTTTCCCATCTTGTCTTTTGTCTTTTGACTTTACATAGCTTGTCTTTTGTCTTGCAGAAGGGTTTTTATGTCACCAAATTTATTATTTTTACTTTATGGCTTCCAGACTCTTAGTTAGAAAGGGCTTCTAGTAGGCTCATTAAAATTAAAATAATAAAGCTGTGTTCAGTGTGGGGGAGTTGGACACAGGCATCTATTCCTTCTGAAAAATCTCAGTGAAATGATACAAAAGGAATGATCAATGATAGGTAGGTAGGCAGGTAGACAGATAGACACTAGAGTCAATTCTCATTATTCATGGATTCAATATTTGCAAATCCTGATTGCTTAAATTTATTTGTAATCCCCAAATCAATTCTCTTGGTTCTTTCACTGTCACTTGCAGGCATATGCAGAGTGGCAAAAATCGGAGTTGCCAACATTCATGTTCCCAGTTAAGGTGACGCTCTGCCTTCTTGTTTCAGCTCTCATACTATAAACAAGTGTCCTGTTTGCAGTCTACTTAGTGCCACATTTTTCACATTTTGTGCCTTTCATTGGTGATTTTGCTGTCTAAAGTGGCCCCAGACCTCATGCTGAAGTGCTGTCTGGTGTTCCTAGGCACAAGAAGGCTGCAATGTGCCTTACAGAGCAAAGACACATATTAGGTAAATTTTGTTCAGGCTTGCGTTCTAGTGCTGTTGGCTGAGAGTTCAAAGTTAATGAATCAACAAGATATATTTTAGAAGGTGCCTTTAAACAGAAACACGCATAAAACAAAGCTCTGTATTGATCAGGTGATGAGGATGTTGTCATCAGAAGCTCAAAGAAACCTAACCCTGTATTTCCCCTAGAGCGTTGGTTCAGAGTATTCAGTAATTCTTATGACAGCATTATAGAACATAACTCCCATGAATAATGAAAACTGACTGTAGATAGATAGGCAGGAAGATAGGTAATATACCCACAAGAATAAAAAGATTGGAAGAAGAGAAAGTAGAAAAGAGGAATGATTTCAACACCTTTTTAGAAAAGGAAAGTAGATAAAGGGATGCTAATTGGCTTAGCAAAGTGCAGGAAGCTGCCACTTGAATGTACAAGGAGCCATGTGAGAAAAGCTCTGGTTGTCAAAGCATAAATGACCATGGGATGGTGGGAAGTGAACTGCAAAGCTGACAACCGGGGCATTGGTTTAAAGTTCTTACGTATTGTGTAAGAGTCCTAGCTTCCATCTCTGCAGCTTTTGGGTCTTAAAAATAGGGTTGCAGAAAATTTTAAAAGGTAATAAAAAGGCTGAAAGAGAAAGGAAATCCTTCAGAAGGAAAATAAAAAGAGTAAGAAAATGGGGAGGGGTAATAATATGAAAATAGCAGTCCTCCATTTTGACTTATAGAAGATCCAGAAAGAAGAGAGAAAATGGAGAAAAGGAAAACTATCAAGGGAAAATGAAAGAACACTTTTCAGAAATGAAGGACCAAAATCCTCAGATGGTGAGGCCATCAAGTGTATAGCCCTGTAAGAAAAATGACTCACACCAAGGCACCTTGTGAAATCTAAAACTTCATGGGGAAAAATATCCTAAAAGTTTAGACAGCACAACAGGTTACAAAGTATTAGCAATCAAAATAGATATCTCAATAGCAGTGCTGATCTCTAGAAGCTAGTGGAGCAGTGCTTGAAAAATCTTAATGGGAAAGTAGATTCCAGCCCAGACTTCTGTACCCAAACTGTTAGTTAAGAGTGAGAACAATGACACTTTTAGGAACGCACAGACTCAAATGACTTCCAGGGCATGTGTTTCCTAGGGTGCCACTAAAGGATGCACTCTAGCATAATGTGGAAGAAACCAAGAAAGAGAAAACACCAGCCTTAGATAGCAGTGGGAGAAGAACCCAGGCATGGAAAGCGGCCAGACCAGGACTGGAGAAAGGGTGCAGAAAGCTCCAGAAGTGATGTCTCTAGGGGAGAAAAACAAAAACAAAAACAGAACTAATGTATTTAGGCACATGGGATATTTATCGATGGGCGTAGAATAGAGATGTTAGAGCATATGAAATAAATTAGTGATGGGTTCACATACAACCAGACACATGAAGAAAAAAAAATTGAGGACACAGTTAACTCCAGGAACAAGAAAAGATCACGTGAAAAAGAAGGCATAGTCACAGTGCGTTACTTGACCCAACGTTTAGCAACATTTGCAAAGTTGTAATAACACAAACACTAACTTTTGATTTGCTTAGAATGAACTATGACCATTGGGGACACTAAGAGAGAGGAAGTAAGAAATGTGTATGGGAATGTGAAGCCTTTATTTCCCATGGTAGGAAATCAAAGGATATCCAAAATTGATAAGTAAAGAAAAGGTAGGATATGCATACCCTGTCAATAAGTGCTGGGCATCAGTGTTTTGGCAGCATTTTTTCAAAAGACATACACGTGTTTTTGCAGGGCTGTACCTTCACATGCCCTCTCCATGAAAGGCGAGGGCCCAGCCCAGTGGCAGTCGGGAATAGAGGCAAAAGTCCCCCAGTCACTGTTTTCAGGCATGGAGATCATCCCAGTGCTGGTCCCGCACACTTTTCAGATATGGGAAATTAAATTCCTCTCTTCATTTACACAGTCGTGGAGAAGGAGCCAAGTCTTGTCTTTGAAACTGCTTTTCTCCCAGATTGCTTCCACAGCTTGAAACAGGAGAAAAGAGCAGACTGACATTCAGGATACAAACTTTCTCACTGGACCAGTGTGTTACCTCCTAATTACTTCCCTGCATGGAGGATCTTTAAAAATGATCAAAAGACAAAGGCATTTCTTAGTAAACTCTACATGCTGTTGTCATGAGTTTTGGAGGTTGTAAGGGAAGGTTGTGTTGGATGTCTGTTTCCTTAGTTGATTTGCAACCAGTGGAGAAATTATGGGGAACAAAGGGAAAAAAAGAGCCATAAATACAAATGAATTCCTTTTACACGAGTTGAAAAACCACAGGACATGCTCCATTTTTTTTAGCACTCCAGGTGTGATCGGAGATTACGGATCCACACAGGAGAGTGGAGAGTTAATTAAAATTTGTGCTCCTACTTCCAGAAAGAAATGTCTTTCCGTTTGATAAGCAGGCTGTCTTTGGAGTGCTGTTTGTGCTTTTCTGTCCTCACTGGAGTGTCACAGAAAAGCAGATCAAAGGGAGCCCCCATCCGGATAGGTTTTCTACCACCTTTCTGAGCTAATGGACTTGAAAGCCTCTTCCCCTGACTGCATGGGGCTCGTGTCATATGCGAGAAATGCCGTCTGCGTAGGGTATTGATAATATGCAAACGGGCTTTGATAGATGCTTACGGAAAACCACATTTACCATTAATTAAATCAAGACCACCCCAAACACCCCAAGCGAGAGAGGCTGGCCAGGGTTGCCGCCTCACCCCCTACCATTTGTATTTTACTTTTCGCCTCGCCACGTGACGGCCAGATACTAGCACTTGAGACTGAACCTTCAGCTCTCTCAAGCAGGATTCTGTTTTGTTGTGTTTTCTCTTTTCCTTTGAGTTCTTTGTGCTTCTGCACCCTCTGGCTGACATCCCCTACCCTGAGGGGAAAACCTGTTTGGGAGAAAGCCTGCTGGCTTTCTCTTTAAGATAGTGAGAAAACGAAATAACATCGAGCAAAACAGAGGCAGCCTGGGCGAGGCCCGCGTGAGCAGGCAGGTCAGGCTGCAGTGGACGCTGTCCATTGTCTCGCTGCTCTGGGTGCCCGCGGAGAAAACCCAGCCGGGCCGCAGGCACTAATAAAAGGACTCTCTTCTGCCACTCAGGGCTTTGTGTGGCGCCAAAGCTTGTCCTAGTTGCCATGGCTACTGTCTGATTGTGGCGGGTTTGTCACAGTGCTTGATAAAGTGGGAAGGTTATTCTTGATGGGCCCAAGTAATCATAATCTCGCAAAGCTTGAGAGTGTGGATTTAACACTTTTTTCCTTCCTTCTTGAAATGGGGAATGCAGGGATGGGGGCTGGGTTGTCAGGATAAAGCAGCCCCAGCAGGTGGTGAGGGCCAGGCCCAGCACGAAGGATACCTCCGGCCGGTGTGGAAGGGAGCTGGACAGGGGGCTGGACAGATAGGGGTGTCACTTGGGTCATCTGCCGTCCCTAGGCCTGAGTGGGCTTCAGAGAAAGGGTCAGAATGGGGGCCCCTCCTGACCCTACCATCAAGTGATTATACTTGTATGGCTCTCTCCTTTCCTCCTTTCCCTTCCTGCTCCCGCCTCTTGTTTAGGCCTCTTCCTTTCTTCCCCCTCCTTAGCCTGCCTGTCCTTTACCTTCCCTTACACCTTCCTCACCCCAATTCCCTTACAGAGCTGGGCCTTTCAGAGCCCTCTACTTTCCCTTCTCAGATGGAGAAGGATGGGCAAGGTTAGCTCTGAGGTAACACAACTGATTGAATTTGGCCACAGAATTGGACTCTTCTGTCATCAGAAGAGACCTAATTGAGGGGCACCTGGGTGGCGCCGTCGGTTGAACATCCAACTCTTGGTTTTGGCTCGGGTCGTGATCTCAGGGTCATAAGATGGAGCCCCGCGTCTGGCTCTAGGCTCCGCACGGAGTCTGCTTAAGACTCTCTTTCTCCCCCTGTCCCGCCCTGCCGCCCCTCAAATAAATAAATATGTACATCTTGAAAAAGAGAAGAGACCTAATTGATTACCCAGGCAGTGCTTCTCCGACTTGTGCATCAGAACTACTGAGAAGGTTCTTTCAAACAGATTCTGGGCCCACCCACAGTTTTCTGATCTGATAGGTCTCGGCAGGGTCCCAAGACTCTGCATTTCTAACAAGCCCCCAGGTGATGCCAGTGCTGCTGGCTGGGGGACCACACTTTGAGAACCACTGTCATAGGCCGAGGCTTATTTTTTATAGTTGAGGAAACAGGCTCCCAAAGGATGAATTACTTGCCAGGAGTTCAGGCAACTTGGTAGCCGTGCTGGGATGGGTGCCCAGCGATAGGGGTTTTAAAAGCCATCTGAAGCGGGAAGGCTCATCTCTCTTCCAGCCCGCTAGCCCAGAGCAGCCAGATGAGCTGGTTCTATTCCCAAAAAGCCTCCAGCAGCACAACCACTCACACCTATGGTCCCCTTGTGAGCTGTGCCACTCCCAAGTGAAGCCCACCTTCCTTGGTGCTCTGGGCCCAGTGTGAGCTGTTGTACATGCTGGGGTTCTCCCCTGGAATGCCCCTTCCCCTGCTCCACCGGTCAAATACCTGCCCAGCGCTTGGGCCCCAGGAAGCCTGCCTTGACCGCGGCCGGCATCCTTCCTCTTCTGCTGACCTTCAAAGCCTCGTGGCCCTGCCCGTAGGCCATTTTGTATTCCCATTACTTGCATGTCTGTGCTGTTGCCCCTGCTGGCCGTGAACTGCGGCAGCAGGTCTGTGCCTTCCTTCACCTTTGCACCCACCACTGCAGAACGCTCGCTGACTAGCCTTGGTTGGAAGGGATCTGGACACCTGTTGGAGATTTTCTGTAGTTCTGAAGCCAGCCTCATGGAGATGGAGAATCCGTAGACAGCAGGCAGGGTGGGGGCTGTACTTCCAGTGTCCGCCAGGAGCCCCGAGGAAGAAATGAGGCCCGCTGCGGTGAGAGAGCATGACGCGGAACCCGGGGCGGTGCCCTGCAGTGCGCTGCCCTCCCGTCGGGAGCACGACTGAGTTTCTAAACTGAAAGGCACGTCAGAGCCCCCGGCGCACACGCACGCACTGATCTGAAATAAAACACAGGCAGCGCTCATTAGCCCGTTCGTGTCCAGTTGTGTAACGCAGGTGAAGCTCCCCGTGTGTGTGTGTGTGTGTGTGAGTACGTGGGTACCCGTCTGTCTTGCTGCCATGGCTGGATGCGAACAACGTGATCACTTTTGAAATGTGATCTAACTCCCCACCACACCCTCCGAAATCTTCAGTGTGTTGTCACGTGCCCTAAAAGCAGCTCTGAGGCCGGGTGATTGTGCTTATCCAGAGAGACTCACAGGAGGCTATTTGTCCACACAAGAATACAATTAAATTAATGCATTAATCCTTTGGCTCTAAGTCCTTGCGAGTCCAGGCCCAGAAAGAAATCCCACGCTGGCAGTTTGGCTCTGAAGTCCGTGAGCGTCGGAGGAGCGGACCTCCGGGCTGCAGGGCGCGCCCCGCCTCTTTGCTGCTCTGTTGCCCTGGCCCAGTCCCCCCTCGGTGTTGAGTTGGGGCAGCCGCGGCGCTCACAGTGGCCTTTCTCCCCCAGGGTGTCGAGGTGCAGACCGACTACGTGCCCCTGCTGAACTCCCTGGCGGCCTATGGCTGGCAGCTCACCTGTGTGCTACCGACCCCCGTCGTCAAGACTACCAGGTAACAACAAGCACCATCATCAGCATCGTTATGCAACACCTACTCTGTGCTGCGCACTTCATGCACATAATTTATTTAGTCCTGTGACAAGCCTCTGAGGCTGGAGTGGTTACCAGACTTTCCAGCTGGAAAGTAGCGGAGCTGGGATTTCAGATTCTTAACCACCAGCCCACAGGGTACTCCCCCTGCACCCTCTTCCCACGTGGGGAGCCTTGGCCAGTGAATCGTGACTGCCAGGCATGTCAAAGATGAGCCTCCTGGGTTGAGGGGGTCCAGGGCTCTCAGGTACAAAAGAAATTGAGCCCCTACTATGTGCCCTGTGTGGGCCTGGGTAGGTACCTTGCATGTAAAATTTCATTTAGTCCTCGAAAAAAATCCTACAAGGTGGAATCTTTAATAAACCTATTTTACAGCTGAGGGACGTATGGCCAGGGAGGTTGACAGAGTCACCCAAGATCACGGCCCTGGTCAATAGTCCCACAAAGAGGATGTAAAGACCTGCAATCTTGGCCCTGGCTTGTGGCACTCCTTATGGTTTCACATTTAGGGGCGTTTGTCCACCTTAGCTCGGCCCACCATCCCTTGACCTCGTGGGCGTGTGCCAGTCATACCAACCCCGAAAGGCCTTCCATCCGTATTTCGGGTTTATCTAAACGAATCTTCCTAACTATGCTGTGGGGTTATAGGCATAGGTATGAATTCCCATTTTATAGATGAGAAAACTGAGGCTCAGAGAGGCTCTGTCACATAACTGAGGCCACACAGCCAGTAAGTGGCAGAACTGGGATTAGAACCTCAGTCTCCAGAGTCAGGTGCTCCTCCCACGCAGGCAGCCTCCTCACCGACCTGCAGGGATGCCCCCTCCCATGGCCCCCTGTATTCCACCTTCCCCGAGTCCTCTTGCATGCTCACCATTGCGGGGTGATGGCCAGCATGAGGCGAGGCTGGTGATCTGGGGGAACAGCAGGGTGGTGCACCAGCAGAGCCCAAACTGAGGGTGGAGAATGATGGGGACGATCCGTGCCTTCCTGGGTCCCTCCATGAGGCCGTCTGGGCTCTCAAGTGTCTCCCTCCTGACACTGGGCCACAGCGGGTCTGCACACTCCCGCCACCAGTGTGCAGCCACCTTTGGGCCCCGGGCCATTGGGAGCCTCCAAGCTGCCTCACAGCCGAGACTTCTGTGGGTATGGGGTGATGCGGAGGGGTGGAAAGAACCCTGGATTTGGGACCTGCAGACTTGAACCCAAGTCCAGACCCTTCCACTTGCTAACTGTCCGTCCTGGTCAAGTCCTAGAGCTTCTCTGAATCCGTTTCCTTGTCCGTAAGTTGGAGGAATGCCTGTTCCATGATCCACTCCCAAGGACAAGAGTCACGATGAGAATGGATTTGAATGTGAAGCCCCAGCTCGTTTTGAGCTCTCTAAACCCAGAGAGTACAGACAGGTGTCTCTGTCTCCCTCTCAGATCTCATACCTGCTCAGTAATGCCCCCTAACCCTCCGCTTCCCTGTGCCATGCACGCCGCCTCGGGGTGGAGTGGAGATCGCGTGGAACCAGGCAGGTTTGAGCTCGAATCCTCACCGTGTGATCCCAAGCCTGCTCCTTAAATGACCTTCTGTCTCCTGTCTTTACAGACAGGCCATGGTCCCACTCCCCGGAGCTCTGTGGTTGAGTCTTAAATGAGCCATGATGTGTGAAATCACCCAGCCCAGCCCCAGCACAAAACATGTTCATTTTCTCCCCGCCGCCCTTCCCTCTGACATTCCTTGCAGTGGCACTTGCCTCAGCAGAGAAGACGGTGATCTCCTTCACAAATATTTCTGCCATCTTTAAAGGCAGTTCTGTGGGGGCCGAGGGGAAAGCGCACTCACTGTGCCAGAAAAATGAGCAGCGCTCCTGAGCTCCCCTCCCCTGTGCCTGCAGGAGCCAGGCTGCCTCGGGCCCCCGCGAGGGTGGCCACACCCCGGTGCTCAGCCAGCCTTCTGCAGAGGCTGATGGGCAGGCTCACCACCTCTGCTGGGCCCGTCTGACCTCTCCTTGGCTCATTACCAAAGACAGATTTGGAAGAGGCCTTCCACCTCTTGAGATTCACTAAAGAAGCCAGTTTATCATCATTTGGCCAAGATGCCAGCTATTATTTCACATGGAGGACAAGGGGAGCTTCCAGCTATGAAGCTGGCTTGGCAGATATGCCCACAAAGCTTTGGTTGAGCCCCTAGCAGAGCCCCTGGGAGGCAAGGGCGGGGATGGCCTGGGTTGGGGGGAGTGCTTCTTGATTTCTGACCTCTCACTGGTGGCAGCTTCCTTTCTGTGGGTGCTCAGCCTCAGCAGCCTTAGGGATGGACGGACACATCGGCGAGGTTTGGGGCTCCCCCGGGGGGAACAGCTCATTCTCAGCTCCGAATGTGTTACAGGGAGGGGAATGTATCCACCAAGCAGATTGTCTTTCTTCAGAGACCGTGCCTACCTCAGAAAGTCAAGAAGAAGGAATCAAAGGTAAGCGACCTTGATTGCCTTCCTCAGTTTTCTTCACAGGGCTCCATCTGCAGCTGGATTTTCTATAGCAGTTGAGTGGGCAGCCAGCTCCAACTTCCAAGGGCTCTCAGAGGAACACCTGAGCCCCTTGGCAAACGGAATCATACCTGAGGCTGCCGAAAACAGATGGGGGCGCTGGGGGGTGCCGGGGGGGTCTTATAGAGCAGAGTAGAACCGTTCTGTCGGACACTCACGTAGACCAGATATCCCCACTGAACTAAAAATGGGGGGCATGAAGTCAGCTGCCCTCTGACCTGGGGGTGCGATGGCTTGAGTTTGTGCCCAGCTTCTCTGCATCTTAATCTCATGACAAGCTCTGGTTGCATCCTGTTGGATCCCTCGGGACATCAGAAGTTTGGTGATCTTGGCACAGAGACCCGGCCAGATCTCCTTCTTGGCATGCCCCAACCCGAAGGCCTCTCAGTGACAGTGGCTGGTATGGACGGAGGCCAGGCTGCCCTGGGGGGTGCCGGGGGCCTTCCTCCCCTCACTGGACGGCACACGACCAGGCTTGGAAAACACAGTCGTGCCAAGAGACTGTGGCCCGCTCTGAGATATTTCCCCACATTTCCGGAAGTCAAACCCAAGTCCTTCCCTTGCGTCAGATGACTTTGCAGCTGGTGGGTGATTCTCCTGTGGACGAGTCACCATTTGCTCGGGAAGAGATGAGGGAGTCTGGGGAACTTACGAAAGCCCAAGTCAGGTGTCACCTGAAGCCAGCCTGAGCCGCCTTTGATGGCCAAGACAGCGCTCTCTT
Source organism: Mirounga leonina (assembly GCF_011800145.1). NCBI lineage: Eukaryota > Metazoa > Chordata > Mammalia > Carnivora > Phocidae > Mirounga > Mirounga leonina. The sequence goes on from NW_023270268.1 coordinate 25,715,228, forward strand.
GCAGAGCCTGATGCACCTGCTCCTCTCCTCATGCTTGGCCCCTCCCCATACTCCCCTTTTAGCCCCTCATGTTGTCTGGACACGGAGCCTGGACAGGAGCAACAAGCAAGTGAACAGATTGTAGCAGCCCCTCGCCAGCCGGCAAACCCAGGGCGGGGAGGGGGGGGCTCCTGGGAGGAACGCCAAGGATATGGCGACCTGAAGCCAGATGGTGTAGAATGCAGAGGAAGGTCTCTGTCTCAGCTCCAAGACGCTAATGTGACAGGTGCCAGCAGCAGAGGGCCAGAAGGCAACCGCTGAAGTCACCATTAACCACCAGGGGCAGTCAGCCACCGGCTGGAAGATGGATCTTCCCGGGACCACTGTTAGCCGCAGCTTGGCCCTAGGCTCCTGGGGCCTGCGTGCATTCACAGTGACGTTCAGGAACAGCACTGGCCAGGCTGCCATCAGACGCCAGAACACACCCGCTCTGCCTTTAATAAAGAGAAGGAGGCCACGCTGACGTGGGGTTTGAATTTGGTACGAAGGCTGTGCGGCTCCCGGAGGAGGACAAGCAGGAGATCTTAGAGGTAGTGTTTTAAAGCTGCTGTAAGGAGGTGGACCGACTTCCCTCAGGGAAAATCGAGAGGATGGGGTCGTCTATTTGCTGATGGGTAGACCCTTCCAACCGCCATCAGCTGTACTAAAGCGAGTGGCTGTTTTCTCCTTATTTATCTCCTGCCCATTCATAGGGTTGGCTCCTGTCGAGCACAGGTTTCCTGTGTGACCTGGAGAGGTCACCTCGCTCACTGGTGGAGTCCCAGAGAGGGGGGCTTCACAGCCAGATGGCTTGTCTCCCTCTCCCCGTCCTGGCCGATGGCTCTGCCGCTGACTCAGGTTGGCAGCCTGCTCCCACGAGCCATGGGTACCCTGGTGGCCGTGACAACGACTCCATCAAGTCCTCACCATGCCTCAGCCCCCGCAGGACTGACACTGTTGACCGCCCTCTGCCTCTTGACGCACCTCTTTCTCTTGGCTCTGGCCCCACACTGTCCTGGTTTTCCAGCAGGTTGTTCAGACCCAGCCCCGTTTCTCTTTCACTCTTTGGCCTCTTCCTTAGAAGATCTCATTCATCCCCGGAATGAGACATCTGACCACCTGAGTTGACGACTCCCACACCTGCATTTTCAGGACTGGAAATCTAGAACAAGGGCACCACCACCATCCAGAGGCACCCACCCACCCAGGGCTCACCCTTGACTCGCCGTCTCCTCACTGCCACGGTCACTCTATCCTCAAGACCTGTCTATTTTAGGTCCTAGGAGCTTTCTTCCCTCCACTTCTCGCCACCATCCTGTGCCTCCACAACTCTAATCCTCTGGTAACAGCTCTCCCCTTCAAATATGTTCTCCACTAGGAGCCAAGGGAATCTTTTACAAAAGCACACTGAATCATGTCACCCCACGGCTTAAAATGGTTCTAAAGCGTTGTGTGGTTCTTAAGATAAAGATGGGAGTCTGCACAGGATCCACAAGGCCATGTGTGGTCTGGCCCCTCTTGGTTCTTCTGCCTCCATCCCCATTTTCTGCATTGAAAATGCAGCAACTCCTGCACAGCGACTTCTGTGTCCCTCCTTGCTGCAGGGCCTTTGCTCTGGCTGTGCCCTCTGCCTCAGACTCTCTCTTCCTTTCCTTTGTATGTATGAGTAATGAAACGTGTGAGCCCAGGACATTCGTATTATGTCTGGATTGAAATCTAAGAAAAGGGACCGCAAGGCTGGACCCAAGGACACAGCATGTTGAGGCCTCTTTTAATCAGCAAAGTGGAGAAAATTCTCCCATCAAGACTTCTCAGCATTTGAAAGAAACCTTTGTGTGCACGTGAGTGGGGCTTTCAAAGCAAATAATTAAACTCCTTCCAAGGTAATAGATGATTTCTCCCACACCAAAGTCTTCCTTCCAGCTACACTCCTTGAAGTGGAGGCAGGTAACGGACAGTTTTTAAAATGTGGGAATTAAATCCTTTAGCCCTTGCCGACATGGCACTCCGGACCTACACTGCTGTCGAGGGAAGGATTTTTTTCTTTTCCACACTTCTTTCTGACATGGACGGCTAGTGGGAACCTTTCCTGGTGTGGGCGCCAGCGGCGCACCCGGGTGCCACGGACACGCTGGCTGGGGAAGGCCCCGGCATTGGTGCGGGCGGCCTAATTTGTTCACAGGCTCTCCCTGGTACTGCTCCAGATGAGGCAGCGCCTCGTCCTCTCGTCCTCCCGTCCTCCCTCCTCCCGGCTGGGCCGCCTGCCTTTAAGCGTGTGGATGTTACAGACCTCCCCTCAGAGCCTCAGCCCCAAAAGCTGTCACGGTCCCAGGGGTGGCTGTGTCCCTGCTTCCCCTCATCTTGCTTTCTGAGACGTTGCCTTGTTGAGCCTTGGGATCTGGAACAATTGTTGTTTGTTAAAACCCCCAACTCTCCTCCGTTTAAAGGAGGAGGAGAAGGGAGTGGTGAAGGGACTGGGTGTGAGGATGGGGGGAGGCAAGAAAGGCCCTCCATGAGGGGCAGAGCGAGGGGCTGCAGGAGGGCAAGGGGTGTCTTTCTCTTAGCTCAGTGCTTCTCAGACTGGGGCCCGTGGACTAGCGGTATGGGCCTTACCTGGGAGTTTGTTAAAAATGCAAAGTTTCCCTCCCCTCCCCAGGTTGCACTGAGTCAGAAACTCTGGGACAGGGTGAGTGATGTGTTTCAGGAGCCCTCCGGATGATTGTGATGCCCACTCAAGTCTGAGGGCCAGTGTTTTCCTTAAATAGTGTAGGGTCCTTTCTTGGCTCACCTGTGGACTGCCGTTCAAATTTTATCATTATTGAAATTTTTTTGTTTTTTTAAATGGGCCTGTCAGGGAGGCTTCGGCGTAGATCTTTTTTTAAATAAGCCAAACCAAAGTATCTTTAATGACAGTTAAATCTGGATTTCCATTAGCTGACCACTTGGCCTAGCAACTTCACATCATAGTCTGGAAGGTGAGGTGCTTATGTGTTGGGCTGAGCCCTTCCAAAGGTGCCTGTCCTCTCCCTTAGTTTCCTCTCTTCCCTTGCCGCTAGGGCAAGAGCCTAAAGCCTCTCATCCACCAAGAATGAGGTTGTGTGGAGCCAGAGACACCTGTGTCTGAATTCCAGCATGCTCTTTTCTAGCTGTGTGACTTTGGGCAAGTTACTCAATCTCTCTGAACCTCTGTGCGCTCACCTATAAAATCATGGTAACCATGACTAGTGAGAGTACTGCTTTGGAGATTCAGGGAAATGGGAGACCTTGCCACAGTGTGAAAGACATGGTAGGCACCTTGGTGTGGGCTTTTTCCTTCCCAGGCAAGTATCTGCAGGCAGTCTGCCTTCACACTCTGGAACATTTTGCTTTCAGATGATACAGACCCTGGGTTTGGGTCCCTGCTGTTTCCCTGCTTCAGGAGAATGCCTCTGGGAGAGAGAGGAGCAGGAAAAGGGAGAGTTGAGTCAGGGCCTCCTCAGTACTTGGCTGCAGCACCCGTGACAGCTGTGGGGGGATTGGGGGCCCCCCAGGCAGCAGGGGGAGTGAGTGACATCACCATGGCCCGTCTGAGGAACAGAAGACCGTGTAGTCCTAGAAAGCATGTGGCTTGACAGATTTCCCTGTGGTGACTAAGAAGGACAGAAAACGTTGCCTGGGATAGTTCCCACCAGCTCGGTGCTCACAGCCCCAAATCCTCTGCCCGGCAGCCCGGCGGGTCCCTGGAGAAAGTGGCTGGTGTGTTCTCCTGGTGGATTATATCACATCAACAAAATGTGCTCTTCTACATGAAACTAAGATGGCTGGGCTTCCAGAGGACGCACGGAAGTTCTGCTTCGTTAGCAAGAGCAGCCCCTGGGAGACGAGCTGGGTTTGCTTTAGAAGGAAGAGTCCAGGATAGAATCGGGCACAGGCCGACTCGTCCACGGTTGTACACCGCCCGACCGCAGGGGGCGCTCTCTGCACCCGCGACAGCAGGAACGGGCCCCAGAGGGGCAGCACAGACAGCCCTGGGGGCAGACGACTGTTGGAGAGATCAGGAATGTGAGACTTGGAGAGATTAATAACTAGCCCAAGGACGGACAGCTAACTTTCCTCTGGGATAGTTTGAGCTTCCTCTACCCACGCCCTGAGTTCCAACCACGGGATCCCGGTGCCGCAAGGCGATGCGTCAGATCCCTTAGCAGAGGCTGCCAGGCCGGCGTCTCGAGGCCCCATACGGTCCGGGCCGGACGCTGCCTTCGGACCTCAGCACCACTGCCGCCGCCCCCAACAGCAACGTCTATGGCCCGTGGGCACTGCCCGATCATGGGGCCTCTTCGTGCCCCGTCTCACCTCATAGCTTCAACATGACCCGTTCTTGCCCAGCTCCATTACTGACTGGGCAACCTTGTCCTCGCTGAGCCTCTGTTGACCTCCGTCTCATGGGGAAATGCTTAGTTGCCGGGCAGCTCCCCAGGAAGCAGCCTCGGATAGGTTTGGGTGGAGGACATTTTTAGGGGCAGTGCCCCCCGGGAACACCTGTGGGAAAAGGAGGGCACAGGAGTGGGCAGGGGGAGAAGCTGGGCTGTGAGGCAGTCACAGCAGTGGCTTTATTAGCCAGCCCCCCTGGGGAACCCTGGAGCCCGGAAAATCCCATTTAAGTTGGCCTGAGTTGGGACAGGGGGGTGGGGCACGCAGCACAGCGCCGGGCCAGCTTCTGTGCCCTTCTAACTCCGGTCATCTGGTAAGAGAATGCAGGCCCAGGGCTTGGTAACCCACAGCCCGCTCAGAATGGAAGCGAGCAGCCAGCGCCGTGGCTCTTAGGAGGGGCAGCCCCACGTCTCTTCTCCCATCCTGCTTCTCCAAGTGATAGGATGTCAGGACCTCCTTTCCCCGAGCCAGTTGAAAGACACACTCCCTCGTCCCCAGAGACCCCTGAACTTCACATCTGAGATACACCTCACGGAAGGCATCGGGCAGGCTCTTGCCGTGGGTGTGATGTGTTTGGGCCACGATTCAAGTTTGGCGCTGGTAATGCTCTGCTTCAGGAACACGGGGAATTGTGTGTCTTGCTCCAAAAAAGTGACACGGGTGCAAATAAAAGATCAGGTGAAGCTCTTGGTTCACGGAGACTGCATTTATTTATCCCTCTCCTCTCTGATCCTAGTTCCAGTGGCGATTCTCCCGGGAAGACATGCACAGCAGGCAGATGAGGAAATCCAAAGGTAAAATGAGTGCCAGAGAAAAGCGACAAGCAGAAGAAAACGAGAAGAATTTAGAAGACCAGTTTTCCAAAGCCGGAGACATGGGAAACTGTGTGCCAGGCCTGTGTCAGGAGGACGAGGCCTCCAAGGAGTTGAAGGTCCCCATGCAGGAGGTCACAGAAGGAAAGCAGTGTCCCGACCGGGTCTGCGTGGAGGGCGAGGTTGTGCAAAATGGTCCAGCTGGGCCCTGTAGGCCCCCCGAGGGGGGCTGCACTGGGCACTCCCATTCCGGGGAGGATGCCAGGGAGGGAGGTGCCGGGGACGTGGCCGCGGAGCCCACCACGGTGGAAGACAATTGAGTCTAGAGCATTGGTGTTGAAAGCCTGATGAGCCGGCAGACCCAAGGCTCCGTGCCGGCATCCGGGTTGGGGGCCAGTTTGCCCCATTGTCCCGTGTTACCCTTTGGCTTGGCCTGACCTCTTCTTGTGAGTTCACCCGGGCCCTCCGAGGGCTGGGTCCCTGACCGTGTTGGTCTCCGCACATCCATTAGAAATGTGTCGTAATGCCCCAGTGTTAGAATACAAGAGGTCAAGTTATTTCTTCATCCGTTTCCCAGTCCCACGGGAGGGACTGGGCCAGCCAGTGCCTGTGTCCACCCCCAGGGCCTCCAGGGAACATTTGAGTCAAGTCCCTCCTTGGCCTCCCTGGCCACAAACCAAGGCTGTCTGTTATTCCTTCCCTCCCACCCCTACCGCCCTTGCCGGGGCACTGTCCATCCCCTGCTGCTGTCTGCAGTTACTGGGTGATGTGACAACGCCTGGAGGCCATCAGGGGCCCTGCTCCGTCTCAACCCCACAGACCTACTGCTTCAGCAAAGAAAATGACGGTAGGGAGGGGAGGTGTCCCACCTCCCAGCTTTTCTTGAAGTATTCCCATAGATACTGGTAATCTGGAAATGAAGAGGTAATTCTGTGTGTGCCCCTGCTCTTGCAGAATGTCTGAGAAAGTACTCTGTATTAGTATTAATGCCAAAAACTTTTTTAAGGGTTTTGTACTCAGCACATCGTACGAACACACGTTCTTTCTGTCGTTTCAGGGCAACCCGGCCAGTTGGGAGCCCTTGTTATGTGCTATTTAAATCAGTGTATCATTGGCCAAGTTGTTTCCATGTATGCTATCACGTGTTTATATTGTCCAGAAAGTATTGTTAAGGCTTTAAGTAGATGCAACTGGCAAACGGTGGAGAGAGAATGCCGATTATCTTGATCCAAACAACAGCCTGTCTCTTCTCTTTCTTGTTTAGTTACTTAAAGCAATAAATCATCTATGAGTTCAGTGCATTCTGAGTCCTGAGTATTGTGTCACAGTGAAAAGTCCTCGCCTGATGTCCGAAGGCTCGGGAAGATTCTGACTCCTGGCAGCATGATGATTTTGGAGAACAAAATGAAGTTCCTGTGCAAAATAGCAGAGCCAGGAAAGCACACTGCTTTCCTGTCATTTGTAGAAAGGTGGGAAGTGGGATTCAGGTGTCACCAGCTAAGGCAGGGCGCAGCCACCTCCCGTGGCCCCGAGGTGAAAGAGACAAACACCGTTTAAAAACAAACAAAAAGCCCTACATCGGTTTCTTTGCATGTTTCCAGACTTTTTTTTTTTTTTTTAAGATTTTATTTTAGAGAGGGAGAGAGTGCACACACACGCTAGTGGGGGCAGGGGCAGAGAGAGAGAAAATCCCAAGCAGACTCCCCACTGAGTGTGGAGCAGGATGCAGGGCTCAATCCTAGGACCCCAGGGGTCATGACCTGAGCCAAAATCTCCAGTCAGATGCTTAACCGACTGAGCCACCCAGGCGCCTGTTACCAGACTTTTAAGTAAATTATTCCATGAAGCAAGTCTCTTCCTTGTTTGCAAGTTTTGCTAAAATAAACACATTTGTACTATATTTTTATAGGGCAGTATTAAAAACCCTTGTAAGCCACATTGTACAGTTGTTTTTCTCTTGATTTTTTTTTATTCTTATGTTAATCCCCATACATTACATCATTAGTTTTAGATGTAGTGTTCCATGATTCATTGTTTGTGCATAACACCCAGTGCCCCATACAGAATGTGAGCTCCTCAATACCCATCACCAGGTAACCCATCCTCCCACCCCCCTCCCCTCTAGAACCCTCAGTTTGTTTTTCAGAGTCCATCGTCTCTCATGGTTCGTCTACCCCTCCGATTTCCCCCCCTTCATTCTTCCCCTCC